>NW_006159990.1:2433964-2554268 GCF_000334495.1 Tupaia belangeri chinensis | reverse complement strand
GCCGCACCAGCCCCGCGTCTGGGGCTTCCGCCGCCAGAGTGTCCATTTCTTCATATCATGGAAGGACTTCCTAATCTCTTGTAATTCATTTTTTTTCCTTTTTGTTCCAATTCATAGAATTTGGTCACCATGAATGTTCAAAATTCTTTGTCTGACATTTTGGTAACATTCTCCATATTTACGGAAGATGGAGGGGAGTTACCCTTTTCCTTTGGTGGAGATATATTTCCTGGTTTATTCAGACCTGAAGCTCTTCTACTTCTAGCCATTGTGAGATGTATTCACTTTTGAATACCTCTTACAGGAACGTTTCTCTGAATAGGGCCCTTTTGCTGTGAATTGATGTTTGCCAAAGTCTCTCTTCTGCTGTTTTTAGCAATGTGGTCTCAAGAGGGGTACTCTACTGAAGTGTCTAGATAATAGTATCTCCTTTTTCACAGGAGAATTAGTAGAAGGGAGGAACTCAGAGGACCTAGCATTACTAGGGAATTTCAGATCTCTGATTCTAGACCTGTCTGGTCCCTCTGGCAGCGTGGATGATGAGAAGGAGAGGATAATATGGGAAAAAGGAAAAGACAACCAAGAAGAATAAAAAAAAGTCGCACACCTTAGCATGGCTCGCGATTTTTGCCAGAGGCCTTTAGATGGAGCTTCTGCCTGCTGCAGGGGAAGCGGCAGTCTGTGAATGGAGTAAGAGAATGATATTAACAAGAGAATGGAGCAGCCAAAGAAAAAAAAGCAGAAAAATAACCTGGTTACCTACCTAAGGGGTGAGGTCTTGGGCTGGGGAGACTAGAAGTGAGGCTGGAGATCAGAAGTGCTCAGGCCTCCATGTCCCTTGCTGAGCAGAGGCCTTTAGGTGGAGCGTCTGCCTGCTGCAGGGTAAAGGCAGTCTGTGGAGGGAGTCGCCATTTAAATTTAATATTTGCCCATCTATTCCTTTGTTTCTTTCTCCAAAGTCTCTTCTAGGTATCTTAAAAAATACAATAAATTATTGTTAACTATAGTCATCTTACTGTGTAATAGGACAATAGAATTTATTACACCTGACTTTAATTTTGTATCTGTTAGTCAACCTCTCCCAATTTTGTATGTCCTCAACACAAAGTAAAGTATATGAGGTTTTGGATATGTTAATTATTCCTATTTGATCATTATGCCCTGTATTCATAGATTAAAAAAATCACTGTTACTCATAAATACATACAATTATTATTGTCAATTGAAAGTCTTTTGAAAGCAGGTATATCATTAAGATTTGTGAGTCTGAAAGACAATCCCATTCAATTTGAAATAATACAGAAGATCAGATGCTCAAATCTGACTTACAAAGTTGACTCCCTGTCAATGGATAAGTAGTGCACCAAATCCAGAACAAGTTCTAAAGAGGTTTCAGATGTTTGTGCTTGTGCTTTATGCTTCTCATGGGCCATGAGATCTTGTTCCAGTTTCCTACTTGTCCAGAGACTACAGGGACACTTCAAGCCCTGAATCTGAACTGCAGCTGGAGGTAAACCAAGCTTGTAGGCAGTCTGAAGAACAAGTTTTCTGCCTACATCAGCCAAAACACAGGCAACTTGTATATCCATGAGCACAAGAAAAAATACTTGCTTGTTGTTACAAACTGTGGAGATTCATGTTTTGTTTGTTTGATTTCAGTACAATCAGCAAGGTGATTAATGACAGTTGCTGCGATTGTAGTATGTGGTCATAACTGATCATTTGACTTGAAAATCAACTCTAGTCTATAAAATAGACTTTTATTCTGAGAGTAAATATTATTTTGTACATTGGTAAACATACTGATTATATTTCTAGTAATTTTCTCTTATATTTTCTTTCCACCATGCTTTGGGTAATTTTGATATACAATATCCCAAAAATGTTATAAGGATTTATGGCATAACATTCACCCTTCACTCTGTTCTCTGGCCACACTAGTCTTTTTTGAGATCTTCAAAGATGTCAGGCTCATTCCCACTCCAGTACTTCCAGTAAAGGGCTTCTCTACTGTGAATATCATATCCCCACCCATTCATCTAAACAAGATCTGGCTGTCTTCGGACTCTGATTTCAAACACATCCTTAGGTAAGCTCTTCCCACTACAATCAGACTAAAACAAGCCTCCTATTATATGCTCTTATAGGCCATTTGTGTAAATTTTTAAGATGTTTTTGCCTTAGGGCATGTGCACTAGGCCAGAAAGAGATAAGGAGAGACAGAGGCATTGAGAGGAAAGTGAGAATCTCCTCCCTCACTCCTGCCCAGGGGAGGAAGGCTGTTTCTCAATCCCTTTTCCTCTATTCTCCCTCTGGGACCTTGGGCATTCATACACATGCAACACTTGAGTTTCAAGTCACTGGGTCCTAATTTGACTGTGGGCAGCCAGTGAGAGTCCAGATACTTAACTGCTATGCCATCTGCTGGTCTGTACATTTTAATTGTTTTATCTGATTGTTGTGTATCTCCTCCATTCACTGGTAAATTTCAAAAAGAGTACATATATATATTTATATCTAAACACACACGCACACACACACACATATACTAAAAGTAGCAATGAAGGAGAGAACTAGAGAAACAGAATTTCAAAATATAACATTTTAAAGAAACCTTTTAATATACACATGAAAATATATTATTTGATTTACCTGTCTCAGATTTTACTTCTGTTTTTCTCTCCAGAATAATAGCCAACTCCTTTGCTCCTCTAGCACTCACCTGACATTTCAGGCATTTTGTTACTAAACTCAAATAATGTACAAATATCAATGACACTATCGTTAGTCTTACTGGATAATCAATAACTGACATATATAAGATTTCTTTAAATAATGAACATTTTTCTGTCAAGAAAACTTTACTCAAGGTTTCTTTTTGTATGTTGCAACTTCAAGTAACAAGTTCTTGGGTAATTTATATAATAGTTAGTCCTGCTTACCACACATATGCCACAATATAATTCTCTACAAGACAAATATGTGTGATTACATTCACTAAGTAACACTGAAGAGCTCCAAATCATTCACTGTGAAAGCTGTAACTGCTTAAGTAAAATTAGTTTGGCTTTTCATTTAGTTTCTGTTTCCTTTCATTGAAAGATTTAGCTTTCAAGGCTTTGAAATAAAAGAAAAAAAGGGAAGTTTTACCATATTCAAGTTCAGAGAATGGAGGGATTGGAACAGCCATGAAGAGTGAGCTAAGTAATTGATCTCTGACATTTTTGCCTGAAATGGGAACATTCATATAAAGAGAGAGTCAAAGAGAAATTACTAACTTTATTTTAAATGACCCATTACAATGAAACATTGAAAAGGAAATCATGGTAACATGGAATTTACCTGTTTATCTGTCTCTGTGTTTTTTGAAAATAGAGTTTCTTATGTAAACATAATATAAGGACATAAAATAAGTAATGGGTGACTGAAGGAATGATAATATGACTAATAATACATCAATTGTTTATTATATATGTTCTAGACACTTTGTCACACTCTGTATGCATTATATATTTTAATCTTCAGACAATCTCTGAAGGTATATATCACTTTTGTATCCTGTTCTAGGCCATTGGAAATTCAGACCTAGGGGAATGAAATAATTGACATTCACACAGCTGCTAAATGGCAGGACTGAACTGGAGTGCACAACCTGTGTGACTTAGAATCCCACTACCATGAAAGAAGAGGGCCAAGATGAAGCCAAGGGCAAGGCTACAGGCACAAGCCATCCATACTTTGACAGAAGTGGGTGATGAATTTGGTTCAGATGTCCTAAGAAGGAAGTGAGAAAAACTGAGTTGATAACAGAACATATTTTTTTGTTGTTGATACAGGCTCATCTAAAGAGATACATATTAACTGAACTCTCAACATCTACCATTTTTATTATAATTATTTGTTTTAATTTCATTTATATTATTATTATTTTTTTAATTTGACCAGAGAAAGAGAGAGAGAGAAAGAGAAAGTAAGCCACTAGGTCCAGGACTTAAACTACAGTCAGCCATGTGAGAGTCCAGTGCCTTCACCATCTTGCCACCTACCAGCCCTTCAACATCTACTTTTTTTTTAAGAATTATTTTATTTATCTTTATTTATTTTAATTTGACCAGAGAAGGGCAAAGTGAGTGATAGAAAGAGAGAACGAGAGAAAGCAAGCTGCCAGGTCCAGGACTTGAACTGTGGTCAACCATGTTCAGTGCCCTTAACCACCATGCCAACTTCTACTTTTAAAATGCTTCCGAAGGGGGCAAATAATTGGAAGTCAATTATCTCTGAAAATTTTCTTTTTTAAACATCTGTAATACAAGAGGTTATATTTTTCTCTGTATGTTTGACTTTGGTCTATAGTTGAAGCGTTAGTAAGACTAATTCATTTTCCTTAGTACTTAACTCTCAATATGTTTAATCAACACCAAGACCTATTGAGTTAGATGCTCTTTACAAATGAAAAGACTAAAGATCAGAGAAGTAAAGTATGAATTTGAATCCAGGTTTGCCTAACTCTTAACCCATGTTCTTTATAGCTCTCTAGTCAAAATACTGAAGCAGTACTATGTATCATTTTCAAAATGTAATTTCTCATTGAATTGTAGTTATCATACACATTTGATCTTACATATTTGACTTAATTTATTAGGACTAAAGAGAGCATCTTATTTAGAAAGTATTCATCATATATGTTATGTCTTAGAGACAATTGGTAATAAATATTATATGAATAAATGAGCAAAAATGTACAAATAAAAGCATACATACATTCAATTTGCATTAGATTCTTAGTTATTACTAGCAATAAAATTACACTCTATCTTGCACCTGGGCAATAACATTTTGTAAGAGGATGAGGAAAGAGACTTTAAAAGAATAAAAAAATAAAATTTTCTCTTTTTATCTTACTATATCAGCATTGACTTTTCAAGGAAGAAACATTAAAATGTAGATTACTTACATGTAACCTTAACCAAATTTTATTTCAGTTAAAAACTTTAAATTAAAACAGTCCCTAGACAATTTTCCTTTATTTTCAACAAAAGACACAGATCACTTAGGTTTAGAAATCAAATGAATCCATGACTACAGAATGCCAACTATTTGTTCTGTGGTAGGTAAATGAATTATTTGGGTCTTCCATGAAGCACATTTTGCTTTGGAATATGAAAATTGAAATATTTATTTAAGACCTATAAACAACAGCTCTTTTCAAGTAAATTGTAATCTCTCATCTATGGTTCTAACTTGTTTCCCTGTGCCTCTATTAAAAATATGTAATTCACTCTCTGCTTACCTTCTGTTCCCCCACCATCTGTGAATCTCTAGAGATTTGACTATTGTCTTTCAAGACCATAATTCTATTGCTTGGTATATTCAAATACATTTTTGGATTCTCAATTATTTTAGGTGAATGGGATATGTATACACCTATATTTGCACAAATACTTACTTAAGAACAATGTTCCAGAGATATTTTCAAGAATTTAGTATAATTCCTGATTTTAAGACTTCTACCTGTGGCAAAGTGTGAAGAATCTATGTGGTAATTGCAAACAGTTTAATTTCAGAGAAAGGTTTGATTTTTCCTAATTTAATCAGCATGTGACATGTTTCTTCTTTAATGTGCATGGGAAATAATTGAGTTCTCAAAAAGCAAAAAAATGTCATGAGGAAAGTCTGACCTGGGTTAGGCAGGCAAAATTTATATAGCTTAAGATAATTAGCTAAGTATGTGTATATGTGTGTGTGTGTGTGTGTTTGTGCATGTGTTTGTGTGCATACATGTATATAAAAGGAAAATTATTTATATATATATATATATACACATATATGTCTATATATGTATATATATATAAAAGGAAAATGGGATCTAAATGTTGCTATGTACCAAGAAATTTGAAAATTTAGTTTTAATTTTGTTGGAATTTTGGATTCAAGGGACTGTTTTATGGCTGTCTTTTTTAGAAAGTGTCCACTTATATTAAGTCCAACTCCAACTTGTCCTAAAATTTATAAAGACTTATTTTTTATTTATTTATTTATTTTTGGAGAGGTTTTTGCTATAGGGCACGTGCACTCGCCAGAGAGAGACAGAGAGACAGAAAGCGAGAAATCACCCCCCCAGGGGGGATGGTCACGCCGCAATCCCTTCTCCTCCATTCTCCTCTTGGAATCTTGGGTATGCATGCACATGTGCCCAGCGTGAGTTTTAAGCCACCGGGTCCGGGACACGAACCGTGGTCGACTACGTGGGAGTCCAGCGACATAGCCATTATGCTAACTGCTGGTTCCCTATAAAGACTTATTGAAAGCAGTAGAAGCATGCATTGGTGGGGTTAAGCAAAAGCAATTAAACAAAGAAAATAAAACTAAACAAACAAACAAACAAAAACCCTTGCAAACAACCAAAGATGACACTACCTAATGCCATAACAACAAATTAAATGTAAAATGAAACTGGAATTGCCATTAAACTGACTTCAGACTTGACCTCTGCAATGTTGAACTGAACACTAAATTCAAAAATATTATGAACAAAGACATATTCAACAATTTTTCTTGAATAAAGAACAAAAACGTTGTCAAATATACAAAGAATTAGAAATAATTTCACTTATTTACTGCCTATAAAGAAATCATGATTTAGATATAACAGCCTTTGGGGGGCCGGTGGTGGTTAAAGGCACTAGATTCCCACATGGCTTCCTGTGGTTTGAGTTCCGGATCTAGCAGCTTGCATTCTTGCTTTCTCTTTTCTCTCTCTGTCTCTCTCTGGGCAAATAATAATAATAATAATAATTACAAATGGAATTATATAAACAAATGATTCTAATATATTCTAAGATGAAAATAAAAATAAAGAATTCAACATGGTAGGTACTAGTATATATTCATGCCCTGAAGTTAGGGACCTGTGAACGTAAAACTGTGATTGTATTATAAGACAAGAGAGAAGACAATAGTCAGAAGCTCTGCATGTAAATCTTAAATAACTGTGTGATCTGAAAAAAGCCAATTTTCTTTTTGAAAATATTTTTGTCATAGGGTATGTGTGCTCACTGGAGAGAGATATAGAGACAGAGACAGAGAGAGGGAAAATGAGAAATTATTCACCACGGGAGATGGTCAGGGCTCAATCTCTTCTTCTCCATTCTCCTATCAGAATTCAGAGGATGCACACACACACACACACAGGCCTCATGTAATTTTCAAGCCACTGGGTCTGAGACTCAAACCACAGTCAACCATGTGCGAATTCAATGCCTTAACCACCATGCAGACGCTGGACCCCTCAATTAACTTTTTTAATTTTTTAAATGTATTTGTATTTTGCAAGTAAAAATTTATATATTTATGGTATACAACATGATGTTTTGATGTATCTTTCATTGTATAAATATATACATATGAATATACTTAAGTATTTTTTTTAAATAATCATTATTAACCCTCAATATTTAATTTACAAGTTACCTAGCAGCAGTAACAGTAGTTTATACTTCTTTTTCCAGCAAGATCACTGTTAAAATCTAAGTAAATTTATTTTTCTTCCTATATTTTTAAAGAGATTTTTAATATAGGGAGCGTGTACTCACTGGAAAGACAAAGAGACAGAATGCAAGAAATCACTCCCAAGGGGTGATGGCCATGCTGTAATCCTTTCTCCTCCAGTTTTCTCTCAGGATTTTGAACACATAGGAACACACACTTGGTGTGAGTTTCAGGTCACCAGGTCCAGGACTCTAAATGCAGTCAACCATGTGGGAGTCCAGCCATCTGGACATTAAGCCATCTGCTTGGCCCAAGTTTCTTTCTATTGCATGAACAAAGAACTTGTATTTAGGATCATACATTCCATTAATTAGAAATTTTTGTTAGTTACGACAAATATTATTTTTTCTTTCAATTTTTACTGGAGGGAACATGCACTCACCAGAGAGAGTGAAAGTGAGAAAGTACCCTCTCATAGGGAATGGCCACACTCTATTCCCTTCTCCATTCTCCTTCAGGACTTTGGGCAAACACTCATATATATTTCTGGTATGTTTTTCAAGCCACTGAGTCTAGGACTCAAACACTGCAGATGGTCACTGAGGATTGATCCGGCTATCTTAACCACTATGCCTACAGCTGACCTGACAACTATTCATTTTAAATTTGCCCAGAAATACAAGTTTTTCTTTTGTAAAGGAAATAACTCTTTTACCTGAATTCAGTGTCCAGCCTCTGTCCTTTTTTCTATTTAAGATATTTTTTCTATCTCTCATCATGAACTAGTTAGCTTCATCCTCTTTATACATCACTATACTTCCTGGGCTCACTCCTCAGAAAATGCTCAGCTTCATCTTATGTTTTCTGCTCTTGTCTGGTTCCCTATTTCAACAGTATGATGTGGTCTCTACTTATCTTCCTTTGGTTTGCCTCTACTGCACAGTACTGAAGATTTTAGCCATTACTTGTGTTCCATGACTCACCATTTACCTTACTCTGTGAATGGACAATGCTATTTTGTTGTAATCATAATTTCCAGGTTCACTTATGCATTTTTTTGTAATACCTACTAATATCTTTTATGTATATATTTAAATATTTTGTAAATGATCTTTAATGTCATTGAGTTTAGGAGCAAAGGTGGGAATAAAGCATTTAAATAATGGGACCAGCAGTTAGCATAATGGCTAAGTCACTGGACTCCCACATAGCTGACAGCGGATCAAGTCCCAGACCCAGTGGCTTAAACTCATGCCAGGCACGTGTGCATGCGTGCCCAAGATCCTGAGAGGAGAATGGAAGAGAAGGGGTTGTGGGGTGTCCATCCCCCCAGGTGATAATTTCTCGCTCTCTGTCTTTCTGTCTCTCTCTGTCTTTCTGGCAAGCACACACTCCCTATAGCAAAAACCTCTCCAAAAAAAAAAAATAAAAGAATTTAGATAACATTAAATATTATAGCAACTCTTCAAAAACATTCTCTAATGTAAAAGTTACTCCAAAAGTTCAAGTTTGCTGCTCAATGTCCACAACTAGTCTGAATTTAATTGTTCAGTCTAACCAATATAATCTAAACTAAAATATTTATACAATACTGGATTAGATAACAAAGATCTAATTTATTATCACACTGAGCTGTTGAACTGTCATAAATATAAGAATACTCAAGAGCTCGGTTGTTAGTATGAGAAGTGATAATACACATGAAATCTGACACATGGTGAACATTTGATAATTTGGGTCTCAGAAAAGTTATGACACATTTTTGCATAGAAAAAAATATGGCATGACTTTCTTGAAGATCTAGTACATCAGTTTCCATTGTATCTGTTTTATTTTTTTCATATTGTTCATTTATGTAAGAATTCCAAGGTTAAAAATTTACTTTCATTTTATTTCTGATTGCACACTGATGATGTTCAAAACTAGGCCTTTTCCTTTTCCTTTAGGTTATTTTATCTTCTCTGGATGCCTTTAATTTTTCCTCTGTATTAATATCAAAATGTGATCTGGTTATGTCTTACTTCTACTGACTAACTTGTCTGTAATCTATGCTCTGATAACTTGATTAGGAGAAATCTCTAAGTTTCCATTACAATTTACTTCAAAAGTTTGTGAAGTTAGAATTTACCAGATTCCCCAGTTAAATGTTTGCTCCCTACTTTAAATATCAGAAGTTGGGAAATTCTATTTCTCTTATTGTTAGTTTTTAGGGAGTCGCCTCACAGTGTCACACAAGAATTATGAATAGGTATATTTGCAGAAACAAATCAAAATCTAAAACCAGCAGATGGTGTAATGGTTACATCACTGGACCATGCAAAGTATGTGTGTATGTGTGCCCAAAATCCCAAGAGGAGAATAAAGGTGGCATAGCCACCCCTAAAACTCTGGGAGTGATTTATTCTTTTCTGTCTCTCTGACAAGCACATATGCTCTATAGCAAAAAATCTCTCTCCAGGAAAAAAACAAAACAAAAAAACAAACAATTTTATTTTAATAATAGCAATATTTTTGTTTGTTTTATCTCAAAACATACACATGGCAATAAATTTAGCAAAATTCATTGGGTTCACATATTTACTTTGATTGATCCATTTCAAACAATTAACTAAAACAGATATATGAATTATTTTTGCTACTCAGTCAATCACTGCGGGAGCTGATGCACAAATTACATTTTCCCTCAAACACAGGTTGAAAGAATATATCTGAAATTAACAAGGTTATGATATTTTTGAAAAATAAAATGACAGTGTAAAAATTACCATATAGGTTTTATATTCTTCTTAAATACTTATAAAAAGGAATTGTAAACTTTGCTGAAGATTCTATAGCAGATATAAATTAAACCAGACTATTGCTTCCAAGCATATCCAAAATATACTGCCACTGAAATTTGCAGAGCATAAGTGAAATTTAAACACTATATAATGCAGCAAAATTATATAGTTTTACTAAAGTTAACCATTTGTTATCCTTTATTAATTGCATATGATAGAACATGAGAAATAAAAAACATGCCCAATTTGAACCTTGCTATTTCCCAAGCATTTCAGTATGTTCAACTTGCAATCTTAAGAATTCTAGTTCATACAGGAGGTAAGGTTTGGGGGATACAAACCTAAAAGGATTGTTGTTAGATACAATTGAGAACTCCTTTTCCACATGTGCATAAAAACTACGTAAGTTAGGCCAGCCTCATGGCACAGTGATTAAGGACTATGGATTAGGAAACAGATCTCACATGGCCAACTATGGTTCAAGTCTCATCCTGGAGGCTTAAAAAACACAACTGGTGTGTGTGTGTGTGTGTGTGTGTATTTTCCAAATCCCAATAAGATGGAGAAGTAGAGGGAAAAGGTTGCAGCATGACCATGCCTCACTGTGTGCTTTCTCTCTCTCCCTTCTCTCACTCTGGTGAATGCACATGCCCTTCAACAACTGAAAAAGAAATACCCAGTTCGTGAAATCTTACATGCAAATACACCTTGGTATTGCCCCAAATTGAGGACACATGTCACCCTTGGGAAGCAGGAGACCCAGGCCAGTCCTGAGAGCCCTGCTGCTGCTGGTTCCTGTTCTCCTGCCTCCATATATGCTCCATATATACAACCAAAAATACTGTACCCAGCAAGATTATCATTCATATGAGAAAAAAAGACAAGGACATTCTCAGATAAACAATACCAACACCAGACCAGTTCCCCAAGAAGTTCTGAAGGAAGTGCTATACCAGGAAAGCTAAATACAGATGCACAGAGATAAGAGTTTAAAAACAACTAAGAAAATGGTCAACTTAACAGAAGGGACAAGCCTGGAGTTGAATATTATATCCTAGAATTTAATTGATAAGATCAGACCAGAATAGAAGATAGATTAAGTACATGAGACAGAACTGGTGAAATAGAATCTTAGGACTTCTGACTAAAATACTACTTATTTTCTTCTAGGCTTTGTTTTCCAGATTTAAGAATTTTTGTCTGGTCTTGAGCTGCTGATAGGTTTATGTACCTACTATTTGAACAGAATCCTAACCTGTTTCCTGGCTTTAAGTTTTAAGCAAAGCTCTCTTAGCATTTCTTTGATTTTTACTTGTTAAAGTTAAAAGTTAAAACTGCCTTTCTTGAAATTAAAAAATATATTTAAAAAATACCTGTGTAATGACCACAGTAATCTATATAGCATCAGCTAGATGCTACTTAATAGTATATTCATTCTACTCAGAGTTTCATGCCTAAAGTCAGACATGTATTTACATGTATATATCAGCTGCCCTTGTTATTAAAAGTAGTTAGATTTTTTTTATACATTCAATCACATTATTTAGCTTACAAAGTGAACATTTCAATATGTGAACATTTGTCCCTGGTCCAGTTGATCAAAATATCTTCAACAGATAGCAACACTACCTCCCTGTCCCGACAATGCTCTGTCTCCATATCCCTCCTCCAAATAAATAAAAAAATTTTAAAAAAAGCTTGCAAAGGACTGTAACAAATCTTTGATAACACAGAATTCTGCATCTGTTTTGTCATATAAAATTTAAAATAAAAGTAAATAATTAAAGGGGGAATTAAATAAATAATTTTCAACAAAATTTTAAAAAAGAAAGTAGTTAGATTATTTAAGATATTTTATGAATCAATAAAATGTTGGGGTGAAAAAAGAATGGAAAGCAACCATAGATTCCAGATATATATATATATATGAAACTAGAAATGAAAAATTATCAATGATAACATGTATGATTAAACCATTATGCAGTATACTCTGAATGGGAATTCACATTTTGTATTCTATGACTGTGCTCAGTGAGTGAATGTAAAATTAATTAATTAAAAATAAAAATAAAAGAAATAAATAAGTATAGTAAAATAAGTAAATAAAAACAAAAAATCTGAAATGGAACTCTGTGTGAGGATGTTAGACTTCTAATTTCTTTTTTATTAATTAATTTATTTGCACTTTTAAAATTTACCTTTAATTACTGTACAGCTTTACAATGTACAAAATGTTTTTTTCAGCATAAATGTAGAACATATCAATTAAGTCAAAGATGTCACTATATAAATTATCAACAGACAACTTTTCATTCATGTGTCTGTTAAATTTATTTTTCTCAATCCCTTCTCTCCCACCCCTGTTACCTACCTCTTCTATACAGTCTCTAGAATCTACAGTTACTGTCTCTGATATTATACCTTCCAATTTTTCAGTCTCTGCCATAGAGTGCAGGCATTTGGTATATACTGAGCAGGGACATACACTGTCTCTCTTTAATAGTCTGGCTTTCTTCATTTAGCATGAAATCTTCCATATTATTCTACTTTGTATCAAGTGTCAGTATCACATTTTTTTTTATGGCTGAGTTATATTCCAAAGTGTATATATGCCATATTTTTTCAATCCAGTCATCTGTTCTTGAGCATTTGGGTTGATTCATGTCTCAGCAATTGTAAATAATGCTGTAATAAACATGGACATGCAAGTGCTTTTCTGACTGACTGTTTTTCTATCCTTCGGGTAAAAACCCAGGAGTGAGATTAATGGGTTATATAGTAGTTCAATTTTTAGGCTTTTGAGGAACCTCCATATTGTTCTCCATAGTGGCTTTTCTAATTTACATTCTCATCAACAGTGTACAAGGTTTCCCTTTGCACGTAGCCTCTCTAGAACTTGTCATTCTTGACTTTTATTATCTTACATATTATTCATGCAAGAGTGGTAACCCATAAATTTGTTTTAGTCAAACTATGTGTTTTAACATCAGTCTCCTCATCAATGAAAGAAATACTCCGTGAGTCCTTAATGCCAATTACTAAACATCCCTCATAACATTGATGTTTAAGCAATTTGAAGTATAGATTTCTGATTCAGATAGAGTAGTTGCCAGCTAAACAATTAGAGATTCAGGTTAACTAAAACACATCGACTCATGCTGATACAATATTCAATTTTTATGTAGTGGTCATTTCTAACTATCCAAAATCAGGAACAGGTAACATTTCATGGCATTTGAACTAGTACCCTATTCACACTATTTGTTTGCATGTATATGTAATATAGCTTCTTTAATTTCTTCTAGGTCGATACATATTTGGATCATAAATTTGAGAGTTTCAGTTTATTCTACCAATGCACTTTTTTCACAAACCCATTCCTATTTATTTACTTGAGAGCACTGCTCACAATCTGCAAATGTTTAATTTTTATTATTTTCAATATTTTGCTATAAGGCATGTGCACTTGCCAAAGAGAGACAGAGAACGAAAGTAAAAAAAAAAAAAAAAAAAAAAATAACCCCCTGGGGGGATAGCCATGACACAATCTCTTCTCCTCCATTCTCCTTTTGGGGTTCTGGGCACATGTGCCTGGCATGATTTTCAATCCATTGTACCCAGGACTCAAACTGTGGTTAGCCATGTGGGAATCCAAATATACAATTAATTATTGTTAGCTGTAGTTACCCTACTGTATTATATAATATTAAAATTACTCCTTTTTTAAACTGTAATTTTTTATCTATTAACCAATATTTCTCTGTTTTTCATTGCCATCTCCACATTCTTCCCAGTCTCTACTAATTACTATTCTACTCTGCTCCTAACAGATCATCTAAGTTTCCACATATGAGTGAAAACATGCAGTATTTTGCTTTCTGTGCCTGGGTTACTTTACTTAATGTAATGTCTTCCATACTTAATCATGTTTCTCAAATGACAGGGTTTTGTTCTTAACAGCTGAAGAATCTTTCATTTTGTAAATAATCATTAATTTTGCTTTTCATTATTAATTTTAATTTTCTATAGGGCACATATGCCCATGTGAGAGAGAGAAAGTGAGAAAGTGAGCTTCCAGATCTAACACTTGAACTACAGTTGACCATATGGGAGTCCAGGGTCTTTTTTTTCTTTTCTTTTTTTTTTGCTATAGGGTGTGTGTGCTCCCTAGAGAGACTGAAAAGACAGAGAAACAGAAAACAAGAAATCACCCACAGGTTGGGATATCTCAATCGCCTCTCCATCCTCCTCAGGATTTTGGGCACACACGCACCCAGTGTATTTCAAGCCTTACTGTGTTTCAAGCCGCCAGGCTCTGCACTGAAACTGCAGTCAGCAATGCAGGAGTCCAGCAATGTAACCATTTCGCCATCTGCTGGTCCCAAGTCCAGCATTTAACCACCACACACCTGCTGGCCCTAAGAGTATTTCATTGACTCTGTATAGGACAATTTAAAAATCCATTAATTTGTGGATGGACACTAAGGTGTTTCCATACCTTGGCTAGTATGAAAAATGCTGCAATAGACATTGAAGTGCCAATATCTCTATGACATATATACTTTTTCTTTGGATATACCTAGTAGTGGGACTACTAATAATGTACTTTTGGTAACTACAGACTCCTTAAAATGTTTTTCTGTAGACAACCTAAATGAGGTCACTCTTTGGAAATTTAATGACTTTAAAAATTTTCATATAGTATTTAGTATACGAATTATCATGTTTTTAGAAGAGAATAACCATAATATCTATCAACTCTGTACTATTAATTACTATTAATGTAAATTAAAGCAGCACTAGAATTGTTAAAAAATAAAGTAATTTTCTTTACATTTAGTATGCTAGTAAAACACAGTTTACAACAAATTCATAATATAAAAAAAGACATTCTATTCTTTTTCTGTTATTCCATTGCACAAAATCTGTCCTGATAATTATTTAAGAAAGTCCCTGAAAATAGAATCAGGAGAATCCCAATACCTTTGCTTGAGTTATGTTTTAGGAGTAGATATTATATTTATTTCCATAATCAGTAGTTAAGTAAAGTGTATTTAAATGAACTTTAGAAATTAATAGAGAATTTTCATTATATCAAATACATTCTATGTAAGTTTTAATTCTACATATAATTAAATACATTTTCCGTGACAATACATATACAAATATTCTTTAAAGAATGTTTACTAGTTATTGTTACCTATACTGTATTTTCACAATGATTCACTTCCCACCATTCACACAATAACAAACTATGTTACAATATTGATTAATTTGCCTCCAAAATACTGAAAAACTATATATAAAAATTTTATCTTAGTAAATCCACAGGATAAAATGTGATGGAGCCTGAACAAAAGGAAGGGAAAAAGAGGCAGAGCACTGGGGGGCAGGAGGAGATGAAGATGCGTAAATAACAGGAGAGTGGAGAGTTGAGCAGATGCAAGTATGAGATTATGCTCCCTGGTTGAATTGGTTCCAAAACTCTGAAATTTAAAAATAAATACAATATTAACAGGGAGCTTTTAGGATTAGAAAAATCTAGGGAAAATAATATGAGAGGGAATATATCAAGAGAAAGAGGCCTCCCCCTCTTCCTTGATCTCTAACATCTTTATTTCTGATTCTCTTTCATATCATCTTCAGCAAGAAAATTAGAGAAACACACTTGTTCAGACTTCCACCACTCTAGTGACCAGCTTTCTACACGAGTGCCATGCACTGTACCTTCCTCCCTGTTTCTGTGGATGTGCTTTATACTTGGGGCCACAGCCATTTCTTCACTCATGCAATAACTCCTGTGATCTCTTGCTAACTCATGGACACTGTTTCAGGAATTTTATTGGCATTCTTCCCATTTTCATTCTCTCTCTTTTATCAGCGTAAGAATGTGCTGTCATTCCTCTCATTATTAAAAAATAAATGCTCTTTTGACCATATTTTTCCTTTCAGGACAGCTCTCTTTTTCTCCTCCCATTATAGCCAAATTCCTTGAGCAATTTCTCTCCATCTTCTCTTTTTTTTCCATTTTCTCAAGAATTCAGTACTTTAGACTTTCATCAATGACATTCCACAACTTCCTCATTAATAGTACCAAGGACCACCTCTGCTAAATCGCCAGGACTCTATCATAGCTTGGTTTGCTCCAGCCTTTAGGAATACTCCTTTTGCAGGCTTTGGGATGCCTCCAATCTCAACACCAAATATTGGTGTACCTCGAGGTTCAATCCTTGGATGTCTTCTCTAACCTCTCTCTATTCCTTCTCTATCTTACTTGATCTAATATGTTTACATGCCCAATTTTATACTTCCAGCTAGACATTTTTCTTGAGTACCAGGTTTACATATCTTTATTAGTTTTCTATTGCCATGGTAAAAAGTGATCACAAATAAACTTCTGGCTTACTTCAAACTTATTTTCTTTAGTTCTGACAGTCAAAATCTCACATCATGGTGTCAGTAGATCTGCCCTTCCGGCAGCTTGAGGAAAGGATCATTTCATTTTCCTGGCCTTTTCAGCTTCTTCAGGTTGCCTTCCTAACTCAGCTCACGGCTGTGCTTTGGTTTCACTCCAACCTATGTTGCCATTATCACATTTACCGTTGACTGTCACCTGTCTCCCTCTTGTAAGGATCCTGTGCTTACACGGACCTCACATGGGTAATTCCACCATCCCTAGATTCTCAGCACAACTACAACACAGGAGGTGTTGCCAAATAAGGCAATAGTCACCGTTCTAAATATTAAGACACTGACATCTGTGAGGGGCTGTTATTCAGCCTCAGCAGAATATCCAACTGTCTATTAAAGCCTCTATTTGAACATTATTTCAAACATAAAACGGTCAAAGCTGAGCTACTGAAATTCCCTACAAATTAGCTCCTTTAATTAATGGCAACTCCATTTTAAAAATTGCTCTGGTCCAAACATTTGGCATCCTCTACTACTGTGCTTCTAAAAGCCTTGAAAAATTTCTGTCCTACGCCAAGTGTCATTGGATGCCCTATATGGATATTTCTCCAACAATGAAATTATAGACAATGAAAATACTATATATAAGATTATTTTGGGTTATAATGGGCCACATTTACTCATCATACTGTTTCTTCTAATTAAAAAATTTATCAAATAACATAAAATACTGGAATTACTAGTATAACTGTTATTTTAGAGGTTGGACTAAAGTGAGATTGGAGCACTTATTTATTTTTTTCTTTCACCTCAGGCTTAAATATGGCATGGCACTGTTCAGCATTCAGTTACACCTTAATTTTTATCTTTAAAATATTATTTGTCTTAATAACCAAGGTAATACTTTGCAGGTGCCTCCCTTTCTTCACTATTATCTCAAGTTACACTGCAAGAGAATAGATACATATAAATAAACCCTATTATACCATAAACATATAACCTTGTTTGCTTAACAAATTATATAAAACATAACTATAAATATCTATTTCACTCACCAGCATGTTTTTTTCCCTTAACACAAAATTTGGACCCTTACTTAACACAGATATGGGAAGGTAGGCCCTTGAGATTATTGGTAAGTGTTCCAGAATGAAAAGCCATAATAATCTTTAAAGAAATTTATTTCAAGCCTGGGTTTAATTAATGAGAAAATAAGGATACAAAGTAAACATTAAGAATGATATTGCGTGTGAAAATTAAGGCTCTTGCTAGTTATCCAAGAGAATAAATAAAAAACTATTAGAATTAAGGAGAATTCAGTACAGTGGCCATGTTAAAAAAAAAGTCAATAGCATTTCTTCAGAGTAGCAGAAACCAGTAGGATAATATAACAGTGAAATAGAATACAAAAAAAAAGTTTATTGAGGTATTTAATATATGGACAGAAAAATATAAAGCATCATTACATACTTCAATTGGAAAAGAAAATTCTATGAATTAAAATTATTCTATCAACTTAAGGGTTTAGGGCAATGCCAAATAAAGATCAATGAATGGTACTTAAAGAAAAATAACTGCTATTTAGAGATATCCTCAACATGGGCTGTAGAATCTCAAAACAGCACCCTACAAGACCTACTTTAGATATTTAAAGAAATCTGTGTTCAGTCATTGGCTGACCATTAAAGAAATCAAGCACAAACTTCAGAGGCAACACATGACAAAGAATATAGACTGTATATAATTTTTTTGGAGAGATTTTTGTTATGGAATACATGTGTTGATCAGAGAGAAGCAGAGACAAAAAGCAAGAAATCACCCCCTAGGGAAATCCCTTCTGCTCTATTCTCTTCTCAGGACTTTGGCATATACACACATGTGCCCAGAGTGAGTTTTAAGTAACTGGTTCAAGGACTCAACCATAATGGACTATGTGGGAGTCCAGAAATATAACCATTATACCATCTTCTGGTTCCTAGACTGGATATAATTAATCCACAAAAGTTACTAAATAAACAAACAGGAAGAATATAAAATAACAAAGAACTCTGAGAGGAGGGATAATCTGATAGAATTCCCATACTACATTGTACTAAACACTCTGTTCCAATGATATAGATGAATAGAATGGACAAAAAGATATGACTCAACAATAAGCAGTCTACAGGAGAGAATAGAAATTTAAAGACACAAATAGCTTAAAAATAAAATGATGACCAAAAAACATACCCATGCAAAAGTACTCAAAGGAGAGCTAGAATTACTGTACTAATCTAGATGTTAGAACAAAACTTTTTACTAGGGGCAAAAGATATTTTATGTAATAAACATTTATTTAACAAGTATGAATTATAGCATGTATATATGTGAAACAGCCCTAAAATACATGAAGTAAAAAGAAGACAGAATGAATGAATGAATAGACAACTTAACAAGAGGTTGGAGACATTGATACTCCACTTTCAATAATCAATATAACAATTAAGAATAGTAACAAGGAAAAAGAAGACTTGAACAAAACTCTAAACCAGCTGGATCTGATAAATATTTATAGAACACTCTATCCAACTACAACATAAAAAAAACACCTATCTTACATGCACATGGACTGTTCTACAGGATAGAGCAGGATAGATATTTGTTAAATAAAATTTAAGACAGAAATCTTACAAAATATATTTTCTAACCACAATAGAATTAAATTAGAAATAAAACAAGGCAATAAATTTAGGAAATGAACCAATATATAGAAAATAAACAACATACTCCTCATAACAATTGGGTCAACGAAAAACTACAAGGAACCACAGAAAATACTTTGTGGCAAATTAAAATAAAACCACCAAACCACTACATACTCTATGGAATACTACTTAGTCTTTAAAAAAAAAAGATTCTGGCATTTGATATCAAGTGGACAACTATGGAAGATTTACTGCTGATTGAAGCAAGCCTTGTTATGAAAGAGAGACATTGTATGTCTCTACTTAATATATACCAACTGTCCACACTCTATGGCAGAAACTAAATGCTTAGAGGATATTGAAACTTGGAAAATGGTTATGGATACTGGAGACAGTGTGCGAAGAGTGTGGGAGAAGGGTGAGTGTATGAGGAAAGAAACTAAGGAGAAAAAATAGAGAGGAAAGACATTTATAGGACACAAAAATGGATTATTTTCTGTTGATGATAATGTTTATAGTATCCTCAACTGGATTGGTGTGAAGTGTATTCATGTTGAGTAAATTCACTTTACAAGCTAAGAGGTGTATAGTGATTGAATGTATAAAATAAATTAAAATTTAAAAAAAGTTCACCATGCTTAAATAAAACCCATAAAACCACAATACATTGAAGTTATAGAATACACTTTAGGATCAGAAGTTGGTGTAATGGCTATGTCGCTGGACTCCCATGTAGTTGACTGTGGTTCGAGTCCCCGACCCAGCAGCTTAAACTCACACCAGGCGCGTGTGTGTGTGCATGCCAAAGATCCTGAGAGAAGAACAGAGAAGGGATTGCGGCATGGCCATCCCCTGGGGGGTGATTTTTCCCTTTCTGTCTCTCTGTCTCTCTCTGTCTTTCTGGCAAGCGCACACACCCTATAGCAAAAAACTCTCCAAAAAAGAAAAATAAATAACTTTGGGACCAGCAGTTAGCATAATGGCTATGTCGCTAAACTCCCATGTAGTCAACTGAGGTTCAAGTCCTGGACCGGGAGGCTTAAACTCACGCCAGGCGCATATGCATGCATTCTCAATATCCTGAGAGGAGAAGGGAGGAGAAGGGATTGCTGCATGGCCATTCCCCCTGGGGGGTGATTTCTCACTTTCTGTCTCTCTGTCTCTCTCTGTCTTTGTGGTGAGCACACGTGTCCTATAGCAAAAAAATACCTCTCAAAAAAAAATACTTTTTACAACTACAATAGCTTCATATTCAAAAAGAATTAAGGTGACAAGTTCTAACCGTCCACTTTAAGAAACTAGGAAGGCAGAACCACAAAACAAAGTGAAAATAAGTAAAACGGTGACTAAAAAAAAAGAAACAAAAAATCCAGGAAACCAAGAGTTTCTTCTAAGAGAACTTCAAAGTACAAAAGCAAAAATTAATAGAAGTGAAATAGACATGAATCTATAATTATAGTCCAAGTAAGTAGAAGAGAATAATAGTAAAAAGACAACAATCAATCAAGAAAATAATAAATGAACAAACATCATTACGATCTTACAGGTTTCAAAACAATGAAAAGAGAATTTATGAACAACTAACTATATGTCAAAACATTCAGCACATTGGTTGAAATAAACAAATTCTATGAAAGTGGATCTAGAGATAGCCAAGAAGTACATAAAAACTATCTCATCATCATTAATCTTCAAGGATATGCAAATGAAAGCACAGGATATTATTAACTATGCATTAGAATGTCTAGAATTAAAGACAATGATAATACCATGAACATGAAACCACCAAAACTCGCTGTTGATGGGTTGTCTGGTAGTTTTTTGTTTGTTTGGGTTTTTTGAGAAATTTTTGCAATAGGGTATGTGCACTCACCGGATAGAGAGACAGAAAATGAAATATCACCCCTCAGTGGGGATGGTCATACCTAAATTCTTTCCCCTCCATTCTTCTCCCAGGATTTTGGGCATGCACATGCTCACAACCAGTGTGAGTTTCAAGCCTCCAGTCTGGGACTTGAACCGTTGTCCACCATGTGGAGTACAGAAATGTAACCATTATTCCATCTGCTGGCAGTTTTTTTAAAAATTTTGTTTATACATACAAGTGACCCAGCCATTTTACTCCTAGACATTAACCAAGAAAAAACAAAATTCTTGAATGTTAAAAACTAATTTATCATAACAAATAGCAAACCAGGTGTTTCCTGGTGGGAGCAAAGGAAAAAGATAGATAAAAAGAAGTACAAGAAATTTTGAGAGGAATCACACAAATGTCCTAGACATAATATATACACACACACACACACACCTACATATACAGTGATTTAATATATATATATGGATTATATATCTATACATATATATAGTGATTTTATATATATATATATATTGCCACAATCCTTTCTCCTCCATTCTCATCTCGGGATCTTGGGCATGCACACACATGCGCCCGGTGTGTGTTTAAGCCACCAGATCTGGGACCTGAACCGTGGTCGACTACATGGGAGTACAATGACATAGCCATTATGCCAACTGCTGGTCCTATCCAGTTTTATTTTTTAAGTTGATGTGGTATTTGTTAATTATATCTAAACACATTTTATTTAAAGAAAAGCACAAGAATTACTTATAGAATTTCCTGTATATTAAATATAGTTAAACTGTTCATTTGGTATTCTAAGAAACTTAGAAATCCCTTTCTGGAACAAGGCTTATTTATTTATTTGCTTATTTGTAAGTATTAATTTTAAAATGTTTATTTATTATTAATAAAGTTGTTATTATAAATATAATTCTTTTTTTTAGAGGTTTTTGCTATAGGGTGCGTGCACTTGCCAGACAGACAGAGAGAGAGAGAGACAGAAAGCGAGAAATCACCCCCCGGGGGGGATGGCAACGCCGCAGTCTCTTCTCCATTCTCCTCTCGGGATCTTGGGTACGCACGCACACGCACCCAGCGTGATTTTTAAGCCACCGGGTTTGGGATGCAAACTGTGGTCAACTACGTGGGAGTCCAGCGACACAGCCATTACACTAACTGCAGGTCCCATAAATATAATTCTTAATAGTTATTTTTTTTCAGTTTTTCTATAGGTCATGTGTGCTCACCAGAGAGAGAGAGAGAGAAAGTGAGAGAGCAAGCTTCCAGGTCCAGGACTTGAACCATGGTTGACTATGCAGGAGTAAGGTGCCCTTCACCACACCACCTGCCAGCACCAGTTTTTTTTTTATGTCTAAGATTGGTCATGTGACTCTGCAGAAAAGATAGACATATTAACAGATATCATTACTCTAAAAAGTCAGTCAGAAAAATATGTGTTTCCTCCTCAAAAATCATTTTAGATGTATTTAAACAAGATAAAGAAACATGAAAATTGTGTGCTGCTCCCACGAGTACAACCTTTCAGTTAAGCTGAGTCCACAGTTACAAACAAACTTGAATAACAAACCAGTGCTCAATATCTCTTGCAGCCTAAATCTATCACAATATTTTTAAAATCTCCATAGTGGAATTAATAGGCAGACAATATCTCATTTTTATATTGCTTTTGGAACATGCTTAAGAATTTTCCAGTTTAAATTAGACTGTACACTGTACTGAATGACACTCTGATTAGAGCTCCATGTTAATTTTTTTTAGAGGTTTATGCCTTAGGGAGTGTGTGCTCACTGGAGAGAAAGACAGAGACAGTGGGAGGGAAAGTGAGAAATCATCTCTGGTGGGGATGACCATGCTGCAATCCCTTCTCCATTTCTTCCTCCTTTACAGACTTTGGGCATTTGGACATGCAGACAAGCAAACGTGTGTGATGTGTTTCTAATACCACAGGGTCTATGGCTAGAATCACACAATAGCCCTATGGGATCCACCTGTGCCTTCTCCGCCTCACTGTAGGCTGGCCCTGGTATTTCATCTTCTAAACATGTCTTACGAGCAAATATGCATTTTCACATTATACTTTTACTCTTAAGTACTAATTTTAACAGGGAATTCAGTGTTTAGACCAAAGTAAGTTAGTAAAAGACTCAATCTTATTGACACTTTTTTTTAGTCCTATTTGATCCAACAATGGTGCATATACCACTATATATGACTATTTGCTGTCAATAATCACAATATTAGTAGACCTACTAACTAGCAAAATAGAAAGTTAAGCCCCAAATTCTGAGTTTTAATTTAACTTTTAGTAAATATTCCATGTATGTTTAAAATGTTTGGTTTTAAAAAATTGCCAATGGCATCTATAGTAGAGATACTTTTCTAATATGTACTTCAGAGGAGTTGATTTTAAATAATATCTACAATTTTAGAATGTTACCCCTGAAGAAAATTTGAAGATACAATATCGTTGAGTGTTAAATATTAAATCTCCTTCAGAATAAATTGTTTTCCCTAAATTTTTATCTAGCCTCTTACCACTAGAGGGCAAGCTTGCCATTGTAATGAAACAAGAATCTACTTTCACTTTCAAAGTAGTTAACGTGTTTAAAATGTTTAAAATGACTACTTTGAGAAAAGAAAATCTCAGTGTAACTACATTTTTTCTTTGATAATTAAATAAAGCTAAAATTATATTTTATATGTATTTTTATTTTAGCTACTCATATACAATAATTTAAATATATAATCATTTAAAATTTTTGTCCTACAGTATTTAAAAATCTATATTAAACATATGAATTGCATGTAATTTCACATATTCATAAAACTATGTTCAATAGCCAACACTGTTTCTTAGTATTAAGTTCAAAAATAACTTACCAATGAACTAATCTGTGTACTCCCTATTTACTGAACCCTGCATGAGGAAAAAGCAACCCAGACTGAATCTTTGGTAGTGGGTATTGAGTAAGACCCAGATTTCTGTTGGCCACCATAAAAATCTGAGAAAATGATCATTTATTCATTAGTTACACCAAGAGGTTATGGAGCCAAAGAGTAAAAAGTGGCCTATGTGGATGGAAAAGGAGAAGAAGAAAACAGATCTCATCTCTCCCTGAAGCTTCCAGGAAGAAGACAGCTCTACTGCCGTCTTCTATTTAGCCTTGTAAAACCCATTTCAGCCTTTGGACGTCCGCTACTGTAAGATAATACATCTGTGTTTAAGCTACTAAATCTGTGGTTATTGGCTGTAGCAGCAATAGGGAACTAGTTCAACAGCCTAAATCATGCCATATATTGTAGATATGTGAATTAAGTCATTGTTTTTATTTGAATTAAGTTTTGAGGTGCTTTATTAGCCCAGTCTTATCCTGATAAGAGTAACTGATATAATATTTTAAGTAGTAATATTGTTTTCTAAGTTTAAAAACACCCCAACTATTTAACAATGTGAGGCATATGTGTGACTGAATACTAACAAAATGAAGAACAGCAAATGAGAAAAAAAAAAAAAGAAGGAAAAAAGAGAAGAGCAGATTGCAGTATTAGCATTTACCTTTTTTCAAAATGTGTATTTGATTTTATTTAATTCATGCAACAACCATCAGGGTTAAGTCATTTTAATGTTGCATATTTTTTAAAAAAATAAAGTAGATATGTATAGTGAGTTCTACAGCTAAAATTGAAAGGTCTTTAAATACCTGTGAGTCCTATTAATAGTGAATTTACAAAATTGTAGTACTAAGAAAACTAAATATGATAATTTGGCTTTTAAATACTAAAAAAAAAAATACTTTTTGAAGTTTACTTATTTATTCCAAGAGAGGCACCCTCAATAGGGTTTTCACTTCATGAGCCAATAACGGTCTCAGCTATCCCTTATCACTGGTATATGCCTACATCTGGTGCTCTCAGGGAGGAACCGACAATCTCAGCTATCCCTTATCACTGGTACATGCCTACATCTGGTGCTCTCAGGGAGGAACCAGGATGTGAACCCAGGATCTTTTTAATGTGGATCCAGTTGTGTTGTTGTTGTAATACTGCCTGGTCCAGAAAATTTTTCGAAGTCGGTATATGATAATATATTAAATCTATAATGTAAGAGAATTTTACAGTAGATCTACATATTTGTAGGATAGAGTGTGATTTTTCGACGCATGTATACGATATGTAATGATCACGTCAGGACAATAAACAGACCCATCATCTCCAATATTTATTAATACTTTGTATTGTGTATATTCAAAGATTTTCTTTCTTGCTATTTTGAAACATACATTATATTGTCATTAATCATGGTTACACTATAACTTTAGCACTCTAGAACTCATTCAACTTATCTAACTGGTGTCTCTTCTTATAAGGACCCTAGTCTTATTGGATTAGGCCCCACCCTAATCACCCTATTTAGCCTTAATTACCTCAATAAGACCTTATTTCCAAATACAAACTTCCCTAGACTTAAAATGGCTCTACTTAGAATTTTCAAGTTTATTATGTTACAAATGCAATAAACATTCAATGGAAATAGCACTTCTAATTTAGAACTTTGATCATTTCCTGGGGTAGTGATGTTTGGTACTATGTCTTACTATGCTGGACTGTGGCAGCAAGCCCAACATCCCAGTCAGTGATGCGGTCACAGGGTAAACAACCAACACTCTACTGTGTACCATATTGCCTGTGTTTCTTATTATGTTTTAACTTCCCTTTATGACTACAAAATGCCCATCTGTGTATACTATTCAATACGTTTTTATAAAATAGGCTTAATATTAGATGACTTTGCCCAAATTTAGGCTAATTTGTTTTGCACAATTTAAGATGGGTTATGCAAAGTTATAATGTTTGGTAGGTTGGGTGTATTAAATGCATTATTTTTTAATGATAGACAGCATGTATATGTGTATAAGAGAGAGAGAGAGAAAGAGAAGAAGAAAGCACCCTCAACAGGATCTCATCCTCCCATGACCTACTTTTCCCAGCCTTGTTGCTGGATGTCCACGAGCGTCCATGGGCAGACCCTGCATGTTTTCAGGCCACCCCAAGGATCCAAACCTATGGACAACAGTTTGCCCTGCAGAGCACTGCATTACTGCTGTGCCATAGCAGTAGCAGCTGAGCCAATATGGATATTTTATTTTCATTATTTTCAAACTACAACAGGTTTATCAGGACATTACCCATCATAACTCAGGGAGCATCTATATAGTCATATTGAGGATTAGAGCTTCAACATGTGAATTTGGTGGGATGCAATCCCATCTATAGCAGTGCCATTGGTTAGCATCACCTATTTACCTACTGTCCAACTCACATCTTCAGGCTCCCAGAAAAGGGAAATATTCAGCTGAAATATTTAAATTTCCTTCTTAGACCATTTGCAGCAAATCAAAGAAAAAAAATTTTCTTATGCCTTTGGTGTGTGGCCATGTTTCTTAGAGGTAATTTCTGGTTTTAGCTCCTAGTTAACATAAAAATATTGGGCATAAGCTTACACAATTATTCAAAAAAGCATGCCAATTTACACACACACACGCACACACACACACACACACACACAAACAGATCTTTTTTTATGTTCATAAGATGATACTGTAAACAAAATCTACTCACCAGGAGAATGTTTTTGAATGAACAGCATTTGATTTTTCCCTGTGAAGTTAGTTATATGGGCGTATAACCTTTTAGAAGAAATAGCATCTCACCAATTCTTGACTTCGTACTATTGTGACAAACACAGAACTGAATTTTGACCAATTTTATGTACTATAACATAAGATTCCTAACTTGAAGAAATGATCAAGTTATAGCACATGAAAAAAGTACTTTGGGACTGGCTGTAATCTTGTGTTCCCATCTCTCACTACTCTTATAGAGCTTTACCTTTGCCCTGAATTAGTATCTCAGAAAAGTCATGACATTTTTTTTTTCTGTTTTTCTATGCAAAAATGAGTCATGACTTTTCTGAAGTCCCAATATTTTTCTTACCTGCTTTTTAAAAAATCAGTCCTATCCATCCCAGTTTCCTTCGCTATTGTGACTTATGTGTCATGTCGTAATGTCTTCTCCTGATAACCCAACAAAAGGCATTCTAACCTTTTCTATTGGTTGTTTACCAAGTGTCAGTAATGACTTCCTTTCATAGTGCAAATTTAATTATCAGGTTTTTTATTCCTTTCCCCCCAATTCAGCATTAGGTAAATGTCAAAATATGGCCAAAAAACAAACCAACAAGGTATTTGTCTTCCCTATGTTGTCTACCAAAATCAACATGAGAAAGGACCAACTTGCTGTAGCTCTCTGAACAACTTTAGCCTTTTTCCTCCATAGGCTTAAACCTATCTGAAATCTACACTAATTTTTAAAACAAACACTGACTCTATTGGCTATAATTAGATGCTTTTTTCAAGAGAGAGAGAGATGTTCTTAGCTTTTATAACACTCTGAGGCGGAGCAATAACGGACAGCAGTGGTGAACAATTATCTTTGTCATGTTAGGTCAGGTTTAATGCACATCACTCTCTTTTTACTGGTAATATTAAATAACAAAGACAAATTTTTAAAGAGATTTTTCTCAAAAGAGATAAGCCTTACAAATTTCCTCTGTTCTGTGATGTGAACTTTATCCCTTTAAAAGTATATACATGTGAATTGGTTAGCTTTCTTTGAAAGTTATATTAAATGCAATCAAAATTGATTAAGCAAAAATTATCCCAAAGAAATAGAAAAAATATTTTAAAGTTACTTAAATTTAGAGGCTGTTTTGCCTTTTAGGAATTTCTTAGATACTCTCCCAATTATGTGTGCCCTAAGGACAAAAAAAAAATAACATAGACTTCCATTTTTAGAGATAGCTGTTATTTTTCTACAGTTTGACATCATTGTCTATGGTCACTTCTTCCTACTTATTGATAACATACTCAATATATTATTTTTTAAATGCCTGAAAGGGATTAATGTTTTATTTTCATCTCAGTAGTGATACATGTAGTTTAATTCTATCCAGACTGAGATAGTGTGGAAGGAGGGTGGGAGAAAGAAGAGTATAGGAAAGGAAATTAGGAGGGGGTGGAAATAGACAGTCAAGACACTTGCAGGACACAGTCATAGCTTATTACCTGTTGATAATAATGTGTATAGTATTTTCAACTGGATTGGTCTGAGGTTTATTTCATGTTGCAAGTCAAATAATGCATAGCAATCAAATGTATAAAATAATAATAATAACAATAATAATAATAAAATGCTATCCAGACCGTGTTACTAGCTATGTTATTTTTAGACTTTTTTTTTGCATTTCAATTGTATTCAAACTAATTAAATTTTACCCAAACAACTAACATGTCACTCTCAATGCATCTTTCCTTTGCTATAGTTTTTAAAATTTTTATTTTTATTTTTTTTAGGGAGAGTTTTGCTATAGGACATGTGTGCTGGCCAGTCAGACAGAGACAAAGAGACAGAAAGCAAGAATCACTGGTCAGGAGGGGTGGCAATGTCTTCTCCTCCATTCTTCTCTCAGGATCTTCGGCATGAAACACATGTGCCTGGCATGAGTTTTAAGCAGCTGGGTCCAAGACTCAAACTGTGGTTGACTACGTGGGGGACAAAGGACGTTGCTATTATGCCACCTGCTGATCCTACTATAGCTTTTTAAAATATATATATTTACTTTATTATTAATAGAGTTAAAGTTCTTCTTTTTTTTTCAAATCCAATCCCTTTATCTTCCAAGTTGTGTCTGACTTAGGATACTATACATGTTATCATCAACAGACAACAATGCATTTCTGTGCCCATAAATATTTTCCCTCTCTATTTTTATCCTTAATTTCTTTTCTTACCCTTTTGCCCTTCTCCTGCCTTCTTCCCACACTGTCTCCAGTATCCATAACCATTTTCCATGCTTCTATATACTCTAATGTTTCAGTTTCCACCATAGAGTACAGAAAACAGGTGTATATTAAGTGGAGACATACAATGTCTCTCTTTTATAAACTGTCTTGCTTCACTTTGCAGTAATTCTTCCTTATTTGTCCACTTTCTATCAAATGCCAGGATCTTGTTGCTTTTTATGGCCGAGTAGTGTCAATACATTCATCTATTCATGGACATTTGGATTGATTCCATGTCTTAGCAATTGTGAATAATGCCAATAAACATAGATGTACAAGCAGTTTTCCAAGTGAGTGTTCTCCTATCCTTTGGGTAGATACCCAAGAGTAGAATTGTTGGATTTTATGGTAGTGCTATTTGTAGATCTTTGAGGAACCTCCATGTTGTTCTCCACAATGGCTGGACCAATTTGCATTCCCACCAAAAGTGTAAGAGAGTTCCCCTTTCACCACAGTCCCACTAGCATTTATCATTTTTTGATTTTTTAATTTTCACCAAACTGGCTGGGATTAGATAGTATCTCATTGTGGTTTTGGTCTACATCTCTCTTATGAAGAAGGATGTTGAGCATTTTTTTTCATATGCTTTTTGGCTGTTTGTATGTATGTCTTCCTTAGAGAATTGTTAAGCTCATTTTCCTTTTTTTCTTAAGAGATATTTTTGCTATAGGGCACATGCATTTGCCAGAGAGAGAGAGAAAGCGAGAGAGAAATCACCCCCCAGAGGGGAGGGCCATGCCACAATCCCTTCTTCTACATTCTCCTCTTGGGATTTTGGACACACGAACACACACACACACACACACGTGCCAGTCAAGAGTTTTAAGCGACCAAGTTCAGGACTCAAACCATGGTAGACTACATGGGATTCCAGAGACATAACCATTACATCATCTGTTGATCTATTTTTTCTCATTCTTTAATTGGATTGGTCATTTTTTTCTCAGTAAAGCTTCTTGAGTTCCTTGTGTATTCTGGTTATCAGTTTCTTAGCTGAGGCATAGCTTACAAAAATATTTCACATTCTGAGAGTTGTTTATTCATACTAATTACTGTGTTTATTGATGCATAGAAACTTCTTAATCTGTTGTAATCCTATTTATCTATTTTGAGGATTATTAAGTGTGCTTTGGGGGTCTTATTTAAGAATACTTTGCCTACCCCGATATCACCCAGAGTTTCCCCAATGTTTTCCACTAGGAGTTTTATAGTTTGAGGTTTAGATCTTTGATCCATTTTGAGTTGATTTTTGTTAATGGTGAAAGATAGTAGTTCAGGTTCATCTTTCAGCCAGTGGAGACCCATTTTCCAGCACCATTTGCTAAAGAGGTTTTCCTTTTCCCACTGGATTGGCTGGTACCCTTTATCAAAAATCAGCTGGTTGTATGTTTGAGGATTTATTTCTGGTGTCTTTATTCTGTTCTTTTGGTCTACATGCCTGTTTTTGAGTTAATATCATGTTGTTTTGATTTTCACAGCTTTGTAATATACTTTGGAGTCATGGAGTGATATACCTTCTACTCCACTCCTGCACAGAATTGCTTTGACAATACAAGGTCTTTTATGATTCCAAATGAATTCTATGATTGTCTTTTCTAAATCTGTGAGAAATGTCTCTGGCAATTTGACTGGAATTACATTAAATATGTAGATTAATTTAGGTAGAATTGCCATTTTGATTATATTAATTCTTCCAATCTGGTAACATGGGATGTCCTTTCACTTTTTCCTGTCACTTTCAATTTCATTTTTAGATTTTCATAGTTTGCCTTGGAGAGGTCTTTGATGTCTTTGGTTAGATTCATTCCTAGGTATCTTATACTTTTTGTGGTTATGGTAAATGGGTTTAGTATCTTCAGTTTTACTTCAGTCTGCTTGTTGTTAGTATATAGAAATGCTATAGATTTTTTTAGGTTGATTTTGTATCCTGCTACTTTGCTATACTCATTTATTACTTCCAGGAGTTTTTTCTTAGATATCCTCAGGTCTTTTATGTATAAAATCATGTCATCTGCAACAGAAATCATTTCACCTCTTCTTTCCCTTTAGAATGTCTTTTATATTATTTTCTTATTGCATAGACTAGGGCTTTAGGCACTATATTGAAAAAGGAGTGGAGAAAGTGGGCAGCCTGGACTTGCAACAGTTTTTAGTGAAAAAGCTTTTAGCTTTTCCCCCATGCATTTCCCCATTCAGTATGAAGTTAGTTATCAGTTTTTTATAGATGGCTTTTTTCTGTTGAGAAATGTCCTTTCTATGCCTATTTTGCTGAGAATCTTAATCATGAAGGCATGTTGTATTTTCTAAAATGCTTTTTCTCCATTGATTGTTATGATTATATGATATTTATCTTTCATTCTGTTAATATGGTATATTACATTCATGATTTTGTGTATGTGTATATTGAACCACAGTTGGTTCTCTGGAATAAAGCCTACTTGGTCATGATGTCGTGTATGTGTATATTGAACCACACTTGCTTCCCTGGAATAAAGCCTACTTGGTCATGATGTATAATCTTTTATATATGTTGTTGGAGATGATTTGCTAGTATCTTGTTGTGAATTTTCATGTCTGTATTTATCAGAAATATTTATCTGTAGTTTTCTTTCTTTATCCTTGTCCGTTTTGGGGATGAGGGTGTTGGAGGCTTCATAAAATAAATTTAGTAAGGTTCTTTTGTTTGGGATCTTTAAAAAAATAACTCGAGTAAAATGGGGATTAACTCTTCTTTAAAAGTTGTGTAGAATTCAGAATTGAAACCATCAGTACCTGGGCTTTTCTTTCTTGGGAGGTTATTTATTACTGATTCAATTTTAATGCTTGTCATGGGTCCATTCAGGCTTTCTATATCCTCCTGATTCAATGTTGATAAGTTAGATGTGTCCAGGAATTTGTTCATCCCCTCTATGTTTTGTTGTTTGTTGGCAAATAGTTGCCCATCATATTCTTCAATGATGTTTTGTATTTCTATTGTTTCTGTTGTAATATTGCCTATTTTATTGCTAATTTGATTCATCTGGTTCCTTTCTCTCATTTAGTCTAGCTAATGATGTGTCAATCTTGTTTTTCTTTTTGAAGTACCAGCTTTTGCTTTCATTTATTTTCTATATAATTTGTTTATTTTATAGTTCATTTGTGCTCAAATCTTTATTATTTCTTTTCTCCTGGCATTTTTTGGATTTTTTTGCTTTTCTAGTTCTCTGAGCCATGTGGTTAGGTTGTTCGTTTACTACCTTTCCATCTTTCTCTTATGTGTACTAATTGCTCTGAACTTCCCTCCTTTGACTGCTTTTGCTGTCTCCCATAGATTATGGACACTTGTGTAGTCACTATCATTGGTTTCCATAAATCTTTTTATTTCAGTCTTAAAGTCTTCAGTAACTACTGTGAAGTCATTCAGCAGTAGGTTGTTTAGTTTCCAGATGTTTGTGTATTTTTTAGGGTTTTTTTTTTTGTCCTGAAATTAATGTCAACTTTAATTCCATCAAAGTTGAAGGTGCCGGCTATGATTTCTATGTTGTTGAATCTGTAAAGGCTTGTTTTGTATCCTATCATGTCATGTGGTCAATCTTCAAAAAGGTTCCATAGAAAAATGTATATTTTGTGATTTTTGGATGTTCTATAGATGTCTGTCAAGTCCACTTGATTTATGGTATCATTTAGATCCTGTATCTCTTTTTGTTTGTTTGTTTGTTTTATTTTTATTATTTATTTATTTATTTATTTATTGGTCTAGGTGATCTGTGCAGAGCAGATAGGGGGATGTTGAGATCTCCAATGATTAATGTGTCGCAGTTCATCTCTCCTTTTAGATCTAGCAGTATTTCCTTCAAATATTTGGGTACTCCTATGTTGGGTGCATAAGTATTTAAGTGTCATATCTTCTTGATGAATTAGCCCTTTTACTACTTTATAATGGCCTTCTTTGTCTCTTCTTACAGTTTTTGTCTTAAAGCCTATTTTATCTGAAATTAGTCACAACCTCAGCCCTGCTGTGGTTTCCACTTGCATGGACTACATTTTCCCAGATCTTCACTTCTATTTGATGTATATCTTTATCCATGGGGTGCATTTCCTATAGACAACAGATAAAAGGTTTATGTTTTTTCATCCATGCAGCCAGTCTGTGTCTCTTGATTGGAGAATTTAATTCATTAACGTTCAACATTATTATTGATATTTCCAGACTTGTTCCTACCATAATGTTAGCCATTTTCTTGGTTATTTTTTATTCTCTTGTTTCTATCTGTCTTTAGTTTGCCAGGTATAACACTCTCTTCAGAATTTCTTGAAGAGTGGGTCTGGTGTAGGTAAATTTTTTTAGCTTTTGTTTATCTCAGAATATTTGTATCTTTTCTTCCCATTTGAAGGTTAACCCTGCTGGGTATAGTAGTCTTAGTAGAAATTGCTCTTCTTTTAACACTTTGAATATATCTTTCCATTCTTTTTTCTCTTGAGTTGTTTCCACTGAGAGGTCTGATGTTAGCCTGATGGGATAATCTTTGTAAGTAACTTGATGTTTCTTTCTTGCCATTTTTAGTATCTTATCTTTATCTGTAACTTTGGTCATTCTGGCTATGATGTGCTGTAGAAAGGATCTTCTTAGGTTGATTTTATTTGGGCTCCTTTGTATTTCTTGGGTTTGGATGTTTAATTGCCTCTCTAGGTTTGAAAAGTTTTCTGTAAGCATTTCGTGTAATAAACCTTCTATGCCTTTGTCAAATTCTTCACCTTCTGGAATACCTATTATTGGAATATTTGGACATTTCATAGTATCTAGTATTTCTCATATGTTGTTCTCATGTATTAAAATTACTTTTTCATTATTTTTGGTGGTTAAGCCTGAGTCAAAAGTTTTTTCTGCCAGCTCAGAGATTCTGTCTTTTCTGTGGTCCAGTAATTTTTTAAAATAATTATTTATTTTTAAATTCTATTCCTTATTATCATCTTTTAACTTAACTAGACAGAGACACAGAGAAAGGAAAAGTGAGAAAGCAAGCCACTGGGTCCAGGACTGGAATTGTGGTTGGCCATGTGGGAATCCAGCGCCTCTAACCACCATGCCCACCTGCTGGCCTCCAGTCCAGTCTACTATTAATACTTTCAAGTGAGGTCTTAATTTCCTGTATTATTCTCTTAATCTCTAGGAATTCTGATTGATTTTTTTTAATGATGTCTAGTTCTTCTTTCAAATCCTAGAAAGAGTTCCTCATCTCTGTCACCATGAATATTCTGAACTCTTTTTCTGACATTTCTTCAGATTCCTTTGTGCTATCCATGGATGAAGAATGGTTACTCTATTCCATTGAGAAAGAGGTATTTCTTTGTTTTCCCATACTTTTTGTGTCTCTGTACTGGTTTCTAGTCATCTGGTAGATTATACACTACTTCCTGCTTTTCTCTTGTTGATCCTATAGAGTAAGGGTGTGGGGAAGAATAATTCTACTTCTCAGATGCATTCTTCATCGTGGGCCTTGTCTTCAGTCAGAGTGTGTATATAGCCACTTTTAGGTGTTGCTTCCTTTCCCAGCCTCTTGAGACCTGGGGCTAACCCAGAGATTTTCAGATGGAAGAGAAAAAGAGTTGCACATCATGTTGAGCCATACAGTTTAGAAAACTATGAAGTTTCAGAATGTTCCTGCAATGAATTGGGAAACAGGAAGAAGCCTGGAATGGTCTCTTGTCTATATTTCCTTACCAGAAGTTACATTTCCCTGACTATCAGCAGCACAGGCTCGGGGGAAAAAGGCAGTGGACAGATGTACCAGGAAAAGGTTGGGAGACAGGAAGAAGCCTGGAGTGGTTTCCTGTCTCCATTTCCGTCACCAGCAGCCACTTCTCCCTGGTTGACAGCACAGGCTCTGGGGTAATTCAACATTTTTTTCTCCCTTGTAAATAAAATTAGCCAGCTCTGATACATATAAATAAAATCACTTTTTTATGGCAATTTGATCATACATCTTTTGTATTAATTTGATAAAAATCTCACTGAAACATAAATATTGTGAATAAATAAGTTATATAGCTCTCAAAAATATGAATAGAACAAAAAATGAAGATGCATGACATACTGTGATGTTTTTTATTGAAGATTGGTAGTGTGTCAATGTACTTGATTTCATATGCTTGATTTTGTTATCACACACTGCATGCTTTGAAAAACCACATTGTACCCCACTAAGATGTACAATTAAATGTAAATAAAAACAATATATATGAAATAACTTTTAAAATAAGAAGTTTGTCCCCATAAGCTACATATGAAGAAGCAAGTCATTAAAGATTATTTTTATTTCCAATGTTTTTCAAGAAGTGAATAAGTTAATGTTTTATTATTCAAGATAAGGCAATACAATTCCAGAAATAAAAAATCAGATATTTAATAGGTAAAAAAATTTGGTACAGAAAAATGTTTTTGTTCATAGCATTACATATATGCAGGTGCATTATATCTTAGAAGAGATGGAATATTTTATCATTTCTTAACAGTGTGCAGTCATTACCAATTAAGAGAATTTTGTCATTTTGCTATTGTTTTCACACTTTTTATTCTTTTTTGACATTTTTTTAAAGCTTAGTTATTTCTTTCTTACACAAGTGAGAAAAAGATAGAAGGAGAGAGAGTTACCCCCAACAGAGTCTCACACTGTAGTCTACTCCAGCTTCAGCCAGCCCCCATAGCACAGGCACGCAGATGCCTGGCTTGTTCAAGAAGGTCTTCAGGTGAACCTGGAACCTCGCCGTGTAGTCATCCTCACACAGCATTGTGCCACCCCTGCATCAGTGACTAGCACCTGTGCATTTGCATTCTTAATGTAAGACTAATAACTTGAGAAAGTGGCCAAGTTGTAGGTTTATGAAAAAATAGAAAAGAACACAGAAAAAATTATAATTAAGCCATAAGAGTTTAAAATAATTTAAAATATTTGTCCAAAATTCTTATTTTAGATGAACTGAAGCAACATGGATGCAAAGAGTATTTTGTATCAGAAAGTAATTTCCCTTCTTTTTTTTTTTTTTTTAATTGCCAGAGAGTATGTAACCTTACCAGAGAAACAGAGAGACAAGGAGAAGGCATCCCCCTATAGGGCATGATCATGCTTCAATCCTTTTTACTCCAGTTTTCTATCTTGTAGGAATTTGGGGTATTTGGGGTATGCATACACACATGCCAAACTTGTTTTATTTTTCTTTTTTCTTTCTTTTTCCTTTCTTTCTTTCTTTTTCTTTTCTTTTCTTTTTTTGAGAGCATTTTCCTATAGATCGTGTGTGCTCTCCAGAAAGAGAGAAACAGAGAGAGAGAAAGGGAAAAATCACCCCCCATGGGGGATGGCCACACCACAATCCTTTCTCCTTTCTTGATCTTGGGCATGCACACACAAGCACCCAGCATAAGTTTAAGCCACCAGGTCTGGGACTCAAACCGTGGTCAACTACATGGGAGTCCAGCAACATAGCCATTACACTAACTGCTGGTCCCTCCAACTTGTTTTTCAACTAGAAATTAAATCTTGGTCAGCCAAATGGAATCTGGCTCCCTTAGCCACTCAGCCATGGAGTCCACCCCAAGATGTAATTTGCCACAGGGCTTGGAACAGCACACAGATATATCTATTTTTATTGAACCTCTGAGTTATAACTCTCTGCACCTTCAGTTTCATAAATAAATATTTTAGAGTAAATGAGAAAATGTCATTGGTTATTTATTTTGTCAGGACTTTTGGTAAATATCAGTGATTATTATTTTCTTTTACTAAGGACAGACTAGAAAACTGGTACCTGATTACACTGATTAGCAATAATTGTTCTGTATGAATTTCTTGATTATTTCATAAATTAAGAATATATTTTTCTTTAGTTTTCACTAGCAGATTTTTAAAAAATAATTATTTATTTTATTTTATTTATTCATTCACTTATTTTTTAGTTTGACCAGAGAAAGACAGAGGGTGAGAGTGAGAGAGAGAGAGGAAGTGAGAAAGCAAGCCACCAGATTCAGGACTTGAACCCTGGTTGGCCATGTGGGAGTGTCCAGTGCCTTAAGCACCACGCCACCTGCTGTTCCCAATTAGCAGTTTTTATGGTGAAGATTAGATACCTCTTTCTCAAAAGTATCTGGAAAAAAATATAATGAAAATTGACTCACTAGAATTGATTCATCCTCTCAATTTAGTAATACTTTAATAAGTACCTAAAAGACTTAGAGGGATTTTAAAAAATAAAAGAATAACTTGTATAGTATCATAAAAAATAATACATTTCCTGAAAACAAAATGTTATACACTGTAAAGATATATGTGATTAAATGTAATATAAAATAATTAAGGACTAAAGAAACTCTTACAAAGAAAAATAATACATTTCTGGGGTCCAGCAGGTGGTATGGTGGTTAAGGTGCTGGACTCCCACATGGCTGACCATGGCTCAAGACCCAAACCTGGTGGCTTGCTTTCTAATTTCTTTCTCTTTCTCTCTTATCAAGAATAATAATGAATAATAATAATGAAAAATAAAATTAAACAAATAATCATTAAAAAAAACCAATATATTTCTTAAATAATATATTAATTAATACATATTAATTTTAGTCTTTATAGTTAAGGGAAATAGAGCTAACCCTAGAGTGTAGGTAAAGTATCCCTAGGGCTATTAGTGTCAATTGATGCATGTATTGCACAAAGTTTATTGATAAGATGATCAAAGTTTATTCATACTAAATATCATGAAAATTATCTATATTATCACTGAACCTTTATACTTAATAAACTATAAGGAAGACCATTTCTTTCTTGTTTTGAAATATGTAATATCAATCATCACAGTGGGGAAAATTTGTTCTTTCTCAGGAAGGTATTTTTTGTTTTATATTGTTTAGGTTTTTGCCATAGGGCACATGTACTCACCAGAGAGAAACGAAAAGAGGGGGGACAGTTAGTAAGCTCCTCCATGGGTGACAGCCATGCCACAATCCCATCTGCTCCATTCTCCTGTCAGGATTTTGGGTACACACACTGTTGTGCCCAGCATGATTTTCAAGTTGCCATTTCTGGGATTCAAACCATGGCCAGCCATGTGGGAATCCAGTGCCTTACCCACTGGACCACTTGCTGGCTCTAGGTATTTTCTTTTTTTAGAGTTAATTTAATTATTTCTTCAATACAAGTGAAAGAGGAAGAAGGAAAGAGGGAGGAGAGAGAAAGAGAGAGGTAGCATTCCTAATAGGGTCTTGATGCCTCAATTAACTCCAGCCTTTGTGAGCCACAGATCAGGGGCGAGTATGTGCCTGGTATACTCTGTACTTGAACCGGCAACAGTCCCATGTGGAATCACTTTGCAGAGTGTAGCATTTTACTATTATGCCACTGGCCCTACCTAAAGATTATTTGTTTAAAAATATGTGACATTTATGTTATGTGTTTTCCTTGTAGAGTCCCTCTCTAGTCTTTTTGGGAACATAAAAAGAATCTTGAAAATTTTATATCTTATATATGATATTTATGTTTGCTTCCCATTCCTTTTGTATATTCAGCTAATAAATGCCATTTCATGTAAAAACCTTTAAAAAATATTAACCAGATGAACCCTATTTCCTTTAACATTTGTCCAACATTCAATAAGTATTTAGTGGCCCTTTACTTTAAGATTGGCATTGCTCATGGAAAACATGTGCTATAAGGAAAATAAATATTGTACAGCTTGCATTTTGCTTTGTCTTTTTCACTTTTCTTTTTAACTCTGTCTTTAGCTTATGGTTTAAAAAGAGGTAAAAATTATCCCAATCATTCTGTTACGAAAATAGTAGTCACCAAAATCTAAATTTACCTAAACGTGCTACAAAAAAGTATGTATCATTGGTCAGCTGGGGGTGTGGTGTTTCGGCCAGCTGAATCCCATGTGACTGGCTGTGTGATTGAGTCCCAGACACACTGGCTTGAAATACATGCCAGGCACATGTATGTGTATACCCAAAATACTGAGAGAGAATGGAGTAAAAAGGATTGTGGTGTAGCCATCGCCCCCACTCCCACACCAGGAGGTCATTTCTCCTTTTTCTCTCTTTCATCTCTCTCTGACAAATATATGTACCCCTTAGCAAAGAAAATGTATTTTTAAAAAGTCCTTATATGTATACTTAGAGAATGTGTGCATGGGAGAGAGAGAGAGAAAGAGAACCATCTTCTACAGGGGCTCATCATGCCATGGTTTCTTTTCACAGCCTTCCAGCTTCTCGGGATCTCAGGCACATAAACATACACCTGGTATGTTTTCAGGCTGTTCCAGGGATTTGAGCCCATGGTCAGCTATATGACTTCCAGCACTGCAGTTCAGTTTCCTGCTGCCTGCCCCACTCATTCCTGATTACTGCCCAAATAAGCTGACCCTGCATTCATACTTACATGTTTGTGTGTGTGTGTGTGTGTGTGTGTGTGTGTGTGTGTGTGTTTGTATATAGATTAAAAAAAAAATGTGTGTGTGCTGCTATTCTTTGTTCCCCAGCTCATTGGGACTGTTCTTGGCCTTTCTGTGGCCTTCTTGTGGTTCCAAGAAGGTGACATTGGTGAAGGACAAGGGGAAGCACTACCCTGAGATAGACCAACAGGAGGGGAGACAGGTTGGACACTTTCTTTTTTCTCGCTTTGTTGCAATTTATGAGTAGCATGACCTCCCCATTTCCTGACTTGAATAACTGCTCCCACTCATTTTTAGTCTTTCTCAAAGGTTCCAGATCCCTTGCATCCAGTGCCTTAATTTCCTGCCCTTATAATTTTATTCCCAACAGAGAACCTGCTTCCAAGTTTTGCTGTGCTCTTGGCTCCTTATCATCTTTATATTCTTCCCTCCTAAGGTTATCTACATTGCTATGAGAGAATCTTTCATTACAGTCTCTTCTTTCAAATCAGCAACTGTGCATTCTATTTCCTGCAGCATAGTACCCTAAAAAACACACTGATAAATGTACAAATAAACATTTCTTTCCCTTGGAAACTATCAAGAATTACAAGAAACTGCTAATGGCAGTAAACATTGGGCCACGGATCCAGAGACTGCAAGGTGTTAAACTGTTCATGATATACTCCTGTATATTGTTTAATTTGTCTATGCTTTAGTTTATTAGTACAAGATGTGGGAGACATAGTTGTATATGGGTCCTTGCCCGGCATTTAGGGAAAAGAAAGAGAGGAAACAGTGAAAATCTGCTTGGAACTAAAAGAATGTTGAGTTGCTAATGCTGTTAATCACTGGTAGTATCATAAAGCTCAGCAAGTATAAATACAAAGACGAAAATTTCTGAGGCAAAAGCAGAGCAGTAGACAAAACAAAGAGTTGTTGAGTGGAAGGAAATTTCCCTTTGGTAAAGTTAATAGAGCTTACCCACACCAGATCTTTTCCCAGGTAAGAAGTGGAATAGGAAGGAGAAATTCACCTAAGTAAAAGGCATTTTAGGGCCCGCTTCTGTATCTGTTTTAAAACTGGTACTAGTTCTTTTATCTCCTCATCTACCCTCCCTCAAATCTCCCCCCTCCCACAGGGCATGTGCATGTCCCAGAAAGAGAAAGTGAGAAGGAAAGTGAGAAATCATCCTCCCACCAGGGGGGATGGCCACCTCTGAGTCCCTTCTCCTCCATTCTCCTGGGATCTGGGGCATGCACGCTCATGCTCTCGATGTGATTTCTCTCCATTTTTAAGTAAAGATAAAGGCAAAACCCCCTCCCAAAACCTTAAACTCAGCAGAAAGATTGTAGATTGTCATCCACCTTCATTGGCAAGCTTTTTTCAAAAAATTTATCTTTACCAGCCAATGCAAAATTATTTATCTACCTACTGCACAAATGTATTGAGAGTTAAGCTATTGATAATGTTTTAGAGAAGAACATATTAAATGGCGTGCATTAAGACTGTGAGTCAGTAGATGAGCTACTTTAAAAGACTCTCGAATGGAAGCTTTTAATGATCAAGCCATTTGTACTATTTAAGACATGCTCATTTTACATTTCTTGTACAAAAAGTCTTATGACTTTTTCTCTTTGACTAGTTATTCGGAAAGAATCAAAACAGTTAAATATGTTGGATCATTTAAGTTGCATTAACTGCAAACACAAGAAAAATATACTAACATATTTTTTCTGCTTTTATAAAGCTCTTTCAACTAGAACACATACACACTAAATGTAAAAGAAAGAAATAAGTTCTTAAAGATAATCTAATGAATTCCCAATTCTGTAGTTAAATTCACTTGCACATATTTTGTATGTTTTCAAGACCTTCTATTGTAAGTTCTCAGGCTCTAGATTTGATTATAACAGGACTGAATAAAAAATGATTTGCTCGGTTTTCTGTAGAGCCTCATGCCTCATTCTATTTAAGGCATGACTAGCACCATCTCTCCCAGCTCCCCCACCCCTTTGCTGCTTTCAGTCAGAGACCTTCTACTCTTTGGTTCCTGAACATTTATAAGGATTGGTGCAAAGCTGCTAGCTGCCAGCAAGGTGATTGATGAAAGACAATAACATATTTCTTCAGCTTAAACTTTACCTTTAATGCGAGATCTACACCTATTCCCTCCTGTGAATTATTTTTAAAGGTTTTCAAAGAAAATAGCTGATATATTTACATTCCAGATCAGAATGATCTAAAAATTACAGTAACATCAATGTGATCTTTTGAAAATTCAATTTTATTAGGCCAATAAAATTCTTTTCCTTAGATTCCTTATGGTAAAAATATTAGCCTATCTTTTGTAAAATAAGATTTTTTTTCAGACCAAGAGAATCAATTGCACTTTTTTCTCCCAAAATAAAAGAAAAATAGTCTAAGTATCTTTTGCAACTGGAAAATTATGTTTAGAGTTCAATCAAAATAGCAAAGTGATATTCAGGCAATAAAATAGCAGCTGCCTCATAACAAGCATAATTTGCTGCTATGGTTCTGAATTAATACTGGAACAATGAGACAGCAGGGAAAATGTATTCCTTATAAAAATCCCTTTGCAAAATATGTGTTTAAAAATACTGAATACTGATATAGAACAACAACAGTAATCACCTATTTGTTTTATGTTAAGCTTTTTAACTTTGAGAAATTTTATGGGAAATAATTTAGAAATATTATTCATTCCATGAAATATATCTGTAGGAAGAATGTCAGTGAAAGGTAACCTTCAGTGATGAATGTAAATGTGTTTTTCCTTTAATGAATACTTTAAAACTAAACAATATTTGCATTTGAAGAGCCAGTGCCTTCCAGCTAAAGATTACCTAAAAAGTATCTATAATTGGACAACATTCTATTTATTGACTCATTCTAAAGAGGGAGAAGGCACACCATAGACCTTATGGGCTGGCCCTGTGGCCTGGTGTGCAGAAATCAGATCCCACATGGTTGACTGTAGTTTGAATCCTGGCCCTGGCTACTTGAAAAACATGCCAGGTACATATGCATGTATGCGCAAATCCCAACATAGTGGATAGGGGATTGCGTTGTGAGTACGCCCCATGGGGGAGTGCTTTCTCCCTCTCTCTCACTTTCTACCTTTCTTTGTTCCTCTGGTGAGCACATGTGCTCATTGGCAATTAACAAAAGGGGGGGGCTGTGTGTGGAAATAGGGTGAAGACTTTTTATAGTATGCTAACCCCTGTTGGCTCCTGGCTTGTGTGAGGTGATTTTGGGGGAAGATTCTGTTTGCAGGACTTTGTTCTGGAATAGACGCTATCGGGGAAGAAGGTCAATAATTCTCTTCTAGAATTTAGGAATAGGGTAAAACTTCCTTATATGAGCTAGGACATAGAGATCCTTGGTAATATTTATAGCTTGAACAATGCTTGTGTTTTCGTTTGCATTTATATAGGGTTACATATTGATCTTGTGTTTGCCTTAATGTATCATGGTAATGTGGTGGCCTTCTCTGTGACCTTGTTAATGTCAAACAAGAAAACATCACAGCACAGCTGTGAGTGCCAGGCCATATCCCTTCTGGCAGGCTCTGCTTTTCTCTTCCTCAGAAAAAAATTATTTCATTGAGAAGTCTCTTGAATTCTCTAAGTGACACACTGAACATTTAAGATGTTGCCAAAATTATCACTTAGCATCTTTCAATTATGTATATGCTTTGCAAACTCTTTTGTTAACAATGTTCTTTGGGTAATTGGTATAGCATAAAGATTTGTGAACATTAATTACAAAAGCAAATTTTACTAAAAAAGAAGCACTTTCCTGTACAGAAAATAGCAGCTTTATTGAAGATGTAAGTGATTTACAATGAACTATACTTATTAAATATCATTGTGTAAGCTTTGACATAATGTGTATACCTATAAAATTATCTTCACCACCAATATGATAAAGTTATCATTTCCATCTATAAAATTAATTTTTAAAAATATTTCCTTAAAAATAATATTCAGCTGGTAGTATTTCTGTCCCTTATTGGGTTCAACTTCTGCGCTGTAAGATGAATTAAGCCTAACTACAAAAACACTGGAACAAAAAGTCAACAGAAAGAGCAATAGAAATTCACCGAGCCAGACATACTATGATGTTCCTTTTACGCCTTGTTGAGAAATGGTTCATTTTATTCTCAGTTAGTGCAAAAATTGCATTTGGCTGATTTAAGCAGAATAGGATTTTCCAGAGTTTATAGAGTCACCTGGAATGCTGGAGAACCAGGCTCAGAAATTGATCTGGACCAACGAAGCTAAACAGTGGCCAAGTCACACTGAAAAATATTGTACCAAACAAAAAAAAAAAAATCCTGGTGAAGACCTGTCACTGCTGCTGAGGACTGGATGCTGGTGCTCATGGCTGGCCTTCTACAATCGATACCTCTGGGCCCTCAAGCCCCACGGGAAAATCTGACACTGCTAGACCTGAAGATTAGATGTCAGCAATTTAGCCATCACACACTATCACCTTGCTTCTTTCCATCAGAGTTTCTAGGGGATCTATGATAGCAACCAAGCCTAGCTCAGGTGGTTGTGCTCAAGCTACAACGGGATGCTGAGAGAAACAGAAACCCACATTTTCATCCTTGAGTTTACAAGTTCTGCATTCTACTAAGACACAAGGTAATTTCCCCCATGGTAGAAATGGGAAGTGGGGGGATACAGGTTACAGAAAGACAATAATAATGAGGCAGTATACAGACTAATTGGGAACATACATTTGAGAAGAGAACCAGACAGCAGTGTGCCTCTACTCTGATTTCTTGACAAATTCTCACTTCTCAGGGATGGACTAACAGAAGAGAGCCAGGGTTTCAGTCCCTATAAAAGGAAAAAGGAAAACTCAGTAACGCACATCTAAAGATAGGGTGGCAATAGCCAAAGATATTGCTAAATAGAATATTTGCCTCCTACTCATCAACAATGTACTCAGAAAAATTTTTAAAAATTATTAAAAAAATAGACCAGGATCTACCCAGGACCTGTGGCTGGTCCTGTTTTCTGTGCCAGCTCAGCAAGGACTCAGTGTGTTCTACTTTGGCTCTCACTTTTTGGGACACAGTGCTAGTTTCATTTCCCACTCACCACTCACTCCCAGCTAATGAAGACTCTTTGCAGCCCATGTGTCCTAAGGCAATGTATCTGTGACATTGTCTTTTGTTCTCAACTGCTTTAGAGTCCTGTCATCAAAACTGGGAAAAGCTTGCATTTCATCAACTATGGAACATTGATCTATACTAAAACTTTATATACACCTTCAAAGAGAATAAGTGGAGTGTATTTATTCATATGTTCCCCTCCATGGTACTTACACCATACAATTTCATTTTTTTTTCCTTTTAAATTTTGTTAGAGAGCATGTCTACCCACCAGAGAAAGGTGAGGAAAAGATGAAATCACTTGTAATGAGACATGATCACACCACAATCTTCTCTCCTTCATTTTTCTACTCTGCTGGGATTTACTTAGCATAATTTTTGAGTCACCAGGACCGGGATTGAAACCACGTAGCTGGCCATGAGGGATGTGGGATCTGGCTCCCTTAACTGCTGGGCTATGGGACTGCCTTTCTTTTCTTTTCTTTTTTTTTCTTTTTTAAGATAGGGTTTCACCATGTAATGTCCTCCTACTTCAGCCTTCCAGCTAGGGTTATAGGCACATGACTCCAGGCAGCATTCTTTGCTAGACAAGGTCACAGGGCCTCACTTTGTTGTCCAGACCTCCTCAAGGTTCCTTCCATTCTTCCTGCCTTAGCCTCCTGAATCACATCAGGTTCACGTTACCACCTGAGACTTTATGCTCAAAGGAGTCAGACTGGGACTTCCAACCTTGGCCATAACTTTGCCTCTTCTCTTCTTGCTTATCCAGTGAACCTGAGCAAGACTAAATTTTTAGGTAGAAGAAATAGTTAGTCTGTGGGCACTGGAGAAAGCAAGGCAGGCATAAGAGTGTGTTGAAAACAGCACACCATGCCACTTTCTAAAGGAGCCACAAACAATTGAAATCAGCTCCTCACAGTAGGTCTGCTGAGAGATGCTAGAATTAACCTCTACCAGATCATCATGCTATCATCTTAAAAAAAAAAAAAAAAAAACCCTAAGCCGAAAAGGGAAAAATATACTAACATATTTTTTCTGCTTTTATAAAGCTCTTTCAACTAGAACACATACACACTAAATGTAAAAGAAAGAAATAAGTTCTTAAAGATAATCTAATGAATTCCCAATTCTGTAGTTAAATTCACTTGCACATATTTTGTATGTTTTCAAGACCTTCTATTGTAAGTTCTCAGGCTCTAGATTTGATTATAACAGGACTGAATAAAAAATGATTTGCTCGGTTTTCTGTAGAGCCTCATGCCTCATTCTATTTAAGGCATGACTAGCACCATCTCTCCCAGCTCCCCCACCCCTTTGCTGCTTTCAGTCAGAGACCTTCTACTCTTTGGTTCCTGAACATTTATAAGGATTGGTGCAAAGCTGCTAGCTGCCAGCAAGGTGATTGATGAAAGACAATAACATATTTCTTCAGCTTAAACTTTACCTTTAATGCGAGATCTACACCTATTCCCTCCTGTGAATTATTTTTAAAGGTTTTCAAAGAAAATAGCTGATATATTTACATTCCAGATCAGAATGATCTAAAAATTACAGTAACATCAATGTGATCTTTTGAAAATTCAATTTTATTTGGCCAATAAAATTCTTTTCCTTAGATTCCTTATGGTAAAAATATTAGCCTATCTTTTGTAAAATAAGATTTTTTTTCAGACCAAGAGAATCAATTGCACTTTTTTCTCCCAAAATAAAAGAAAAATAGTCTAAGTATCTTTTGCAACTGGAAAATTATGTTTAGAGTTCAATCAAAATAGCAAAGTGATATTCAGGCAATAAAATAGCAGCTGCCTCATAACAAGCATAATTTGCTGCTATGGTTCTGAATTAATACTGGAACAATGAGACAGCAGGGAAAATGTATTCCTTATAAAAATCCCTTTGCAAAATATGTGTTTAAAAATACTGAATACTGATATAGAACAACAACAGTAATCACCTATTTGTTTTATGTTAAGCTTTTTAACTTTGAGAAATTTTATGGGAAATAATTTAGAAATATTATTCATTCCATGAAATATATCTGTAGGAAGAATGTCAGTGAAAGGTAACCTTCAGTGATGAATGTAAATGTGTTTTTCCTTTAATGAATACTTTAAAACTAAACAATATTTGCATTTGAAGAGCCAGTGCCTTCCAGCTAAAGATTACCTAAAAAGTATCTATAATTGGACAACATTCTATTTATTGACTCATTCTAAAGAGGGAGAAGGCACACCATAGACCTTATGGGCTGGCCCTGTGGCCTGGTGTGCAGAAATCAGATCCCACATGGTTGACTGTAGTTTGAATCCTGGCCCTGGCTACTTGAAAAACATGCCAGGTACATATGCATGTATGCGCAAATCCCAACATAGTGGATAGGGGATTGCGTTGTGAGTACGCCCCATGGGGGAGTGCTTTCTCCCTCTCTCTCACTTTCTACCTTTCTTTGTTCCTCTGGTGAGCGCATGTGCTCATTGGCAATTAACAAAAGGGGGGGGCTGTGTGTGGAAATAGGGTGAAGACTTTTTATAGTATGCTAACCCCTGTTGGCTCCTGGCTTGTGTGAGGTGATTTTGGGGGAAGATTCTGTTTGCAGGACTTTGTTCTGGAATAGACGCTATCGGGGAAGAAGGTCAATAATTCTCTTCTAGAATTTAGGAATAGGGTAAAACTTCCTTATATGAGCTAGGACATAGAGATCCTTGGTAATATTTATAGCTTGAACAATGCTTGTGTTTTCGTTTGCATTTATATAGGGTTACATATTGATCTTGTGTTTGCCTTAATGTATCATGGTAATGTGGTGGCCTTCTCTGTGACCTTGTTAATGTCAAACAAGAAAACATCACAGCACAGCTGTGAGTGCCAGGCCATATCCCTTCTGGCAGGCTCTGCTTTTCTCTTCCTCAGAAAAAAATTATTTCATTGAGAAGTCTCTTGAATTCTCTAAGTGACACACTGAACATTTAAGATGTTGCCAAAATTATCACTTAGCATCTTTCAATTATGTATATGCTTTGCAAACTCTTTTGTTAACAATGTTCTTTGGGTAATTGGTATAGCATAAAGATTTGTGAACATTAATTACAAAAGCAAATTTTACTAAAAAAGAAGCACTTTCCTGTACAGAAAATAGCAGCTTTATTGAAGATGTAAGTGATTTACAATGAACTATACTTATTAAATATCATTGTGTAAGCTTTGACATAATGTGTATACTTATAAAATTATCTTCACCACCAATATGATAAAGTTATCATTTCCATCTATAAAATTAATTTTTAAAAATATTTCCTTAAAAATAATATTCAGCTGGTAGTATTTCTGTCCCTTATTGGGTTCAACTTCTGCGCTGTAAGATGAATTAAGCCTAACTACAAAAACACTGGAACAAAAAGTCAACAGAAAGAGCAATAGAAATTCACCGAGCCAGACATACTATGATGTTCCTTTTACGCCTTGTTGAGAAATGGTTCATTTTATTCTCAGTTAGTGCAAAAATTGCATTTGGCTGATTTAAGCAGAATAGGATTTTCCAGAGTTTATAGAGTCACCTGGAATGCTGGAGAACCAGGCTCAGAAATTGATCTGGACCAACGAAGCTAAACAGTGGCCAAGTCACACTGAAAAATATTGTACCAAACAAAAAAAAAAAAATCCTGGTGAAGACCTGTCACTGCTGCTGAGGACTGGATGCTGGTGCTCATGGCTGGCCTTCTACAATCGATACCTCTGGGCCCTCAAGCCCCACGGGAAAATCTGACACTGCTAGACCTGAAGATTAGATGTCAGCAATTTAGCCATCACACACTATCACCTTGCTTCTTTCCATCAGAGTTTCTAGGGGATCTATGATAGCAACCAAGCCTAGCTCAGGTGGTTGTGCTCAAGCTACAACGGGATGCTGAGAGAAACAGAAACCCACATTTTCATCCTTGAGTTTACAAGTTCTGCATTCTACTAAGACACAAGGTAATTTCCCCCATGGTAGAAATGGGAAGTGGGGGGATACAGGTTACAGAAAGACAATAATAATGAGGCAGTATACAGACTAATTGGGAACATACATTTGAGAAGAGAACCAGACAGCAGTGTGCCTCTACTCTGATTTCTTGACAAATTCTCACTTCTCAGGGATGGACTAACAGAAGAGAGCCAGGGTTTCAGTCCCTATAAAAGGAAAAAGGAAAACTCAGTAACGCACATCTAAAGATAGGGTGGCAATAGCCAAAGATATTGCTAAATAGAATATTTGCCTCCTACTCATCAACAATGTACTCAGAAAAATTTTTAAAAATTATTAAAAAAATAGACCAGGATCTACCCAGGACCTGTGGCTGGTCCTGTTTTCTGTGCCAGCTCAGCAAGGACTCAGTGTGTTCTACTTTGGCTCTCACTTTTTGGGACACAGTGCTAGTTTCATTTCCCACTCACCACTCACTCCCAGCTAATGAAGACTCTTTGCAGCCCATGTGTCCTAAGGCAATGTATCTGTGACATTGTCTTTTGTTCTCAACTGCTTTAGAGTCCTGTCATCAAAACTGGGAAAAGCTTGCATTTCATCAACTATGGAACATTGATCTATACTAAAACTTTATATACACCTTCAAAGAGAATAAGTGGAGTGTATTTATTCATATGTTCCCCTCCATGGTACTTACACCATACAATTTCATTTTTTTTTCCTTTTAAATTTTGTTAGAGAGCATGTCTACCCACCAGAGAAAGGTGAGGAAAAGATGAAATCACTTGTAATGAGACATGATCACACCACAATCTTCTCTCCTTCATTTTTCTACTCTGCTGGGATTTACTTAGCATAATTTTTGAGTCACCAGGACCGGGATTGAAACCACGTAGCTGGCCATGAGGGATGTGGGATCTGGCTCCCTTAACTGCTGGGCTATGGGACTGCCTTTCTTTTCTTTTCTTTTTTTTTCTTTTTTAAGATAGGGTTTCACCATGTAATGTCCTCCTACTTCAGCCTTCCAGCTAGGGTTATAGGCACATGACTCCAGGCAGCATTCTTTGCTAGACAAGGTCACAGGGCCTCACTTTGTTGTCCAGACCTCCTCAAGGTTCCTTCCATTCTTCCTGCCTTAGCCTCCTGAATCACATCAGGTTCACGTTACCACCTGAGACTTTATGCTCAAAGGAGTCAGACTGGGACTTCCAACCTTGGCCATAACTTTGCCTCTTCTCTTCTTGCTTATCCAGTGAACCTGAGCAAGACTAAATTTTTAGGTAGAAGAAATAGTTAGTCTGTGGGCACTGGAGAAAGCAAGGCAGGCATAAGAGTGTGTTGAAAACAGCACACCATGCCACTTTCTAAAGGAGCCACAAACAATTGAAATCAGCTCCTCACAGTAGGTCTGCTGAGAGATGCTAGAATTAACCTCTACCAGATCATCATGCTATCATCTTAAAAAAAAAAAAAAAAAAACTCTCAGCCGCAAATGGAATCAGTATTTGTGCACAAAAGATCTTGTCTCCCTTCTCCAATAAGCTAGAGAGATAATATTCCTCTTTTCTCAATCCAAGGAAAATGGGGAAATGGACTAAAGGAAAAAAACATTCATACAGGATATTCAAGAAGTTCATAAAAAAATGGAATTGAAGTACCAGAGTACTTTGTTGCAAAATATTTTTAAATCCGTACATAATTTTTTTAATAGCATACCTTTTCCATGAACTTTTTGAAGACCCTTTGTAAATATTAGCGTTTCACTGAAGTTTCCTTCCAGAAAGATGGTTTAGATTTCACTCCCTGATGGGATATCTGCTTAGGCAGCAGTGTTGCTACATTTTCTGCCCCATATACCTGAGAACTGGGGCGAGTTGGTTTATCAGAGAGAAAGAGAGAGCAAAGAACATACTTTTAACTTCCTTGTCCCTAGTTCAGCTCCCAGGGACTATGAATGTAGGTCCAGCGTGTCTGCATTGAGGTTAGAAGTAATGAAGACAGAAGAAATGAAGTGCCAAAATGAAATTGCATGGCAAACAAAAAGGCACACTTTCATAGCAGGTGTTATGATGTCACCACTTGGAACTCAGTAGGAAGAGATAGCCAGTTTTCTAAAGGTTCCTGGGAGATTTGCATGGGAACAAGCTACTCATCAGTGGAGCACTTTGGAGCTATCTCCATTTCATGCTTGAACAAAATGACCTACAACAGCAATTAAAGTAAATGTAGAAGAGATGTTTGTAATTTTCTCTCTATCTCCAGAAACAAAACACCAGAGAAACTAATCCCAGGCAACACGATCTGCAGAAAAGAAAAGATAGGTAACCAGGAAGCTTGCCAAAAGTTGTTTTCTAAGAGCAGAACTGAAGTTTTTAAAGGGCGTAAAGAATAGGATAATGTGTAAGGTGCTATCTTTGAGACCTCTCAGGTAGACCACAGTAGTTACTAACAAGAGAGCTTTACTGAGTCCAGAGCTTGGATGTACATTCTTTTTCTTTTTTTCTTTTTGAGAGTTTTTTTTTCTATAGGGCACATGTGCTTGCCAGAAAGACAGAGAGAGACAGAAAGACAGAAAGTGAGAAATCACCCCCTGGCAGGGGGATGGTCACGCCGCAATCCCTTCTCCTCCATTCTCCTCTCGGGATCTTGGGCACGCACGCACACGCGCCCGGCGTGAGATTTAAGCCACTGGGTCCGAGACGCGAGCCGCGGTCGACTACGTGGGAGTCCAGCGACATAGCCATTACGCTAACTGCTGGTTCCCTGGATGTACGTTCTTGACCCTAGTGTAGCGTATATCCTGCCTGGAACTTAGTCCTTTCTAAACTGTAACTAGCCTCTTGTTTTCCTCTAGCAGGCTTATTAGTTAGACATTTTTTTTCTTTTTCTTTTTTTTCTTTGTTGTAGTTTTCTTTGTATCTTCATAATCTTTATGGCTTTCTTATAAGGCAATATTAGGTTCATAGCAAAAATAAGCAGAAAATACAAAATCCCCACATACCCCCTCCCCCTACAGATACATAACCTCCCCTACTGTCGACATCCTACACAATATCTGTTAAACTTGTTGTAATCGGTGAATCTATATCGAAATATTATTATTACTTCAAGTTTATAGTTTTCATTAGGATTCACTCATGGTGTTGTACATTATGAGTTTAGAAAAATGAATAATGAGATATAGCTACCAGTATAGAATTACGTACAGTATTTTCACTGCCCTGAAAAATTCTTTGTGCTCTGTCTATTCATCCCTTTCTTTTCCCTCATCCTGGGTAGACACTTATATTTTTACTGTCTCCATAGTTTTGTATTCTCCAGAATGTCTTATAGTTGCAATCAAACAGCATATATAGACATTTAAGTTATCTTCTTTCACATAATAATATGTATTTAAGTTTCTTTTGTATCTTTTCATGGCTTGATAGCTAATTTCTCTTTAGCACTGAATTATATCCCATTGTCTGAATATTCCACATTTTATTAATTCACTCACTACTGAAGAACATCTTAGTTGCTTCTAACTTTGGGCAATTATGAATGAAACTGCTACAAATATGTGTGTGTACGTTTGTGTACGAAAGTATGTTTTCCTTTTATTTGGGTAAATAACAAAGGGAGCTATTGCAACAGTGTATGTGTAAAAATATGTCTAGTTTTCTAAAACCTGCTAAACTGTCTCCCAAAGCATGAGTACCTTTTTGCATTCCCCACAAGTGATGACTAGGAGTCACTGTTGCTCCACATCTGGGTCGGCATTTGATTTTGTCAGCGTGTTTGATCTGGGCCATTCTAATAGAGTCAGACATCACTTAATGAACGTACATTCTGAGAACTGAGTTGTTAAGTGGTTTCTTTGTTGTGTGAACACCAGAGGGTGCACTTAAACAACTTAGATGAAACAGCCTACTGTACACCCCGGCCATGTAGTATGGGGCCACTGTCAAATATGCACACATTGTTGACTCAGAAATTTCATTCTGTGTTTGTCTCATCGTCATTTTACTTAGCATTTTCCTGATGATATAGGTGAAGAGAATCTTTTTTTTTTCTTTGCTAGTGAACTCATGTGCTCACTAGAGACAGAGGGAGAGGAGAAAGCACCCTCTTCTCATAGGGAATAGTCATGCTACAATTCCTTCTTCTTCATTTGTCCTTCCTTTCAGGATTTTGGGCACACTTACACACAGGTGCCTGGCATATATACACCATGAGTGCTTCTCAAATCACCTGATCTTGGACTCAAACCACATGGTTTGAGGATCCCATGTAGGATCTGGCTTCTTTAACCAATGGCCCACAGAGCTGACCCATTGGGTCTTTCAAATATCCTTACTTACTATCTGTATATCTTTTTTGGTGAAGGTCTCTGGCCCTTTTTTTGTTTGCCCCCCCCTTTTTTTTTCTTTAAGAAAGATTTTTGCTACAGAGTGTGTGCATTTGCCAGAGAGACAGAAAGAGAGAAATCATCCCCCAAGAAGGATGGCCATGCCACAATACCTTCTCCTCTTTTATCCTCTTGGAATTTTGCACATGCATGCACACGTGATCAGCATGAGTTTAAGCTGCCAGGTCTGGGACTTGAATGGCAATCGATGAAGTGGGAGCCCAGGAACATAATCATTATGCCATCTGCTCATCCCTTTTTGCCCATTTCTTAAAATCAGGTTTACTTGTTTTCTTTAGTTATAAAAGTTCTTTGCATATTTAGATAACAATCCTTATCAAGTATGTCTTCTGCAAACATTGTCTCTCAGTGTATGACTTCTCTTCTCATTCTCTTGGCAATGCCTTCTGAGAGCAGAAATTTTAAACTTTCTTCATGATCTGTTTTGTTCCATAGACCCCTTTACAGATACAATAATTGTGTCTGAACTTGGTTCAGATTAAGGTTTCTGCATATAAACAATTTTCAGATACCGTTTCAGAGTTCACAGATCCTTTGCAGACTTTATCAGCCCAGGCTGCTATAACAAATTGACAAAGAGCTAACATTTATTTCTCACAGTACTGGAATCCAAAAAATCCAAGATCAAGGTGCCTGCTGATGTGGTGGCTGGTGAGGCCTGCTTCCCAGTTTGCGTATTGCCATCTCGTTGCTGTATCTACACATGGCAGAAAGTAGAGAGAACAAGCTTCCTCTGATCTAGTTCATAAGGGCACCAATTCTATCTTGAGGATTCTACCCCCATAGTCTAAATACCTCCCAAAGCCCCTGAATCCTCAAACCATCCCATTGAGGGTTGAAGTTAACAGATAACTTGAGTTGGAGGGTGTAGATATATAGTCCAGAACAAGGACTCTTACACTATATTTAGGAATTCTCAGATCCCAGCTTATGAATATCAGATCAATCCCTTCCCTTGGATACTCTTTATACATATGGTTATTTTCTGTCATGGGGGTGGAGAAGATAAAAAGATGACTGTTCCATTTCTAATAACAGGATCTGCATAAAGGCACTCCCTCTGACCAGAACATTTTGCTAGGCTGTCTACACCTAACTAGCTCCTTCCTGCTTCCCCAGAATTCTGCTCAAAGTCCCTACTAACAGAAGCCTTCCCAGTCCCACATCTTTAAAATGCATTAGCTGTCCTTCTCATTTTCTCTTAGAGCAATCCGGGCAGGTATTTATCAGGGTACTTTTAAAAAATTATTATTCATGATAGAGCACTTGTGGGCTCATACATGAGAACGAGAGAGAGAGAGAGAGAGAGAGAGAGAGAAAAGCATCCTCGAAAGGCTCTCACAACACCATGACCCCTTTCCCACAGGCCTCTAACTCCTCTGGATTTGAGGCACACAGCTAAGCCTGGCATATTTTCTGGCCATTTCAAAAATCTGAATCTAAGGGCAGCCATGTGGCTTCCAGGGCTTCCAGTGCTGAGGTTCAGTGTACTACTGACTGTGGCACTAAGACTGTACCATATAATGTACAACATTCATAATGTAATTGTAAAATCTCTATGCCATAAATGACATGAGGTCAGGAAACTGTTTTCTTCTGGATCCAGCATGGGATCTAGAATATAGTAAGAACCGAATGAAAACCTGTCAAATGGATGACTGAAACGATGAGGAAAGATATCTTTCATTCAGTATAATCTTACTTTCTTAAATAATATCCAATCTTTATCTCTGTTGACAATTAGAATACTCTGTTTGTTAGCAAATTTCTTTCAGAGCCTCTCTTCTTTTTACATTGATTCCAACATTTACCCAAGGTCCTGGAAGCTCAGTCCCAGCTACAGGGTTCTTTCAGATCTGTGGCTATTGTCTTTTTTTTTTTTTTTTTTGCTTTTTTGGTTATGTGTCCTTCCTGCCTTGGTCGAGTGGTCTGGTCTGTATACTCATTTTCTCTGCATATTTATTACTACCTGTGTAGCCACTGGATCTTCTCTCTTTCTCATTCTGTAGCCCAGTTATGCCTCATCTGCTCTGACAAAAGGAGAAAATTTCATACCACTTGATCCAAGTTCTCTGAAACAACCTTGCTTCTAGGGAAATTTGGGGAAAGAGGAAGACATATGGTACTGTAGACATTTGCTGATTGCCTTCCCGCCATCTTTTTCCTCCCTATTGTACCTGGCATACTACAATTATTCTTTGAGAAGTTTTTACTCTCCTGTTGTAAGAAATTATTTTAGGTAGAATTCTCCTTTCTCCTGGCTTTATGAGTGGATCCTTAGTGGTTTAAACTAATTGTGTATACTTCAATCTTTTATGCCCAGATGATTATCTGATCCAGATTGGGGCATAGGAAATAAAGAATCCCATACTTTTTTTCAGAAACTACTGGGAGACATTATCTATTTTCCTCTGGATGGTATAATGTGCTGTAGGAAAACTGTAATTGCTGGAGTCATTTTTGTTACCCCATTCAAAGAAACTAGAGTTTTAAGGGGCTACAAAAGATGGAGCTGAGGATGTCACTACATCCGGATTCCTCAGAAATAAAAACTACTTTTTTTTAAAAAAAAAAAAACGAGATTTGAAAAATGTCCATTACTATTTAATCCTGCTGGAAGTTTTATTATTTTTATCTTTTAGCAATGAAAGATTATAAATACAAAGACTTGGATCAAACTGAAAATTTTATATTTCAGATAAATAGTAAGCCTTTAGGTTTCAGTTCTTAGAGAAAACAATACTAAGAAAAAAAAGCAGAATAATAAGAATGAGAAAAATCATAAATAAGGAAAATCATGATAAAAATACACTCCAATGAATCTGGACTATCTTTGAATGGCACACCAATACGAAGAAAAATCATTCTGCATCATCAGTGTGGTATATGAGAAATCAGAGAAATGAATCTAGTCTTGTAATTTTGTGAAACTGAATTACTGTCACTGTACTGGTAATTATTTGCTAAATTATATGTATGTTAGGATCTCAGTTTAAGTTTTAGAAGCTTTAACAGAAAGAGCTGTTTATTTGATAAATGCTGGATTACCTAGAGCATCCAAGAAATGCAGCTGGGTCTCAGGAAAAAAGCAGAACCAGGAAGCAATCAGGATTCTGCTCTATTTCCTTGACATCTCTCTGCATGTCTGTTCCACACTTCTCTCTCTGAAGAATAGCATCCTCTGCCTTTCTTTCCTTTGTTTCTTTTTTCCAAATTCTTGGGAAGAGAATTTTAGTTAATCCAGTTTAGGTCTAAGGATCAGTCTGTATCAATTAACAGACACCATTAACTATTATTCTGGTTTATAAATATGCACTGACAATTTAAGGAGTTAATATTATGGAACTTTCCTGACAAAGGGGATAACAAATTGACCCAGTAGATATTCACTACAGTTGGACAAGAACCTTCTCATATAGAACTATGGACTATCATAATACACTGCTATGGCTTTGTTTTTCTGTCTCTTTCTACACTCTGATAGACCATCATTGGCTCATATCCACTATAGCCTCTAGCTGTGCAGATTTTCTCTCTTGTTGCTCTAGTCATGGAAATAAAACACACACAGATTTTGTCTACGTGTTTGTACAATGTAATGCTGGAATGTAGACTCAGAGTCAGCACTCCCTGAGGTAGCACATAAGCCTCCCCAACAGAGGGACTGCTACTGACAATGACCACAGAGGAGCACAAAGCTCCTTACACCTTGACATGTCAGATATTAATAGGCCTCATTTTTTTACATAACCGATTTCCTAAAAGCTTAACATTGTATTTCAGACTATTGCATTCTCCTATTAAAAAATGAATATTTTATAAAATATATGACATGTAACAAGCCTCTAAAAAATGGATAATTACCTTTTTTTCAATTGGATTTTCCTCTTAATCCAAAACTCAGCCTTTTGTTATATTTTCTCACTTAAGATTAGGTATTTAGAATATTTAGTGTACAATCTACTTAAAGAACTAAGATGGCGATTTCTCCTTCTCTTCCTTTAACAAGGTGAAGTCTGACCTTAGTTGACCTGATTTTATACTTTCTCACAAGTTTGCTATTCCTTCTACTGCTCAGAAATGAAAATGATACAATTTGCTGCCAAACTAAATCTTCACAAACTGTTTTTTCAAGCCCCAGCAATTCTTAATGGTCAAATCATAAACACCAGAAAATGGGAGTTGAAAATAGAAATGCTGACAAGCCCTTAACTACAACACATTGAATGATGCTGCCATAATGCACTATATTAGATGTACTCCTTAGAGCTTATTGCCAGTGGTGAGTCTATAAATTCTCGAATTAAACCTCAACTGTTCACAGCTTACACTTTTAAATTAGATTTCCTACTTCATGCTCTCCTTAGAGAAATCTAGGCTGTAGCAGCTGGTATACATAGGCAAATAAAAATAAGATAAACTAAACTACTTATATTAGGTCTGAAGTATACTTGTGGCATGGTGCTGCTACAGAAAATGGTGTATTCAACTTACCAACTATGTCTTTGAGCACTTCATATTAAATAGTTGTGACCTTTCTTAATAAATAAAGGTAGAACATGGTAGGACTGTGAAATGAGACTGAAGAATTTAGAAAGTTTGGAAAGCATTGCTTGTTTTAAAATATTTTGTTGAATGCCAACTACAGTGTTGCCGGCAGTCAGCATGCTTCTGTAAGATGCTGGAGACATTTCGGAAGACTCTGGGTTGCCTCCAAGGTCTGCTTAAACAAGCCAGCCACACCCATCGGCCTGCAATCTTGGCTGGCTTCAGCACTGGGGGAGGATTGCATGAGAAGACCTTGCTGAAGCCACTTCTCTCTCTCTCTCCCTTCCTCTCTCTTCATAGGAAGAAAATAAGTAAACTGAAAAAGTATTTTGTTGAATATTTTAATGTAATCTGATTGGTCTCACTGTTTAAGATGTGACCTGCTGATGTCAATTTTTTCCACTTTGAATTCATAGTTGTAGCAATTCTGTCCTTAAATGTATCAAAAATCAGTTTGGATTTAGAATTCTTTCTACTCTTTTGCAAGACAAAGTCATTTGGAGAATGTGGCTGTCATTTAGTTGGTCTTGACATGTTAATAGGTCATCTTTGTTTAGTTAAATGAAGATGGTTAGTTCATGTTATTGCTCGGGGATTCTGAATGTGGTGATCAGAGCATGATGAATGTTCTTTCTAGACTCTATAAGTAAGATTTATTGAGTTTTTGATTCTCCTATGTTTTATAACTTCAACTAGAATTTCTTCTTGAAACTCATCTACTACAACTTCAGAGGAATCAAGAATGAACTGCATGAAAATTCATCATTAAATTATTTCTATAAATCTTTGAGAGACACATACTTTTTTTAAAGTTTTCATTTGTGGTCTTAAGAAATCAATAATCAAAATACCTTCATATTGAAGACATCGAGATAAATATAGAAAAGCATAATATAATGCTTGAATATTTAATGAAAATAATGTAAATATTGGGATTTTAGAAAAGTTAAAAGTAAAACATGCTTAAATCATGTCAGCTTGTTCATACTAGTAAAATGGACAAACTATTTCTAACTTATCTCACTTACTTTGAAATAATAGGCTTTCAACTAAAGTCTTTTGAATGAAAACACTTTTGCATAAAAACAACATGTAATGGGAATAAACCAAGCAAATTGAGAAATCATCAAATTGGATAATTATTTATTCCTCTAAATTGATTCTCTTTTCTGCCACTTAGACACTGAAACTTTTTTTTATTAAATATATTTTGGTAAATTAAAAAAAATTAAGAAGTAGGAGAATATGTCCAAATAAAGAAGTAGTATTTAGTACCAACATTCTAAGTTAGGATATGCCGGTGAGAGCTAAAGTTTGTGCACAAAAATGAAATCTATTGGGTTTTAAAGCTAAAATACCATTATCAAGGATGTCCTCTGGAGAATACTTCACAGTCTTAGGGAAGAAGCCTCTTTCTTGAACTAGCTCTTCATTGAATTTAATGGGAAAGTTTTAGAGACAGTATTAGATGTGGAGTCATTGAGGGGCCACCCATGTGTGCAATAGTTAGTTCAATGACTGAAAATCTTGCTAAATTTCCTTTTGCAATTTAAGCTTTGTCTTCCTGGTTGGAAATAATGTGATTAGGCTGAGTCTATAAAAAAAAAAAAGGTAAATTGAAATATTATCAACCAAATTAATCTGTTTATTTTAACTTCCTAATGAAGCTTAAAATATACAGCACAGTATTAAACTATATTATATATAAGTTTTATATATATATATATATATATATATATATATATATATACACATATATAATTTGGTAGGAAAATGGATGTAACAGTTTTAGAATCTATGCCCATGGGTTTTTAGCTAATAGACTCTTACTAATTTAACTATAGCCCCAGTGGTAGAAAATTTCTTGAATTTTTGCCTTTATGAATTTCTTCCATGGCTAGAAAATGTTCAGTCTCCTTAGGAAGGCTGAATGCTGAAAACAGGTTGGGTATCTTGTTCCTACTTAAGTTTCCTTGTGTAAGGGAACAGGACTGGGCAAAAGCATCCACTTTCATCTCTACTACTCTTTTCAAGGCTGCCTTAGTGATCTTATTATCTTGTCTATAAATGTGGGTATACTAGTATTATCTCCAAAATGAAAGAAAACTCAGTATGTATTGACATTCCTATGTAGGCTCAAGCCTCATCAAACTTCTTTTTGAATTTCCTTTCTATCCCATCTTTCCTTTAGTCCAGAGGTTAGGTTATTTAAAGGACCAGATAAATATTACATTGAACCATATGATCTCTGTTAAAACTACTCAGCCGTGCCTTGGCGTCATGAGAGCATCTATTAGTAATGCTTAAAGGAATGAAATCAAACTTCATTTATACAAACAGGGGATGAGCTATTTCATTTGGCTGACGGTTGCTCTAGTACATAGCTTTTACCATTATTTACTAACTAGTATGACTTCTTTCTTATTTCTAGGCCCACATTTTAATATAATTAAACATCACACTTGATTGTGCTGGATCTCATAACATACTCCATGTATGTTATAATATTTCATCCTAATGCAACTAGTTATCATTATCTACCCTATGCAGCCTGTCCTTTCCTACTGCTAGAAAATTCAGAGATATATCAAAACACAGATTTATCTAACCCCAAAATCTCATGTTTAATATCCTCTATGTCTCTCTCTGTCTGTCTGGTGAGCGCACGTGCCCTATAGTGAAAACCTCTCAAAAAATTTATTTTTTCCTTCAGTTCATAATCTTGTCCAGAACTCATAGAGACCTTGTGTTTAAAATGAAATTGTGTCTTGGCTGGTTCACAAAAACACTCCATCCAGACACAAATAATCTTCTGATAATTCATATGTCACAGGGAAAAAACCTGAGCCTGTATATCGTCACAGACTGACTGATTTGACAGAAAGGAAATATAAAGATAGTTAAAGAATAAAACCAGGGTTATGGCATGCCCACATTTTCCCATGACAATGACTACTCTTATACCCACCAAAAGAAGTTTCCATGTGTGGGACACACAGCAGAAGCAGTACTTAAGGGAACACCTGCAAAAACTTTCCGAGTTTGCCAACTCAAAACATATTGATACAAAATGCCACAGGTCCATGGGGTCATCTGGAAGCAGGCACTACGTTTCTTTGTTATAGACTATTTCAGTACCGTGCAGCAATGCGCCCGCACCACACTACTGCTTCTTAACCATGTCTGTTCCTCTCAGCCCAGGAAATTCTGCCTTTGGCCTTAAGGTGTTATTTCTCGTTACACTGCTCACTCTGCTTTTCATTATAAAATCACCTCACCTGGTATACGTCTGAGGAGGACCCAGCTGAAGATTTCCGAAGGAAAACAATTGTGTGATGCCAGAGGCCTCCCAAGGGGCCAAGGCAGGGGGAAGTTTGCAAACATTCACACATAAGTGATACTCAGCCTGGTTCCCTAACCTTATCACACTTTGCTACTTGTCCCACATGTCTCTGTGTGGGAGAAACCACACATGACTGTTGGCATTCCCCAAACGGGAGATGTCCTCACAAGCTCTCATGTTTCTTTGCTTATGCCGCACTGATTTTCATCATGTGCCTCACTCACTATCTCTAAGTATGAAAATTCTTCACTTATTAACGTGTAAGGTCATAAAGATCTTCATCTTTCATGTTTGCCCCTCTACCTCCAGTGCCAAAGCCTGGTGTATTCTAGGAGCCCACAATGAAATCTCAATCAAACGTATGAAAAATTTCCAAATAAATAATAATTATAAATATTAAGTATTAATCATGTTTTAGTCCCCTTTTTAAAAGCTCTAAATACAATTCATTTAATCTTCTTAAACATTTTATAAAGTGATTATTATCATCCCTATATTATAAGTGAAGAAGTCTAAAGAGGTTAGGCAATTTGCTTACTGCAACTTAACAGTAGAGATAGGATTTGAACCCTGTTGCCCCTTGCAAGGCCACATCTTCATTAAAGTATTTCTGCTTTCTTTTACATAACTTAGCACTTCTTTTTCTTTATTCCCAAGATAGGTTTCCTTCTATTATCCTAACAACACTTCTTGTTTAGTAAATGTGTTTACTAGAATTCTTAGATGCAAATATGAGAAGCCACACCTTGTTCAATGTAAGGTGCAGAATAAATTATGGTGAGGAGGTAAATATTTCACAGATTCAATGCAAAAGTTTCAAAATCAGACCTGGATGACTGGCATGAGCTGAACTAGGCTAGAATACAAGAACTACAGCCAAAAATCCTCCCCCCAAAATAGTGGATAGATGACCAAGGTGCCTGTACTGATGGCTCTCCCACGTCTGGTGCTACATGGATATACCTCCATCGCTATGGTCACAACTCTGAAGACTGCTTCTGCAGTTGTCCAAGAATGAGCTTGAAACTTTTCTATGTTTCCTTGCACCACTCACCTCAGATCCAAAGCCCCAAATGAATATCCAAACATTTAATTAGTGCCCATGCTCTGACTTCCAGGAGCCGGCAGAGTGGTACTGCTCAGGGCCTTACCTCCCAGCTATGCTGGAACTTCTTTCAGGCAGGCAAGGTGTCTGGAAGCTAGGCAGTCAACATGACAAATGGCTACTTTAGAGGCATGTCCTCTACTAAATTACAGTGTCCTGGAAGGTAGCTGTCAGATATTTCTAAACCATTTTGTTACAGGCTCTCATTTTCATGTAACTGACTTGGTACCATTCAGCTAACTTTTCACACCTTTTACATCTATTTTCTTTCTTTCCATCTTGAGGTGCCACTTTCCATCACAGATAAACAATGGAGGAAGAGCATAGGTACGTCCTCCCAGTCACCAACACATCAAGCCTTTCTTCTTTTAGTATTTTGAACATCTTTAATCTGAAGAATAAGAGCAAATATTAAGTAGAAAATTTACGCATAGGTAAGTCCTCCCAGTCACCAACACATCCTCAAGTCTTTCTTCTTTTAGTATTTTGAACATCTTTAATCTGAAGAATAAGAGCAAATATTAAGTAGAAAATTTACAGTGGCTCAAGATGCCTTATAGTTTTTTGAGCATTATCATTCCCAATTGAAGTGCCTGATTTTCTCAACAGGTCATACCCAGAAGCCCTCTTTATATAATGAAGAAAAAACCATCAGGTGATATTTGCTTAAACCAGAATATATTTCCTCTTTTAAATCCCCTGCAAATATCAGGCCCTGTAGTGGTAGATCAGCCCCTTTGAGTCCCTTCCACTAGCCCTGGAGTCCAAGTCTCACTCCTCCTGTGCACGCCCCATTGAGGAGAATGTCCTCCTATTTGGGCCCCTCTGGTCCAGCCTTTCTTCCATTGATCTGCTATAATCTTCATCTCCCTGCTTGGAAAACACTTGACCTTCAACTTTATATCTTCTAAATTTTAACTGTCCCACACTGTTAGTTGTCAGAGAATGTTGGCATTTTTACGACTAAAATTTTAGATCTTTCTGTAATAGTAACTGCATGATCTAACAAAAGTCTGGCTGCTCTGCACCTAACCCTTAACAGTGTTTCTAGATAGTTTCCGTAATTCAGACTGTTCGTGTTCTATCCACCTATCATCCAGTTTCCATTTCCAGCCAAAATTATTTTAGTTCACAGTCTATTTGCAAAGTGAAATAATTGGTACACCCTGAGAGAAAGAGCCCTCCCTGATTCAGTCATTAACTCTACCTGTACCCCAGGGTTCTTTAAATTGCTCTCTCTCACATGTCGCATTTACTTAGTGTAGCCCATGCTTCTTTCTGATTTTTTGTCTCTCTTTCCAGTCTGTTTTTTAAAAATTATTTCTTTTATTTATTTTTTCTCATTCAATTACTATATATAATTATAGCATACAAAATTAATTCTTTCCTAAGTTTCAATTTTAAATGGTCAAAATAAAGTGGCATAAAAAATCAATAAAAATAATTTTCAACAACAGATAAGGAATGTCAATTCAGGACAACCTTCCCTCACATCTAGTATTTTGCTATTCCAAATTAGAAGTCTTTCAGTAAATATTTAACTCAAACCAAAGCAACATGTCCACAGGCCCTACACTGTCCCCTGCCACACACATACACAATGAAGCTTCTGGTATTTTTATATACACCTGAGCCTTAGCAAACAGCTTGATTTTGATCCAGCCCCATATTGTGGTGGTTAAGCCCTGTGCATAGAAAGCCAGATCACACATGGCTGATCACAGTTTGAATCCTGACCCCAATGACTTGAAAAACACAACCAGACACAGATGTGAATATGCCCCAAATCCTGATGGCATAGGAAAATGGAGAAAAAAGGATCGTAGCATGACTACACCCTATAAAGGGATACTCTCTCTCTTCTCTCTAGTACCCAAACACACCCCCAGGTAATTAAAATAAAAGAAAGAAAATAGCTCTATTTTAAAATGATTTTTCCCTGGCCAGCTTGTGGCATGGTGGTAGAGACGACTAGATCACCCATGGCCAACTGTGCCATTAAAGTCCTAAACCCACAGCACAACCGTCACATGTGCGTGCATATTCCAAAAATCTTAGCAGGAGGGAAAGATGGAAGAGAAGGATCGTAAAGTGAACATGACCCACAGAGGTGAGGAGCTGCTTTCTGGCTTTCCTTCTCTCTGTATCTGTCAGGTCATTGCACTAGGTAACGCTTTTGCCTTCTGGCAAATAAAATAAATAAATACATTGTTCTTTCCTATCATTAAGCCATTCTGGTCTAAAGAAAGATTCAGAGTAAAGATTAGTTTTGGTGATTGAAAAAGACTTCTCTACTTGCTAGCTCCATAGTATCATTTATGTTTTAGTGAAAGAAATTATTATATACATGTAATCTCTCCTTAAGTCTAAAATTTAATGAAATAAATATTACTCTCTTTAATAAGGAATTGTGTTTTATTTGTATAACTGAACGAGTGCTTTAGGAAAATTGTCCTCTGTAGCCTCTCTTGCAACTGCATAACAGATGAGAATGTCCCCACCTTCCACTAAAACTCATATTAATCTCTAGAATCAAATACATTTTGAGGTGCTTTTCTATCATCATTTTCATGGTTGGTAATTCTTTATCATATTTTCAGTTGAAGCAGATACAAAGCAATCTTGAGGTTTAACCAATAAGACAAAGACACATTTTACTGGAATCAATAGAGAAAAATGTAAAGTGAAAAATATAAGTCACCCATGTTGTTTCATAATTATACTATGGATTTTCTTTCCAATAAATTTCTCTACCAACACATCTAACAAAAATGTAAATTATCCCTGTAGTATTTTACAGATGATCAGTGATGGCGTTAATATATAGCTCAGCTGAAATGCATTATGCTAAAACAGGAGCCCAGTTCCCAAAGGTTAAAAATTTAATCAATAACTTGCTGAAAGAAAATTTATTAAAGAGAATCTACAATAATTTTATGAAGGAATAAAGGAGGCAAATATTAAACTAGGCAGCTACAATTAATGCCTGATTTCTGATCTGTGAAGGCATTAAACTGGTGTTAGTGAGACTCAATTGTCTAAATAGTTGCTTTTGACTGCTAAACTAAGTTAAGCTAGAGCCACACAGCGGTTAAGCAGTGATTTGGTGTATGGAAGTTACATCCACAATCATCAGGAAAATTCAGCTCACCAGGTCAGCCTTATGCAGTTTCTACCTTTTCCTACTCCAAGCACTCTATGGTTGTTCTCTCAAAGGGAAGATTTTAAGAATAAATAAAACAGAATTTCCACTCTTAATATTCCTGATTCTCTATTTCTCAGCACACAATTCTTATTCAGGTTCAGCCTAGAGTTTTAGGACTTTAATCTTTGACAGAGTACAAGGAATAAATGGATGTACAGAAACCCAAGCAAATGGAATTATCTCTCTCTTGTATTTTTAGCTAACTAAAGGAAAGGTATAGAAATGGGAAACATTCACACAGATTTTTCTCAGCCAAATTCATACATTCTAAAAGACTGAAAAATAACTGTTTCTCATAGCACATTTTATCGAGACAAATAAAATGCATCAAATCTTATTGTTCTGATAGTATGTTAATGTAAAATATCACGATAGCTACTTGGTACCATTTTGCATTTATTTTTATAATAACTGGATATTAATAGCAACTCCAAGACTCAGAAAATCCTATTTATCAATCATAGAAAAGTCAAAATATTGTTATTCATTAAGAGTTGTGCTTTTTCTTACATTCTAATTCTTCAGAAATATGCTGATGATACACTGACTCACTTGACCAGAATATTGGGTTTTTATAAACTCCATTTCCTTAACTTTGCAGACAGCAGTGTTTGCTTTTACAACGTTCTGCCTAATATAGCTGTAGAAAGTGTTGAATCTCCAGTCTCACTTTCGTGTCTCACAGGTTTATGCTACACTTGCCTCATTGATGAGAAAAAATAAAACAAATGAAATGCAGACTCCATAGCAGCTGGAGCTTGGGGTGTTCATTTTGAGCTGAAGCTGATAATTAGGCCGCATCCATTCAAGCACATAACTAAAGCTAAGATGGTTCTGCTACAGACAGAACTGTTCCAAAACCATTTCATTTCTAATTATGGGCCCTGATAGAATAGGCTTGTCCCTAATCTATAGTGGAATGCAATCTCCTGGGAAATAAAGGAACCAAAATATTAAAATCACATTTTTAACTTAGAAGTTAGGAATAAATCTCGTTTGAGTATGTGCTTTATAAATATGAAAAACAGCCTTAGGGAAAAAAAGACAAAAATCTGTAAAATGAAGCTATTTTTTCCAAGATCTTAGCTGAAAGAGAGAGAGTATATACTCAAGTATATAGAACTATAGATATGGATTGGCAAGTATGTGTCCCAGACATAGAAACAGAGACAGGAGAAGAAATGCAAATCTTGCTGGAAATGTGGAAACTTGTATTCCAAGATATTTGAACACAATCGTGTACTCTGACCTAAATTCTGAAAGTAAGCATTTTAGAATCATTGTTAAATATATCAGGCCCCTTATATAATTTATTTAAATATTATTTATTAAGTAATTTTTGTTTTTATTATCTTATTTTTATTTTATTTTCATTTCTTTTATACATTCAACAACAACAGTCACTTTGCTTGTAAAGTGAATGCTCCAACATGAAAACATTTCTCACCAGTCCAGTTGGGGATACCAGATAGTCTACCATCAACAGATAATAACCTGTTTGTCCCACAAATTACTGTTTGGAAATGATGAAGTTATTCCATGGGGAAAAAAAAAAAAACATGTATACTTACAAAAATCTGGCTTAATCCATTTGTTTTTGGAGCAACTCATAGAGTAACAAACTCTCCATAGAATGCTGAGTAACTAACCGTGGCCTAGCCTCTTCAGATCGTTTTCTTGCTTCAGGGTCAAGGGCTGGTGTAGTGGTAGTGCATTTGGACCCACAAGGGAAGAGCCCTAGGTTTGCATGCAGGACACACACAAGCATTACCTTGATCCAGGCCGGCTGAGACTACAGTGGATTACAGCATGAAGACCCTGTTGAGGGTGCCTGTTATTCTGCTTCTCTCTCTCCCTCTCTTTCTCTCTCTCTTAATAAATAAGCTTTAGAAATAAGCTTTTCTAGATTCATAAAGCCTTTTTTTAACATGCATGTAATATAAATCCAAGTAAGTCATATAATTACAAATACAAAAAATTGGCACTAGTCTGAGACAAAATGGTTAGCTTTTAAGTCAACTGATAAAATCGCAGGTGGTTGAAATAGGTTAAGGAGGGCCTGACTATAAGGCCCTCCACTCATTGTGGACATGAATGTGTAGTTTCACTTCTGACTGAGTAGAATAATCCATTGAATGTATTCAAAATTTCCTCCTTTTCACTTATTTTAGGTTCTTGTGTCCTCTAATAGAAAATGTGACTATATTGGGTCATTGGGAAAGTCATGACATATTTTTATACAGAGAAACATAAAAAAATATTTCATGAGTTTCCTGATGACCTAATAGTTCTTAGAGATATAGCACCATTACAGAATTTGCCTCTCTAAGTAGTTTGTATATTAGGGCCACTTGAAATCTGAAATATCGACTGAACTCACTTTGTCAGGGTGCCTGAAATATTGTCAATATGCTTGAATCAAAATGAGCTTCAACTGTGTTCAATTTACAAGGCTGCCTAATGTGGCTGCAGATCAGAGGAAAAATTTTATTGCCTAATTTGAGAAGTCAGTGCAACTCTTACCAAATTTTTAAGATTCAGAGAAACACTGATTGGGTGAGATGTTCCAAAAAAAGAAAAAGAAAATATTTATGTGCAAATATATTTTGCAAAACTTTTGGGCTCATTTCACTTCTCAGACAATCAAAACACACATTAGAATATTAAAGGTTCTCAAGAACCCCTGTTCAAGAAAAGCTGTTTAAAATTGTTAACTTTGGGGACTAGCAGTTGGCGTAATGATTATGTTGCTGGATTCCCATATATTCAACCACAGTTCGAGTCCTGGACCCTGTGGCTTAAACTCATGCCAGGTGCATGTGCATGCCTGCCTAAATCCTGAGAAGAGAATGGAGGAGAAGGGATTGTGGCATGGCCATTCCCCCAGGGGGTGATTTGTTGCTTTCTGTCTGTCTTTCCGGCTAGCGCACGTTCCTTATAGCAAAAACCTCTCAAAAAAGAAAAATTGTTAACTTTGTTAAATTCAGCATTTCTTACAAGTTTATTTGAATATGGAACCAAAGAAAGATTTTTAGTAAGACATATTTTCACCTTCGACAAAGCTATTTATATCCGAAGGACACACTTTGAAAATATGCTATATTGAAATGCATTATTTTACTACACAAAATAATAAATATTAATTATTTTCAACTACTTAATTATTTAATAAAAGTTTACACCTGTAATCTCAGACAATAGCCCATAACTTTGGGCCCATGAACTATATGGAGAAAACTCTTAAAAATTGTATCGATCTACATTTCTCTAGGGAAAAAAAATGACCTTTATCAGATTTTAAAGAGTCCATAATATAAACATTGAATATCTTTAAACTAGTGATGTTAAAAATCTATTTCAAAAATAAGAATGCATTAATAAATATTTTAGTTTCTTATGAGTGGAAACGGTAGATATAGTCAAGTTGGTGTCTTACACAGGTAATATTATGAACAAAAAGTAAGTTTCACATCAATCATACTCATGTATTGTGGAAAACAGTAGCAATTGCACCTGCTTCTCAGCTTCTGATGTCCCCTCAGCCTGTGCTTCAAAATGATTCTGACATCTTCAGTGAATCACTCTTGTTTTCCTGCTGTGAGTAATTCTCTTTCACCATGTTTCACAGAAAAATGCATTTTCTCTGTGGATCACTGTAATGTTCAAGGAATGAACTCCCTCCAGAATGAGTTGAGGAGGATAATTCTTGTCAGTTTATAAATGCATAAGGGTTATTCGTGAAGAAGTCTATATGAAAAGGTTGTTTTGTTGTTGTTGTTGTTGTTGTGATAAGAAATATGAATGCTTCCAACATTTTACTCTCACAGATATTAGTAAAAATGTTAAGTGCCTGAGGTAAATAAAATAATAACAAAAAAATGAAAGCTAGAATCTCCACAGAGTTCTCCATCTCACTTTCTAATTTTTTATTTACATTTTTATTATTTTTTTTAAATACTATTTAAGAAGCACACAGAAAGATTCATGGCATTTCTTATTTCTTCTTCTTCTTTTTTTTTTTTTAGAGATTTTTGCTATAGAGCGCGTGCGCTCGCCAGACAGACAGAGAGAGACAGAGAGACAGAAAGGGGGGAATCACCCCCCAGGGGGATGGTCATGCCACAATCCCTTCTCCTCCATTCTCCTCTTGGGATCTTGGACACGCATGCACACGTGCCTGGTGTGAGTTTTAAGCTATCAGGTCTGGGACAGGAACCGCGGTCGACTACGTGGGAGTCCAGTGACATAGCCATTACGCTAACTGCTGGTTCCCAAAAGGTTTTTTTTTTTTTTTTTTTAACAAAGAATTTAGTTTATATAGCAATTGACATTCTAATTCCTGTCTATTTTGGCAATTCCATCTCTGAATTTCTTGAACATTTGCAAACATCCAAAGCATGCTGTACACAATACAGTTTTGCCACTTGTCTTACAATGTCATGAGAAGAGATTGATGAGCTTAATGACAACAAAGGTCTATCAGGCTTTAAGAGACAGATGTAGTCAGTCTCGACAATGAAGGGACTCCAGAGCCAAGAAATCCTTAGGTAGGAAGTGCATTTGAAGGTAGGTCAGCCTAGAATGGTTAATATAGACTAACTGTGCTCTTTGCATCATGGGCTTTGTCTTCCAAATCTCAGATTTAAAATGTGAGAGGAACTAATAATTGATAAAGAGTAAGAGAAAATATGAATTAGTTTATTACTAGTTGCTATTGTTATTTTATAAAATGCAAATACATTTCTTCACATATATAGAATATCTACTATACTAAATACTTTAAATATGTAAAGTATGATTTTTAAACAAATTTTTTCACTTTAATAATTGTTCTGTGGGACAACAGGTGGCACGGTGGTTAAGGGCACTGGACTCCCACAAGGCCGACTGCAGTTCAAGTCCTGGACCTCTCAGCTCTTTTTCTCACTTTCTCTCTCTCTCTCTCTGTTCTTCTCTAATCAAATTAAAATAAATAAAAAAATTAAAAAATAGATAAAATAATTCTTTAAAAAATACTTATTTCCTTATGTTAGCTTCGACTCATGAGTAGATAGTGATATTAGATCACTATATGAGCTATAAGTTTTGAGGAGGCTGAAAAATTTTCATGTTACCTCTCTACATTTGAAATACAGCCATTAGATATTTACTCCTTTATGTTTTAATATTATTATTAGTCTCTCTCACTATTAATTCATTATAAACATGGCTAGAAATCCACTTTGTTCTATGGTAGTGTAAAGCTAAATATTTCAAAAGGAAAAACCAAAATGTTACATATCAGAAAAATACTACCATTGGCAGCTTTTTATCTCTACTCTGCAATAATCTACTAGCATGACAAAACTAAATGGTGATAAATTATATGAGCAATATGAAATGAATATATACCTATGTAGTCAGTACAGGTACATATATACATATATACACATGCACAAACATATGTCCATACATACATACATATATACAGTTGACCTTTAAACTGCACACTTATATTTTGACTTATTCCAATAAATATACTGAAAAATACAGCAATGTATTTTCTCTTATGGTTTTTAAATAATATTTTCTTTTACCTAGCTTGCTTTATTTAAAAAAAAATACAGTAATAATACTGGAGCCAGCAGATGGCAAAATGGTTACACCACTGAACTTCCTTGTAGTTGACTGCAGTTTGTGTCCTGGACACTGTGGCTTAAAACTCATGCCAGACGTGTGTGTGCATGCCCAGAATCCTTAGAGGAGAATGGGTTGCAGCATGGCCATCCTCCCTGGAGGGTAATTTCTCGCTTTCTGTCTCTCGGTCTTTCTCCGTCTCTCTGGCAAGCACACACACTCTGTAGCAAAAATCTCTCTTAAAAAAAAATACAGTAATAATACCTACACAAAATATGTGTTAATTGGCTGATTATCCAGTCAATAGTAGGCTAATACAAGTTAAATTTTGGAGGAGTCAACAGTTACACATGAATTTTTGACAGTTTAGGAGGTACAGATCACATTGTATAATGTGAATTATTAGGCAATATGGGAATGACAGTTCATTTAGAAGTTGTTTGTATATATATATGTATATATATATATAGGTATAAAGGTAAATTTTCTTTTGAAAAGTCAGCTACATATATCTTTATGGTCATTACGCATTCCTAGGCATATAAAATCATGTCATCTTTTTTACCTTTTTTCTAATTAATAAAACATTTCTGATTTATTTTGATTTTCATTCATAAAAATCTAAGACTATTAATTCTTAGTTTCTACTGAATAGTATTCTTCCAGTCTGTATATCAAAGTAAGATGACATATGTATTTTATGCAGGGGTATCACTTCTGAACCACCGAAAGTTTGAGGATAGGAGGGAACATAATGATTCCTCCTTTACAGATAGAGATATGCGTGACCTGTCTACAATGTACAGCCAGGCTAACCCAAAGACATTTCTGGCTTTCTCTGAGTATTCCAGTGACAGAATTTCAGTGAGAGCCAATGTGAAAAGGATCCTGGGGAAAAATATGGGTTCCTCCTAAGCACCAGGGCTGTAGCAAGCTTACTCTTAAGATCCTAATGTGCTAGAAAGTGAATCAAAATCAGTAAACTTTTTATTCTCTGTTGAGTAAACTACCAATGTTACCCCCCCGTTTACACGAGTTATCATCCCCTGCTGTGCTTCCCAATCAAGACAACTCGAAACCCTATTGTAATCAATCCTATATTCTCTGGTCCTTAGCAAAAGAGAGAACATTACTATTTTAAACAATTAAACATCTGGTATACAGGTATTGGATTAGATCCAATTTAAAGATACATTTGAGGGCCAAAGAGAATTTTAGGCAGTTATATTTTAGATTATAATTAAAAACTAAGGGGAGTAATGAATAATATTTTACATATATTCCCTCATATTTCAAAATTATCCTATGATAAAAATATTAAACATTCAATTTATAGGCATGTAAAATTCATGGCAATTGACTGAGGCAAGATTCCAAACAAAATCTTTGGTTACCGGAACCATCTGGCCAATATTTCCTTTTATTAACACGAATAATTAGAATTCACTACAAATGTGGTATGTAGTAGTTTAACAATCATACTAAGACCCCAAATTGTTTATTTAGACCTCATATCTCAATTACCTGAAGATTCAAAGTAACAGAATATAGTTATTGTGGAAAGTCTAAGAGAATGTTTTCATTTGAGATCTCCTAATTTTTTATTTGTTTAGAGAGAGATTTTTTGCTATGAGGTGTGTGTGCTTGCTAGAGAGATGGAGAGAGACAGAGAGACAGAAAGCAAGAAATAACCTCCAGGGGATATGGCCATAACAGCTTCCCTCCTCCCCCATTTTCCTCTTGGGATTTTGGACACACGTGCTCATAGGCCCGACATAAGTCTTTTAAACCTCCAGGTCCAAGACTTGAGGTGGTAGACTATGTGGGAGTCCAGTAACAAAACCATTATGCCATCTGCTGGTCCCAAGATCTCCTATTTCAATGATATTAAATGAACAAAAGCATCTTGTTTCAATTTGATAGCTAAAAATTTGTTATTGCAAGCTATTGATTACCAGGAAACATACTTTTATTTTTCTATTGTGACAATTTCCAGTGAACATCAGGTCTCCATGACTTCAACTGCTTCAGAAAACTGACAACTGTCAAGAGATTTGTATATTGAAATACTCTTAGGACCAGCAGATGGCAAAATGGTTACACCACTGAACTCCCACATGGCCAACTGTAGTTCAAGTCCCGGACCCAGTTGCTTTAAAATCAAACCAGGTTCATGTAGATCCATGCCCAAAAAGCCAGGTATGTGTGTGCATGCCCAAGATCACAGGAGAATGGAAGAGAAGGGATTGTGGCATGGCCATCCCCTCAGGGGGTAATTTATCATTTTCTCTCTCACTGTATCTTTCTCTCTCCCTGATGAGTGTACATATCCTAAAGCAAAACAAACAAACAAACAAAAACATCTAAAGAAAATTTTAAAAAAGCAGAAAAAGTAAGCATTTTGTTTTATTTCCCTTTAAGTTATGTGGATAATTATGGTAATTTGTATTTGACTTTGAGGCCCTGTATATTCTGATTTTTAAAATCACATAGATTTGTGACCAGAAAATGGTGTAATTGTTACATTGCTGGGCTCCCACATAGTCAATCATGGTTCAAGTCCCAGACATAATGACCTGAAACTCGTGCCAGGCATGTGTGCATGTGAGTTCAAAATTCTGAGAGGAGAATGGAGGAGAAGGGATTGTGGTGTGACCATCCTCCTTGGGGGGGGGGCGTTGACACATAAAAATAGGATATACTTCAATCGAGGATATCATAGCGTATACTAAATGTCCATGAGGGTCAAAACTCAAACTTTATCAAACTATTAATAGTTTCAAACCAAAGATTAAAAAAAAAAAAAAAAACAGAATTGGAGGAATTTATTCAGGGATGAAGTTTTCATTACTTTATGTGTAAGTGAAACCTTGGCAAAAAGCCTATTTTGGAATTTGGTATCATTTATATTTGGTATGAGTTATTTATAAGTAAAAACACCAGGTTCTAAAATGCTAAAAACATTTTCTTCATACTTTGCTTTAAGAAATGCATACTACTTTTTTTTTTAACTTTTTTTTGTTTGAGTAGTGTTTTCCTACAATGACAATTTAAAGGAAAAGAATATCATTCTCTATATAAAAAGTCCTTCCATTTCTCATGGGTAAGATCCAATTATATATATATATATATTTCTATATGAAAAAGAATCTTGGACTTTTTGCTTACATAAATGTAGAGTTATTCCCTGTTTGCTATTACCGATTTGAGTATACCTGCTTTTTTTTTTTTTCAAATTTTACTAAAATAAGCCATATTCATTGTAAAGATGTCAGTTAAAACAACATACTCCTTTCTTTAATGGATTTTAATGTTCTGAGGCTTATTAGTACACTTTTCACTGTTGAGAGGTGGAGAGTGAGGATGGATGCGTAATAGCTAGGAAAAAACTCCTAACAAATTCCTCAATTAGTATTTTCATGGATTAATTTCTAAGAAAGTTAAGAGTTTCTAACAGCAGGGTGACCAATTTTCTATGTGGAAAACTCCTAGGGGGAAAAAATGGTTAACTTCAATGCATTGTTTTACTTAAGAGAAAACTGAGGCTTGGAGAAACAATATTATGTATCCAAACTTTCCTATCTGCAGAGCTAAACCTTGAACAACAGCCTCCTTAGGCTCAGACTAGTGATTCTGTAATACTATGGCTAATCTTGACTTGGTTTTGTGCTACCCAACAAATTGACTTTCATCCTTGTAATTTTAGAGTTAGCTATAGTTAGAATACTTGCACCTTTTCTTTTATCTTAATTTTCCTTTGTATTTACATTTAGCTAAATTTGTTGAATAGGTCTTTTTATAATGTTTCTCTGTATATTTTATTAAAAGGAGTGTAATATACATAGTTTAAAAATGAAATGTATATAAACTACCACATATGTATTTGCAATTTAAGATTTTATAGCAAAGATAAAATATATTTTAATAATTTTGCATAGGATCATCTAGGGTTAATTAAGCATAGTAAATTCTAGATTGTTTTCCTTAATAAGTGCTCACTATTTACAAGATAAACTGAGTCATGCCTACTTTTTAAATGTACTTTGCACCTGCACAATTGTTATATGCATTAAATTTTAGAACCTAATGAAACATACAAAATTTATTACATTTCTAAATTAAAGAAAATATCACACATTTAAAATTTACAAGTCTACATATAATGTGCCAAATTAAGCTAAAAATAACCATACCTCTTCAGACACTAAAAAGTATAACTACTACTCATAAGTGCTGAAGAGATAGAGAGCCAGAGAGAGACTGAGAAAGAAATAGAGGAATATGAAAAATTCACACAATTACAATCAGTTCTATTTGCTAGTGATATAAATATTGCACTGAGTATTTAGGACACAATGATAAAGAATCAGCTACTTGAAATAATGAGCTCATGATATGATACACCAGCAAGTAATAACAAAACATCACAATCTGCAATACTGGGTGTTGAAACAGCATTGGGGATAGCCTTCACACAGAGATCAGTGTCATAAGGAAACAGAGCAATCGCAACCAAAGGTAATTCTGCTTTCTACCCTACCTGATGCTACAGGCAAAGGATGACTTGACAAATTTGGAAAGAGGTAATAAAAGCTACTGAAGCAGCTAAATTGGCTGCTAAAAGACTGGACACTGCCTTAAAAAGGGCTATAAAAAGGAAATTCATTCCAAATCACCTTGCAGCAGTTTGAAATAAACATTTTTTACCAAGTTCTCCTGCATTGTCTATAACTACAATTTTGAGCACACCATTTATCAACTCCTAAGGCAAGTTTTTGGATTTTCTAAACTCCACGTTATTTTTTACCTCTACACATAAATTTATTTCCAAAAAGGTTGTTGTCTTGCTTTAGAACATTAACTTTCAGAAGATGAATGTTAAAAGAAATTCTGTATAGTGGATCACATTATGACATCTTTGGTTGCACAAAGAACAAAATGATGGTGCTTTGATGTCATGATTAAAATCTAGTTTTCTGGTAAATTGAGATAAATGTGTTGATTTTACTAACTGTTATAAGAGAAAGTCTAAAATATCAGTGCCTTAATGCAATCATATTTATTTCTTGTCCTCCCAGATCCTTCCTCATGATGTCAAAAATCCAAGTTTTCGTTTCATCCTGCTGCTTGGAGGTCTGTGAATTATAGTCTTAAGTAAATACTACAAGAGATAAATTGGACAGAAATTCTTCACAATCATTACTTGTCAGATGAGTTAGCAGAATAGTGTGTGCATGGGAAAATTTACCAGAAGTCGGACTGTTAGAAAAATAAGTGGATATTATTGGGAAATAATTTTCTCTGTGTCTGTTGCATTTCTTCTCTTAATAGCAAAATACCGACTGCTCTTATTTCCAAATTATATTTTTCAGGACATTTGTGTAGGTAACATCCTTTGAAAATAGAGATTGTATCTCCCTGTAAAGTAGAAGTCAAGTTTCCTCACAGCCAGAGAAGATAATGATATTGTCTCTGCTAGGAAGGAAGAGAAGGCACTGTTGTAGATATAAGATGTGAGTTTCCTAAGCTCAAGGTTCGTTTTATGTAATGCAACCAGCTGTGTGTGCCCTTGTTGTTTTGCCCATTTCATTTGACTCTCTGTGGATCAAAGCTTAGGGAACCAGCCCAACTATACCTTTGCTCTGGTTAGCTCTATTGCTCTAAGCAATAAACTCTACAGACTTTCATCATCATTTAAGAAACTTAGGCAGCCTAAATTATTAGCTTGCTGCTATGGTTGGGAGAAAAAAAAAAAGGAGAATCAAGATATTCAGATAGTTCCTTTGCCTTCCAAGCCATGCCTATTCTATCACTCAAATGTTGTCTCTTGATGCAATATTTAGTTTTTTTTTTAAGTAGAATTTTACGATAAATTGAAAGTTTGCATATTCTGAGATGTATTCCAAGTCTCTCTATAATTGACTGATTGATTTAATTTTGTTCAGAGGGTGCATGTGCTCACTGGAGAGAGAGAGAAAGAGAAAGAGAATGAGAGTGAACAAATGAAAAAGCAACCCCCACCCCAACCATGGAGGATGATCATGCCACATTCCCTTCTCCATTTCTCCTTCCTTTCAGGATTTTGGGCATGCATGCAAATGCACCAGGCATGTTTTTCAAGCTACAGGGCCGAGGACATCAACCAGGCAGTTGTCCATGTGAGGTCCAACCACCTTAACCACTGTGTATACATGAAATTTAGAAATAGAATTTTAAATAGAAGTGAGAGTAATAGTTACATTTGTGAAGCAAGGTTAATGACTGGAGAAGGGAACGAGGAAGCATCTAACCCACTCTACTTCTTGATCTGGGTGGTGTTTACACAGTTTTATTTATTTTTCAAAGAATTGAGCTGTACATCTCGGGTCTTTGTAGGTATAGATACTAAAATTAATTTATGCAGTAATAAAACAGGTAGTTTATGCTATAACAAAAAATACACTAAAAGGAATCAAGTTAAGATTCACAAGCAAGTGATACGATTGTACTGTTATATCAATGTGCAAGTATCATAAAACCTGTTCATACTTATATAGAAGAATGCAAAATTGCTGGCAACTGAATTATGGAAGGTGAATTTCAAAACATAGACTTGATGAATGATCTCATTGCATGTCATGTGATAATTAAGCAAGTAAAAATATTATTGAAAGGAGAATGAATGTGATTATTATAAAAATATTAGGTTTTCTGCATATGTGGTCTTTTGGGTATTGCAGTTTTAGTTCTGAAAGAATTAGTCTTCTATTCAATCAAATAAGAGGTTTTAAAAATATAGTCAACTGACTCCTCAGTTTCACTGTGAGTTCTTAAAATATTTTATGTTATAAATACTATTTTCAACATTTAACAAACCATTTGAGGAAAAAGCTACATTTTGGTTGTTCTATTTTTGTGCAATTATGTCAACCCTCTATTCAAACGTTTGGTTACTACTTGATTAAATAATTAATAGAACACTAGTGTTATTTAATATCCTTCTATTTAATCAAAGGGACATACCTTTTATTACTACGGGGGTCCAGTAACCTTAACCACCATGTTGTAGGCTGACCCATACATGACTTTAATATAAGTATTTTTACTTCAACAGTGTCATGTTCTTATATATGTACGAATGACATTTTTAAAAAATAAACAAAAAGAGATACTCTGAAAAAGAGGTGCTGAATCCATCAACATGAAGATATTGTTAGAGCATTGACAGCAGAGAGGTTTTTGTTCTACCAGATGGTAAACATATCCTCTAATAATGGCTGGACAGGGTAGATAAAAGAATCATGTTAACTATGGCTGAACATATGCATACTGTATGCTTTTATAATTCTATTCACTGCTACTTCCTAACTTATACCCAACTTTATCATTCATTCACTACTTCCTAACTTATACCCAATGCTTAGCTAAATTCAACAATGTACTCTCTATTTTTTATATCACTTTCAAAATCCTTCACTAATATATTTGATGTTTTCTTGAATACCTCTACATCTATGTTTGTTAAAATCATGACCACTTTTCAAAATACAGGTGAAATAACTCTCCTATAATGTCTTTGATTTTTCATGGATACCTCCTTCCTATGGATTCTTATGGTATTTCATAAACCATGCTATAGAAGAGTCTCTAGTTCATCTATATATTTTGTTTATGATCAAATCTTGTCATTGCAGACACAGATCAGGGGCTCTCCATGGAACCATGGTTTATTTTAAAGAGATTTCTGTCCAAGAAGGTATAACCTGCTAAGAACCCCACTTCACAACTCTACATACCAGCATCTCGCTGTGGAAGGCTGAGTGGTACGCACAGGAGCTTTCCAAATGCAAACAGATTCATCTGTATCTTGTCCATTTACTTCCTTATTCCCAATTATTTTCTCTAACAACTGGAATTTGAGGGGTCTTTCCTAAATCCCAAGGCTCTTTCATTAAGCTCTGGAGTGAATCAGTTGTGTACTTACTTGTTCCTTGTAGACCTGATACATAAACTCTTTCATAGGTTTCTTTGGTATGGTTTCTTGATATGAATTCTCAATGTTTTGACAGAAACATAGAAATATATTATCTTTCTTATTCATCTATGTTCTAAATCTTTGTATACATGTACTCCCATATTTATAATTTCTGTGGGTTCTTAAATGCATTTCATCATAGTTTTCTCTATGCCCACACCTGACTCAAGTGAGTTCTACCTTTTGGACCCATACTGGCCCTTATGCTGTCCATGACTACCTTGTTTTTTTCCCCCAAGAACTACTAGTTATTATTTTTAAAGATATGTCTTTCATAACTGCAGTAAAGCACTGTGAGAGAGCATACTTCATGCACCACTCCATTTTATCCTACCCATCAGGCCTTGTACACCTTCTCAAAACCCCCCAGTCCTGCCATATCCCCTTTTCCATCAGAACCACTATGCCAAGAAATGTGGCCCATCTTCCTGGAGTGGCATCTACACTGGCAAGTGACCAGCCCTGGTAGCTTACCTACCTTTAACTTCCTTCAAAGTCCACAGTGATGAATATTTTCTGCATTTTATTATATTTATTCTAATTCATCTTAAAGATCATAGACATAAAATCTAGAAATCCCAGATTTAAATTTCACTTATGATCTGTGTGATCTGAGCAAACTTAAACTCTTTTTTTTTAAGTTGTCTTATTTATAAAATAGAGATAAAAATGAATACTTTATTTAGAAGGTTACTGTAGGGATTAAGATAACTCATGCATGTAAAGCACTCGGAACAGTATCAAGCTAATAGTAAAGACTACGTAAGTGCCAGCTGGTTTTATTCTTGGTAATAATTACTATATGATTCCTTGAATAATACTATTGGGTTGTCAGAAAAGTCATGACACATTTTGCCCAGAAAAAAACATAGAAAAATACATCTGACCTTTCCAACAACATGACAGCATTACATTTTACTGTGGTTCCATTTTACCACATACATCTGCTATCTTCCCAACAGCTTTTACAGAAACCTACAGTCGATAATTGATATGTGTGTTAACATATATGTGAAACTAATATGTTAAATGGATTGTAACTCTAAGCCTGGAAACCAGAATACTAAAGCAACACATCTAAAAATATTGAAACTGGTGGCTACGATTGTTTAGAGAGAGTGAGAAATTTTTCCCATCAGAAATCCTTTTTGAGATGAGAAGTTGACTTTCTTAGGAAAATAAATCAGTAAGTGCTTGTGTGGGAATATGAGACCTCAAAGCTTGGAAGAGGTGAGGTTTTGAATGTAGAATATTCTTCATATGACCAGAAAAAGATTTCCTTGTAAATAGGAAGAGAAAGGAGAGAGTAATGGGGTGCTGTCATGGAGGTAGTGCACTTGACTCAGTCATTTCCATCTTTTCTTCCAACTACACCACACACATTTGTCAGTTGCCTTCCCCTACGTCACTCACACACGGTTTTGTGTCAGTGGATCCCCACTGAGTTAGTGCTTCTTTCTCAGCAACCAATAGCTGATGCTGATACAGTGAGCATTTATGAATTCCCTCCCCATCACCTCATCTCTTCAGTGCACTGTTCAAGGTTGAGTTTTGGGGGCATAACCACATTAGTACACTGTGAATCATTCCTCTGAGCTCTGGAACAACAACCCAACCTGAAACTTCAGACCTTTCTCAAAAGTTTGCAAAACTGAAAATTTGTGAGAGCCTTTCTTCTTGGTTAAAATTATAAATTTCTGAACTCAGGAGCTCTCACCAAGGTGTATTTTGGCTTATAGAGAAAGATGATCCACTCTACAATAGAGAAAAGCTGATGTCTTAAAAGAAATAGGGAAAAAAAAAATCCAGGAAAGTCATTTTGATGTGAAGACCCTTATTCCAGATATTTCTGGTCCAGCATTTCCTCCCTTTTTCTCAACATTTAGTGGTCAATGTTTCCTTGATTCTCAAGTTTTGCAAGTATTGCAACAGATGGTTAAACTAGATGAAACTGAATTTCTACTTTTTTCTTGCAAAATATTCCAAATATCCAAATAATCTCTGCCAAGCAATATTTTTACAACTTTAAAATATTTAAAATATTTTACTGGGGACCAGCAGTTGGTATAATAGCTATGTCACTGGACTCCCATGTAGTTGACAGAGGTTCAAGTCCCAGACCCGGTGGCTTAAACTCACGCCAGGTGCATGTACATGCATGCCCAAGATCCCAAAAGGAGAATGGGAGAGAAGGGATTGTGGCGTGGCCATCCCCCTTGGGAGGTGATTTCTCGCTTTCTATCTCTCCGTCTCTCTCTTATTTTCTGGTGAGTGCATGTGCCCTATACCAAAAACCTCTCAAAAAAAATGTACTGTAAATTTATAGAAGCAAATTTATCATTTACATAATCTCTACCATTCTAAACAATGTGTCTCTTGTTAAGTGAATATTTCAAAATAAACATTACATAAATTTATGAAAGAAATATAAGCTTCTGTTATAAAAGATTGGGATCTCTATGATAATAAAAATGTAAATGTTCATTCATTTAATAGTCTCAACAAAAGATGGGCGATTTAATAGTGATCTCTGTATAATTTATATACAGTATCTTCCAAAGCATGTTTAATGCAATACGCTACTAAGAGATGTTATGCAATAGAATGTGTATAAACAGCTTCTTTTCTGAAAGTTTTCTCAATGTCTTTAACATGTTAATAGAAACCTGGACCTACAGGTTGAGCCTATTGAGCATAAAGTTTTCCCAAACGTACTCTAACAGTTTTTATTTTTTCCATTGGGTTAGTCTTTTATGAGTTTGGTGTTAAAACATGATGCTATACAGGCTGATAAAAGTTCGTGTGTGAAAGGAAAGGAGCATTATGACAAAATGGGAAATGTGTGTTTAAGGATCACAAGATTTAGAAGCATTTAGAAGGCATTTAGAAGCCCCTAAAATTTTTCTTACCTCAGGACCAGCTGATGGCGTGATGGCTATGTCGCTAGACTCCCATGTATTTGACCACAGTTCAAGTCCCGGACCTGGTGGTTTGAATTCAGGCCGAGGCATGTGTGCGTGCATGCCCAAGATCCCAAGAGGAGATGGAGAAGAGATTGTGGCGTGTCTATCTCCCTTGGGGGAAGGGTGATTTCTCGCTTTCTGTCTCTCTGTCTCTGTCTTTCTGGCAAGAGCACACGCCCTATAGCAAAAACCTAGAGCAAATAAAAAAAAAAAACTTACTTCTCAGAAGGCATAACTTGAAATCATAGTAATAATTATAAGCAAAACCACTAGCACACTTACTGAGCTATTGCTAAGTGCCAGGTTCCGAGAATTTCTGGAAATTACTTCATTTGTTAATTTACGCACTGTAGCAAAACTATTAGGCTGCCATGATAATTCTCATTTTACTGGAGAGGGAACTTATCTTTATAGTACAAGAACTGGGACTACAGTCCACTTTGACTAAATAAAGAATCCAACATGAAAATAAAGTTAGACCTTAAGATTGTATGTCTTAATTAAGGTTAATTTAGAGTTTCATTCATTCCATATCCAGTAACAAGGTTAGTTGAGAAATATAAAGATAAAATTTAAACCTGTGGCTCGTCTATACAGAAGGAAGTGAAGAGAGGGATGTACTGGGGCAGGGAACATTGCCTAGAACAGGTGGGATCTGGGAAGCCTGGGATCAGAAAAACAACACACTTATCTAGCAGGAGACCTGGTGAGAAGGAAGAAAGACTTGCCAAAGATTTTCCCCAACTTAACAGTTTCTTAGAATTCACTTCAAAATGATGGTAAAAATTAGTGGAAGAGAACTGAAGCCCTTCAAGTAATAGTCAGTCATTGTAAACCTTTCCTCATTCCTCCTTTCCACAGAGCTGATTTGTGGTTGTACAGGACCATAGCCATGCACCCAGTGATACATTCTCTTTGATTCGAATACCAATGAACTGAATGGACGTAAACTGAATGGATTCGAAGAAAACGAACCCAAACCCCAAAGGCAAGAGAACTGATTTGTATATATTTTAGATCATTTTAAAGGAATTCTAGAAAATTACCATGTGTAATGTCCTCTGATGAAGGCTGAAGACTGCAATGCACATCAGAATGAAATTCAAGTGCATAGACATCTAATTAGTCTCACACAGGGGAAAACGTCCTCGTTTTCCGAGTTTCTGTCCAGCCTTATTTCTACTATGCAACACTGCAATAACTTCGTGATTTATATACCTAGAAATTAAGAAAACATGACTGTGGAGGAAAAAGCAATTTACATCCGTAAATAAGGGATGTGAAGATAGATTGGATAAAAAAAATAGACTGAAGAGTCTCATTAAAGGCTGCAATTGTGTAATGTAATTCTTCCAAAAAGGTGAATTATAGTCTGTATACTCAAGTATGATTTTATAATATAGAAGGAATTATGTTGATGCTATGAATGAACATTAAATGTATTTTAGGAGTTAGATAATCACCTCATTTCTTTTATCAAATTATTATCAACATTTCTATTACTAGTGTCAACTTTTTGTGGAACTCATTCTGATGAAATCAGACCCGATAATGTAATTTAATTCATCCTCTTTCCTTTTAGACTCAATACCAGTTGGTTTAAAAATTAATCAAGATAATATTTTAAAAAGTTAGTGTAAATATATAAGGTTGTGTTAACAGTAGGCAACATCTTGAATTTCTAGATTAAATATGCTAAATTATTTCAGAAGATATCATGACTGTGAAAAGAAAGCAAAGCATTTAAGGAATACAAAAATGGAAAATTATCTGTTGATAATATGTATTATAATATTTTACCTGGACTAATATACAGTGTATTCATGCTGGAATAACTCATTTTGTAAGATGCAATGATATACAGTGATTGAATGTATAAAAATAATTTTTAAAATATTTAATTTTTCCAATACTCCTTTTTGATACCTTTAGAAACACCATATGAAGCAAAATCCATAAGAAATTATAATTCACAAAAGACTTATTTATTAGTCATATGGAAGTAGTTCTTTCAGAAGATACTCTCTTTCAAACCATTTCTTGTAACCATGAAAAGATCTTTCTTCATATTATATCTGAAAAAAATTTGGAGTGAAAATTGTATAGACTTACAAAAACTTGTCAAGCTTCAGTGATTTCTAATCTGTCCACAGTGAGGCAGTACTCGCCAGGAAAATTAAAACTCTATCCAAAATAAAACTACGTACATTGCAAATGATAACACAGATTGTTTTATATAATGGTCAATATTGTTTTTGTGGAATGGTGCTGAGGAAGGTTTAAAAATGAAGCATAACTGGCTAATGTGAAAATGATTAAAACAATATATTGTCCTTATAATTGGACTTTAACAAATCACTACAGAACTCAAAATATATTTTTAATTGTGCATTTTGCTTTTGTCTTTTTCCACAATTGAGTTATTTTTTATAAATGTTAAGTTCATATGTTTATTTTATAAACATAAGCCTTTAAATATTTCTCACCTGAATTAAAGGATGCTGTTACTTTGATGAGCAAACAAATTTAGCAGTAATTTAAAGAAATTGTGGAAAATCCTAAATGAACAATATTACCCAGGCCAGCCATGGTCTGGATCCCACATGGCTGAGTGCACTTAGTTGGAAAAGACTTGCACATCCGTGTTACTGCAGCATTATTCACAATTGCTAAGAAGTGGAATCAACGTAAGTGTCTGAAACTGGTGACTAGGTTAAAAACTGTCACATAAATACCTTGGAATATAACTGAGCTATAAGAAACAATGAGACTCTATCATTTGATTCAAAGTGGATGAATATAGACTTTATGATGAGCAAAGTATGCTGGACTTTGAAAGATATCCACTGTATACCCCACTCAATTTATACTGAATGTCTGTACTCTATGGCAGAAATGTAAAGATCTGAAAAAATGACAGTAGTGAGGGCAAGTGTAGATACCAGGGACTGTAAAAGAGAAGAGTGGTTGGTAGAGAGTGCTTGGTGAAAGGTGGAGTATGAGATGCAGAGGGAAGAAAAATTTAACAGACAAATAAAGGAAAAGTTCTCTGTTGAAAAAAATATATATAATATATATCATTCAGGAAACTTTATGTAAAATATGAAATTAATCGGCATCAGCAGTTAGTGTAATGGCTATGTCACTGAACTCCTGCGTAGCTGACCGCGGTTCAAGTCCCAGACCCAGTGGCTTAAACTCACGCCAGATGCATGTGCATGCGTGCCCAAGATCCCGAGAAGGGAATGGCGGAGAAGGGATTTCAGCATGGCCATGCTCCCTCGGGATTGATTTCTCACTTTCTATCTCTCTGTCTCTCTTTGTCTTTCTGGCGAGTGTACACACCCTATAGCAAAAAAAAAAAAAAAGGGAAATTAATCTAAAAATTAAAAATGTTTTAAGTACTATTCAAAACTCCTTGTATACATTATTCATTTTGATACTTTTCTGGGTAACTGGTATTCTCTAAATTCACTTCTGAAGTTATATGTTTTAATGGAAACTCTCCATCCTTTTCTGGCCTCTCATTTGTCCCTTCTGTTTCGTTGAGCTTATCCTAAAACCTCTTATATGGTAACCATCTCAGCTGCTAGTTCTGGTCTGGCTTATCTGAGAACTGAATCTGCATCAGTTCATATTCCTCTGACTAGCTATCTTTTCTTCCACGGTTGACCTACCCCAGTTTCTACACATGTGCCCTTCTTGCCAACCCCAATATGTGGTTCATTTTATTTCTCATGCATTTTAACATGGATGGCATTTCTTAGTGACAGGTAATCTTAAACTGCAGTTTTGATAAAACTGAAACATCTCTCATACCAGAGATAAAAAGGAGCATGAATAAAAAATGGACTGAGCAATCTTTATTTTTTTTTTTTATTTTTGGAGAGGTTTTTGCTATAGGGCACGTGAGCTCACCAGACAGACAGAGAGAGACACAGAGACAGAAAGCGAGAAATCACCCCCCAGGGAGGATGGCCACGCCGCAATCCCTTCTCCTCCATTCTCCTCTCGGGATCTTGGGTACGCACGCACACGTGCCCAGTGTGAGTTTTAGGCCACCGGGTCCAGGACACGAACTGCGGTCAACTACGTGGGAGTCCAGTGACATAGCCATTACGCTAACTGCTGGTCCCCTGAGCAATCTTAATACAGATAATGATGAAAAAGTTATTAAAGAAGACATTGATAAGTAGAATTTATCCAGATTAAAAACACTAAAGAAAAGTAGCATTTTCTCCAGAAAGGTAAGGCAGTTTAATATTAAGGAATTTATTAACATAAAAAATTAAAATTCTATAGTAAATCACAGGCAACATGGTACATATGCTGACACATTAAATACATTTCCACTTAAGCCAAGAAGAGAGCAGAACCCTTGCATCATTCTTTAACACTGTGCTTTATGTACTAGTTAACAAATGGCATGGAATGAAACATCATTTTATGTTAACAGATGATATGACATTTGCTAACAAATCCAAAAAAGTCAGCCAATAACCTATTAAAGATTTAATAAGCAGTTTTTAATATTTCAACATAAATCAGATAAAAATTTAACATAAGACTCTTTAATGTTAGCAGTAAACATGTCAACTTTTGATGAAGTAACCTAACAAGAAACTTTGACAGTAAATACTACTGGCAAATTTAAACTAAATTGTCAGCAAGTGAAATGAGAATAGTATAATTAATGCATTTATGTAATAGTCATTCTAATGGAAATCACCATGAAAATTTTAAAAATGTACTTTTAGATATCTTATTAATACATAAATTGACAGAGAAACAATGTACATTTTAAAGTAGAAGTGATCATTTAGGTCTTGTTTTACCCAAATACTAAAATTTATCACAGATTAGCAACAATGTATCTAATGTGATCCTGGTGTTAAAGTGTTCAGACCCGTAATGAAATAGTTGTGAGAGTCTCCAATCTGATTTAATCTCATTTAAGTGCTTGGTAATATACTTTAAAGAAATTCAGTTATATAATAAGCTACGAGAAGACTTAATGTGATCAGATACTCTCTCTAGAGATGCTCATTATAGCATTGTTTATCATGGAAAAGATTAAAAGGCTTAAAGATTTAATAGATTAACTATATTTTTTATTCATTGTTAAACAATATATAAGATTAAAACTCTTATATTATAAAAAAGCATGGATGCATAAAAGAATATATATTTAAGGGACCAGCAGATGGAGTAATAGTTATGTCACTGGACTCCCACATGGCTGACAGAGGTTCAGGTTCTGGAACCAGCAGCTTGAAACTCACACTGGGTGCATGTGTGTGTGTGTGTTTAAAATCCTGAGAAGAGAATGGAGAAGAAGTGATTGCAGTTTGGCCATCCCCCATGGTGGGTGATTTCTTACTCTCTGTCTCTCTGTACTCTCTGTCTCATTGGTGAACACGTGCACTCTATAACAAAAAATCTCTCTTAAAAAAATATACATATATACAAATATTTAATGTTATCATGATTTTAAAAATACAATGAGATACATATCAAATACTGTGTGTATGCATATCAAAAGCATATGTATTAATTATTGATACATCTCTCTATTGAAATGAATCATTTTGATACTCATATGCATTTTCTAGTTTTCTTCTAGTAAGCTTTTGTAATCACCTAATGAAATCCCACTTATAAATGAATAAAACATTAGAACATGAACTTTCAATTAAATTTATATACGTTTGAAAACAAGCATTTTAATAAAAGATTTTTTTGGCCTTAATCTGGAGCCATTAGATCATCCCTCTTAGGCCTACATGTTAGTAGCATATTGTGTTAGTATTTTTCTTTGTAACCCTATGTATTCTATTTTCTATATTCAAATATTATTTTGAGTTAGGGATAGGCTTCACATATGCAAAGTTACTCAATGATACAAGAAAAAAGGTTAGAAACTTCTTGGTATTCTATGGGATCAAATTCCACTTTATTTTTATTTCAATTTTATACTAAGTATAATTAAGCATAAAGAGTCATTTTAAGTATGTAATGATATTCATCACTTTACTAAAGCATAAATTAAAAGTTTATTAAATAAAAGATTTGAGAAAATATATGCGGAAAGTATATGTGGAAACTTTTCTAAAGACATGTATTTTCTTCAAAAATAGAGTGGTTAAGTTTCTTTAGGGTTAAAAATTTTAGCATAAAATAGGAATTTTAATATTTGATAGAGATTAGGCATCAAGTTTTAATTTCTAATTTTTCTAGTTTTAATTTTTGCTTGTGAAAAAATAATAGAGAGGGACCAATGCTTCCCCTTCACTGCCATCTCACACTTCCTGAGTCAAAGTTGTGAGATGATGTAAAGACCACATTTTATTTTGGCCACACAAGTAATCAAATTTTGTAGTATATTATGTGAAATAGCACATTTTACTTACATTTTGCAGTCTTGGCTGGGTTATATCATGTGATGTTTATGGACTCTCTAATGCTATTTTTTGGCCTAATTCCATATTCTTGTGTCAATAACTTGGCTAAACGTTTTAAATCATTATTAATTTTAATAACTCTTGATAATCAGTAGGCATTGCTTTCCTTGACATTTGAACTATAATATAAATTTGAGAATTGCCATTAGAAGATTCACTAAAACCATGTTGGTATTTTACTGAAAACTAAAAGAATTTAGAGATCAATTTGGGACTGAAAGACATGTTAAAATTCTGAATAATTTTATTCATGAACATTACATATCTCTCCGTATATTTATTTAAAAACACTTTCACTGCATTTTTTCTAACATAATGGCTTACATAATTTTGTCCAATTTATTCCTTCTGTTAATCCTTTTGATAGATTTAAATTTTCTTTTTTTTTCTTTTTTTTGAGAGGTCTTTGCTATAGGGCGCATGTGCTTGCCAGAAAGAGAGAGACAGAGAGATAGAAAGCAAGAAGTCACCTCCAGGGGGGATGGCTATGCCGCAATCCCTTCTCCTTCGTTCTCCTCTCGGGATCTTGGGCACACATGCACACGCTCCTGGTGTGAGTTTAAGCCAGGTCTGGGACTCGAACTGCAGGGCAACTACATGGGAGTCCAGCGACATAGCCATTACACCAACTGCTGGTCCCAAATTTAAATTTTCTACATATCATTGTTATTTTGTAAACAAACTTTCTGCTCATTAGTATAGTATAGAAATGCAATGGATAATTATGTACTAATCACATGCTTAACAATAGTGCTGTCTTCATATTAACTTGGATAATTTATTTTTTCAATAATGTATTTTTTTATTTTATCTCCTCTTTCTTACCTATTATTTATTCACTGAATGCATTAGTGAGACTAATAACACTTTGAATAAAAAGAGAAGTAAGGATCATTTTTTCTTATATTGTATTTTAATGAGGATCATTTTAAAATTTCATAACTGTTATTTTATAGATAGCTCCTACCGACTTAATAAAGTTACTTTTAATTTCTAGAGCAACCAGGGAAGTCTAGGCATCTTAACATAATATTCTTTTTGCTTATATCAAACTTGAAAGCTAGTAAACAAAAGTAGCTTTTAACCATGTGTCCATTCAGTGACCCGTGATCTCTTTATTCTGGCTTCTCTATTTCTTAGATTTTAGGAGTGCTTTCCTGCATTATTTACATCTGGCTGACAAATGCCAAGCAAAGAGTATGTGGATATTACATAGAAGGTTCTTGACCCAGGTCTAGAAGTAGACTTCTTGACTTCCATTGGTCAGGGTCCCACACAGTTATGTAACTTTTTTACATGTAAAGGATCATCACTCACTAAGGTTTAGCAACTGCCTAAAGCAAAACTGTATAAAGCTGTTTAAAAATACCATTTAAGGGTCAGCAGGTGGCATGGCATTTAAAGCACTGGATAACACATGGCCAACTGTACTACTTAAGTCCAGGCCAGCAGCTTGAGAAACACCCCAAGCACATGTGCATGCATACCCCAAATCCCAAGAGAATGGAGGTAAAGAGACTGCAGCATGGTCATCCCCCACCCCCCACCAGAGGCAATTTCTCACTTTTCCTCTTTCTCTGTGTGCACATGCCCAATAGCAAAAAAAAAAAAAAGCAACTCTATATACATGTGCATATGCATTCAAATATTGGACTTGGAGTGATAGGAAGTACTGGGAAGAATAATGCTTTTTCTTAGAGTGGTGGGAAGTACTGGGAAGAATAATGCTTTTTCTTAGGGGCTCTTGCCATAGGGCACGTGTACTTGAAGGAGAGAAAGATAGTGAGAGGGAAAGTGATAAATAACTCCACAGGGACTTATTTTGGTTGTGCCACAAGCCCTTCTCCTCCATTCTCCTCCTGGGATCTTAGGCACACACATGTGCCCAGCATGACTTTCAAGCCACTGGGTCCAGAACTTGAAATGCAGTCAGCTATGAGGGAGTCTAGTGACGTAACCACTATGCCCTCTGCTGTCCCCAGAAAGAATAATTTTAAGGCCAGGTGATGATGCAGAGCTAACTCACCTGGGAAAGGTCCTAGGTTTGCATCTTCAGACCTTCCTGAGCACTCCAGGTGAGCACGCTATGCTCACAATCCAGGCTGAGGGAGGCAGTTAGTCATGATCTGAGATCCAGTTGGGGCTCGCTCTCTCTCCTACTCGTGACGACATAAATTAAAATAATAATTTTAGAATCAAAGAAACTGTATTCTTACTCCATTTCTCAGGGCTTCAGGTGATAGCAGTTTGAGATTAGACAGTCTTTAAGGAAATAATATCTAATTCTTTCAGTCACTTATTAAGTAAATGACAAGCTATTTCACTATGCACTAGTTACCATTGCAGCCCACCACTCCTACAATGAAATGGAATTTCTACTATTGGCAGGATTTCTGAGAAACAGAACACTCGCACAGCAGGTTGAGCAAAGGAATTACATTACTCTCATGTGAGAAAGAAGGGTCAGTAGAAACCTAAGATTTATGGTGATCCAGGGCCCCAAAGCTTGGGAAATTTGCTTAGAGCATATATGGAATTTTGTTTGCATATATCCCACCTTATATTATAAGAAAGAACTCCACAAAATAGCCTACCCTGAGTTTTATGATGGAGAGCACCATGATCAACAAATTAGTGTTGTTCGTAGAACATCCTGTCCTTGGAGGGACAGAAAGAGACCCCAGTTGTTCTATCTAGTTCCTTCTAACTCAGTATATAGAATTCCCAGAATATTCTAAATTTATTCTTGAGAATAGGAGGAAGAACTGGATCACTCCAAGGCCACTCTGAGAAATCTCCTGCCTTGAGTATTTATTTTTTCAATAATGAAGAGTCTTCCATCATAATTTTGTTTATTCATTTATTTTGATTTTTTTTTTCACCATAAGGTATGTGCACCAAGATACAGAAAGACAGTGACGGGGAAAGTGAGAAATTGTCCCTTCCTCTGGGGGATGGTCACATTGTAAACATTTCTCCTCCATTCTCCTCTTGCAATTTTGAACACACACACGCACACACACACACACACAGAACCAGTGCGATTTTCAAGCCACCAGCTCGGGAACTAGAACCATGGTTGCCATATGAGAGTCCAGCACCTTAGCCATCAGGCCACTGGCTAGCTCTCATCATAGATTTTTATTAGTGTCTTTCAGAATGCAAAATGAAGACAAATTATCACTAAAGTAAATTACTGTTAGCAATATCACTGTTACTGGATAAAAGTATACAACATTTTTATATAGTCTTTCTATTTTGACTTAAAAGCCTTCTAGAAATTGGGCTATATGAAACGATGTCACAGTAATTAGCTTTGTTTCTTTTTAAGACTGAATCTTCCAGTATTCCTTTTGAAATAATTTGTCATTCAGTTTCACAAAAACAATATAATAAACTCTAGTTAAAATCACATATTATCTTAACACTTTAATTCAATTAAAAGCCATGAATCAGTACTTAATTAATTAAGCACTTCACTATGTGCTCAGCACTAATGTGCTTGATATATGTTTAACAAAAAAGACATGATTAAATAATGTTTTTAAAATATAATTGAGTACTTTATGAAATGATTTATTAGTCATGATTCTGATAAGAAAGACCTAGAACATACAAACTAGCTTATTTGATAATAATTTAATAAAGTGACTTTTTACAATATATGTACAGTATTCAAATAAACAAAATAGAAACAGTGCTAACCATGAAGTTAGGAAAACTAAAGAATTTTTCCACCCCTAAATGGAAAGAGATAAGGAAATGAAGGAGTTATTAGAACATGAAGTACTTGATAATGTAGCAAGGTCACATAGGAAAAAACCTCTGGTCTTTGTAAAGAGACAGTCAGTTCTCAGTAATGTGGTAGTGGTGAGGGAACAAGAATAATTGGTTTTATAATTTATTTTTGGAAAACCATCCTTTTTGTTTATTTGTTTGTTAAGAAAGAGATTTTTGCTATAGAGTGCATGCAATTGCTTGAGAGACAGAGACAGAAAGCAAGAAATAGCTCCCCAGGAAGGATGGCCATGCCACAGTCCCTTCTCCTCCATTCTCCTCTTGGGATTTTGGGAATGTAAGCACATGCACCCGACATGAGTTTTAAGCTACCAGGTCCAGGACTTGAACTGTGGTCAACTACGTGGGAGTGCAGCAATGTAACCATTATGCCATCTGAAGGTCTCCAGAAAACTGTGCCTTCTAAAATGCCACCTTTGGCAGTGAAAATGTAAACATCTCAGAAATGGTCAAAATTAGGCCCAGTTAAACTGGTACAGGTGGTAGCACACCATTCTGTAATGTTGGAGCTATGTAGAAGACCAGTGTTTGGATCCCTGGTCTACTTGAACTTGCAGATATATTTTATTATGGAGATATCAAAGTTCTATAACTTCTGTTTGACTGACATCATAGATACTGTCTTGTGTGTATTACAAACTAAAAAATGGTGTTCATAGTATTTGTAAAATAATAATCTATCCTTGAAAATAATTTCTAGAAACTGCCAGTTATAATTATATACACTGTTCTAATTATAAGTATATAATATGTAATATAATATGTAACAGATATATACATATAAATATACACACATACACCTATGTATATACAGACATCATAGCACAATGGCAAGTGCAGGCTCTGTAGTTTGAGATGACTAAGTCTATATCTTGAAGGTACATTTACTAGACACTTGCTTTTAGGCAAATAATAACGTCTATAGATTTCTGGAAATGGTGATGGCAATGATCCTGAACTCACTAGTTCACTGTAAAGATTAACCGAGATGAAATGAAAGTAGTAGCCATGGATGAATTCCTCAATAAGAGATTTCCATTACTTTAATTGAATATGATAGTATGCCTGGATTATCCCAGTATACCTAAGGAGAAATTAAAATGTAAACACTTCATCCACTCCTTCTCACTTTCTTCTTGTTTAGTTTTAGAGCACCACTAATTCTACTTAAAGGAAAAGAGCAAAAAAAATAAAAGAAAAGGAAGAAGATCTTCAGAAGAATGCACGTAAAACATGGAATATGTTATGGAATGGCGTATCATGGCAGAGAAAACAGTATCATTAACAATTCAATGTATACTTTTAAAAAGAAAGCTAATGGAATATTTATCAAATGTGTATAATGTAATCTATGTCTTTTGGATCATATTCCTCACCCCCTCAAAAAATGGTGCACAGACCATCACTATGGAGTTTTCCTCCAGTAGTTTTATAGATTCAGGTTTTATAATCAAGTTGTGAACTTATTTTGAGTTAAATTTTGTATATAGTGCAAGTAAAGGGTCCAATTTCATTTTTCTGCATGTGAATTTCCAGCAATACTTAATAAAAAGGCTATTAATTTCTCACTGTGTATTTTTACAACCTTTGTCAAAAATCAGTTAGCCATAAATGCATAGGCGTATTTCTGAACTTTCTAATCTGCCTTTTTGATGATATGTGTTTTTTATGCCAATACTATGATTCTTTTAAAATTAAAAATTGCTTTATAGTATGTCTTTTTTTGGGGGGGGGCAAGAGATTTTCACTATAGGACGCGTGCGCTCGCCAGACAGACAGAGACCTAGAGACAGAAAGTGAGAAATCACTCCCCCAGGGGGGATGGTCACGCCGCAATCCCTTCTCCATTCTCCTCTCAAGATCTTGGGCATGCACGCACCCATGCCTGGCATGAGTTTTAAGCCACCAGGTCCAGGACGCAAACCACGGTTGACTATGTGGGAGTCCAGTGACATAGCCATTACAGTAACTGCTGGTTCCCTATAGTATGTCTTAAAATCAAAGAATATGATCCCTTCAACTTTGTTCTCTTTTAAAGAGTATTTTTAAGAGAGATTTTTGCTATAGGGTCACCCTGGGGGGATGGCTGCACCATAATCCCTTCTCACCATTCTCCTCTTGGGATTTTGGGCATGTATGCACACTTGCCTGGCATCTGTTTTAAGGGGCTGGGTCTGTGACTTAAACCAAGGTCAACTACGTGCGATTCTAGTAACATAACCATTATTCCATCTGCTGGTCCCCAACTTTGTTCTTTTAGCTCAAGATTGTTTTGACTATTTGGGGTTTTTGCTTCATATAAATTTAAACATTATTTTATTCTATTTCTGTGAAAAACAACATTGGGACTTTGGCTTTTTTTTTAAACTCTTTTTAAGGTTTTTGCTGTAGGGCACGGTCTCTCGCTGGAGACACACAGAGAGATAGTAAGAGAGAAGGTGAAAAATCACTCCCCAGGAGGATGCTTGTGCCACAATCACTTCTCCTCCATTCTCCTCCTGGGACTTTGAGCATGTATGCACACATGCCCAGTATGAGTTTCAAGCCTCTGGATCTAAGACTCACTGTGATCAACCACGTGGAAGTCCAGTGCCTTTAACCAGCATACCACCTGCTAGTCCTCAATATTGGAGTTTTGATAGGATTGCACTAAACGTGTAGATCACTTCAGACAGTATGAACATTTTCAAAATATTATTTCTTTTAACGCAAGGACACTGATACCTTTCCATTTATTTTTGTTTTCTGTATTTTATTTCATTAATGATTTATAGTTCTCACTATATGGGACTTCTAATTCCTTGGTTAAATTTGTAAGAGTTTCTTTGGTGTTATTACTATTGTAAATTGGATTACTTTCTTAATTTCCTTTTGATATATTTTGTTAGTGTACAGAAATGCTACTGATTTTTATAAGTTGATTTTGTATCCTTTTTAAAAAAGATTTACTTATTATTTAATTTTGTTTGTTATTTTTATTTATTTTTTAAATTTGACCAGAGAGAAAGAGAAGGTGAGAAAGCAAACCACCAGGTCTGGGGTTTGAACCACAGTTAGCCATGTGGGAATCCAGCACCTTAACCACCACTCCAACTGCCAGACCTTCTGCCACTTTACTAAATCAGTTCTAACAGCTTTCTGGTGGTCTGTAGAGTTTTCTGTATATAAGATTACGCCATCAGCAGCAAGTAAAGCTGGAGGACATTGTGCAAGGTCATACGAACCAGGTACAGAAAGTTACTCAAATCTAAGAAAGTTGAATTCACAGAAATAGAGTAAAAGATTGCTACCAGAGGCTGGAAGGGGCGTGTAGATGGAGGGACTGAAAAGTTTTTGTCCAAATGTACAAGGTTTCAGTAAGACAGGAAGGCTAAGTTTTTTTTTGTTTGTTTTTGGTTTTTAAGTCTATTGATTTTATTCATGACAGGGAGTCTGTGACATGCATGAGAGAGCGAAAAATGGAGAAGTGCCCTCAACAGAGTCTATTCATTGTCTATTCAGAGTCTGTTCAGACTGCATACTTCACACTTTCCCTGACCTCCAGTTTGTCAGTATCTTGGGCATGGGTACACACACTGAGGGGTATTTTCAGAGAGAGCAATCTGCAGTCAGCTACGTAGCTTCCTCCACTGCAATTCAGTTTGCCACCAATAACACCACCAGGCTGAGCCAAAAAAGGGGAAATAATTCTGATATCTGTTACACAGCAGGGTGACTATCATCAATAGTAGTGTGTTATATATTCCAAAATAACTAAGAACATAATTTTCAAAGGTGTCACTATAATAATGATAGATAAGTGAGGTGATGAATATGGTAATTAGCTCAACTTAACACACATTATATACACACATCAAAATATCATATTGTAACCCATATACAATTATAATTTTCCAATCAAAACAGTATTAATAACTTGAGGGACTGGTAGGTGGCATGGTGGCTAAGGGTGCTGGATTCTCACATTGCTAACTATAGTTTGAGTCCTGGACCTGGCTGCTTGCTTTCTCACTTTCCCTGTTTCTCTCTCTCTTTTGCTCTGTCTCTCTCTGGTCAAATTAAAATAAATAAGTAAAGTTAAGTAAAATAATTTAAAAAATAATATTAATAACTCAAAATATTTTAACGTAAAAAAAATTAAAAAGCAATGAGCAAGACACAACCACAGGAAATTATGTTAACCGCTGATCATATATTGGAATGTTCTCTGTCAATCACCAATTGTTCCCTATGATGATCCTTCAAAACAGCTGAATACCCATCTAAGATACCACAGCCACATATCAATGCATTTTTGTTTTAGTAATATATAGTGGAGCCTGCCAAGAATTTAGAGTAAGACCAATCTGTGCTTAACTCCCTTCTGCAATTCATGAGTGATTTACAAAAAATTCTGAGTATGAACATTCAAGATTACTGAGACTTTATTAGACATATTGTTTCTTCATCGTAAAATGGATATAAGCTTCATACAGCTGACATGAGAATTTAATTGAGATTATAACTCATAGAAAATATATACTTCTCCCGTGAGGAAGCACATTTAGGCAACACAGACTGAAATAGTTCACAAATGGCCATAGACTTCTACACGCAGGGTCATTACCTGGGGATATATTTTGCTCGTAAAATATTAAATATTGCATCATAGAACCTAGTTATAGAAGAAAGTACTATTACAAAATCAAAGTTTATTATCCTTATTGATTTGAATATTATTTCAGAGACACCAAGATTAACTGACCTTGAGTTAGACTGGTTAGCTATCTTGTTTCAAAATTACAAATGTCACCTTGTCTAATTCTGACTAGAAACAGACAAAGAGACTGTAAGGTCTGATTGGTTTAAACTTCTGGGGAAAAAGAAATTTATATCATGGTTGTGTTTTGCCAATGGTGATAGCAAAGATAAACACAATATGCTGCTTTTTACATATGATAAAGTGATGCCTTCTACAAAGGTATTCTACAGAAATTAGAAAACAGTTGCTCAAGGTGCCATAAGAATGTACAGATCTCACTAAAATTATCTTTTAAAATTGAATCAAATGCTTTTAAAAATGCTTTAAAACTCAACATAGTCAGCAAAAGCTTCACCTCCACCCTATATGTCCTTTAGAAGTAACTGCCTTTCTGAAGTTGATATCACTTCAGTACAAATTTGTGTTTTTATTCCATATGTGAAATCTCTGAGCTATAACTTTTATTGCTAAATACAAAATCATCCTTTCTATATCTTTTTCACTCTTTTACTCATCTTTATATTATTGAGATTTAAAAAATTATCATGCCATTGTCCAAATAAGTCCCAGCTTATTTATGTATTTCTCTATGTTTCACAATTGCAAACAAAGCTGCAATGCACATCCTGGACTGTGAGTCATGTGTCCTAACCCAGACTAACTGGCTATGCCAGACTAACTCTTAAAGAACAAAACATGGAACATGCAGATGGCATAATGGTTAAATCACTGGACACTCCCAGGTTTCGATGACGGTTTGAGTCTTGGACTAGGCAGCTTAAAACTCATGCCGGGCACATGCATGTATGTGCCCAAGATCCTGAGAGGAGAATGGAGGAGAAGGGATGGTGGCTATCCCTTATGGAGGGTGATTTCTCACTTTCTGTCTCTCTGTCTCTCTGGTGTGTGCCCACACCCCATAGCAAAAATCTCTCTCCAAATAAATAAAATGAAGAAAATAAAAATTAAAAAAAGGAACAAAACAAGGAAGTGTGTCTCTTGGGTATGCCCATTGTCAACTTTATTGACTCCTGCAAAATTCTCTATTACATCAACTTATGCACTCATTTGAAACTAAGTTTTCTCTTCATATTCTCCCCCATAATTAATAATAAACACTTCGTTTTCTTATATTTTGATGTGCATAGTGATATATGTATACTATGTTTTGTGTATAGTTGTTAAAAATATACATAACATCATTTTATCTATCTTTATGTACACTATTCAACGGCATTAGTACATTTGCAATGTTGTTCAACCATCACCACCATCTGTATTCAGAACGTTGTCTATTTTTAGAGAGAGATTTTTGCTATAGAATGCATGCACTAACCAGAGAAACAGAGAAACAGAAAGCAAGAAATCACCCCCTTGGGGATGACCACATCACAATCCCTTCTCTTTCACTCTCCTCTCAGGATTTTGGGCATGAATGCATGCTTGCGTGCAGTGAGTTTCAACCCTCCTGAACCGTGGTCGGCCATGTGGGAGTCCAGCGATGCAGCCATTTTTTCCAACTGCTGGTTCCCTGTATTCAGAACCTTTTAATCTTCCCCAAGTGAAACTCTGTACCATTGCACACTAGCTCCTCAGTTTCCCTTCTTAGTCCCAGAAATCCAACTTTTGTCCTTTTCTGTTCAAGTTGATTTTACTTTGCATGATATTTGGAAAGTGTATCAATCTGTACCCTATTTCAGGATTTTATTTCTTTTTAAGAAGAAATAAATGTTATAGTATGTATATAGCACATGTTGTGTATCCATTTATCAGCCAGTGGACATTCCAGCCTGTTTCCATTTTTGCAATGAAGTTACAGATGTTAGCATAGAAATACCTGTTTAAGTCCTTGTTTTCACTTCTTTTGGACAGGCACAGAAGTGGGATTGCTGAATCAGGTAGAAATCTGTGTTTCATTTTCAGAGAAACTGTCACAATTTTTCCACTCTGGCTGTATCATTTTACATTCCCACCAATAAGCACAAAAGGTCCATTTTCTCTGCATCTCTCTAACACTCTATTTTTCGTGTTGTTTCATATAATCACCCTAAAGAGTGCAAAGTGGTATCTCATGGTTTTGCCTTGCATTTCCCAATAATTACGAATGTTGAGCATGTTTCTGTGTGCTTATTGGTCATCTATATGTACATACGTATTCTTGGGAGAAATGTCTGCTCAAATCCTCTTCTCATTTTTAATCAGGCTTTGTTACTGTAGTAGCATATTAGTGTTATTTTAATGTATTTATCCGATTGCTGGTGAGGTTAAAATATTTTTATGAGTTTATTCGAACTTTAGGTGATATCTTCTATGACTTGTATGTTTATACATACCCTGATATCATTCTTCAACTGAATTGATCATCTACTCATTGGTGCTTTTTATAAATTTCAATTCATGAATCTTCTTTGAATCCATGACATAATATTTAAATGCTGTTTCTGCTGTATGAAAATCTTGAATTTTATCAGAATCAATATTTTTGTGTAGTTAGTATTTTAGACATCTTTATTAAAAACTTCATAATCTAGAGTCATAATGATGTTGTCTTATTTTGTCCTTAAAATTCTTAGAATTTTTCTTTTAAGTGTCCCAATTTTTAGAATTACTCTCTACAGTTTATTAATTAGATATATAAATTATATTTGCTGCCATAAGAGAGTAAAGTGCTTTTGTATCTTTTTCAAAGAGTTATTTAATGCCAAGAGATAAAGGAGGAATAGATTCATATATACATATATGGCAGTTTGATTTATAAAACAGGTACATAAATCTATTCCTACTTCATCTATTGGGTTCCAATGAATTATTGTTAACCAATATGAAATTCTTTTTTTTTTTTTGAGAGAGAGATTTTTTCTATACGGCGTGTGTGTAGCTATAGACTGAGAGATAGAAAGTGAGAAATCACTATCCCCACCACCCAGGGAGCGGGGGATGGCCACACCACAATCCCTTCTCTGCTATTCTCTTCTCTGGATCTTGGGCAGGTGTGCACACATGCCCACTATGAGTTTCAAGCCTCAGCTCTGGGACTTGAACCAGGTTGGCCATGTCAGTTATCCAGGAACATAACCATTATGCCATCTGCTGATTATATAAAATTCTTATACTGATAAAACAATGACAGTTTTGTAGTAAATCTGGATAACAGGAAGAGTAAATTATTAATCATTATCTGTTTTCAAAATTACTTTGATATTTCATGGCCATTTCTTTTCAGCATACATTTTAGGAACTATATTTTTGTTTCTTAAAAAGACTTACCTGTGTTTTGTTATAACTGTCTTGGGATAAAAGACTCATTTTATACCATGAAATGATATAACTTTACACATATTACATTCCTTTTTATTTAATTTTATTTTTAAGGACCCACAGTAGTCTCATTGTGATACATGAAAAGTAGAATTGTAAGACAGTTAAGAAATGGATGACTACAATAAAAGGTACAAGTTAGTTGAGACCAGCAGTTGGCGTAATGACTATGTCTCTGGACTCCCATGTAGTCGACCGTGGTTCAAGACCCTGACTTAAACTCATCCTCAGTGCGTGTGCATGTGTGCCCACGATCCCAAGAGGAGGATGGAGGAGAAGGGATTGTAGTGTGGTCATCCCCACTGGGGGATGATTTCTCGCATTCTGTCTCTCTGTCTCTTTGTGTCTCTCTGTCTTTCTGGTGAGCACACACGCTCTACAGCAAAAACCTCTCAAAACAAAACAAAACTCTGTATCCTAATAATTTATTCCTAATTTGAGGAATGTAATTGATTTTTAAATAAAAATCTTTTTAAAAATTTTCAGATTGTACTTATTTATTTTATTTACATTTAATTATAGTACATCTTTACCATGCACACTATGGTTTTTCTAAGCATGCATTCATGCCTATCAATCAAGACAAAGATATTACCATATATATCATTTTCAAAAAGTAACTTTACATTATTTTGTCTGTTATTTTTTTTTCCCTTAGCTCCTCTCCTCTACCCCCTACTATCCACTACTTCCCATGTAGTCTCTGATAGGAATCTTTAATCTGTCAAATGTTCTGAGTTTCTTTATCAGGCAGTATAACGTCTTCAATTATTTACCTTTTTAATTTTTGGTCATCTTGATTTATCTTATCATCTCCAGTGTGAAAAGTGATTTTAGTAAGAAAAAAGTGATCTTAGCAAGAATTAATCATGTTACAAAATTAAATTAATTGTTTATAACATTTTACCATTAAGTATGATTTGAATGAGGCATGCAAAATGAAACAAAGATGGAAGGAAGAGAAAGAGAATAGAGTTTTAATTTTTTTTTTTTTTTTTTTTTTTTAGATTTTTGCTCTACAGTGTATGTGCTCACCAGAGTGAGAAAGAGAAAGTGAGGAATCACTCTCTGGGGGGGTGGCCATGCCCCAATCCCTTCCTCTCCATTCTTCTACCAAGGTTTGGTGTACAAAGGCACACATGCCTGGTGCATTTTTCAAGCTGCCAGGACTGGGGCTCAAACCTCACTGTCAGTCATGTGGGATCCAGCACCCTAACCTCTACACCACTTGCTGGCCCAGAGATTCAAATTGACAAGTTAAAGATGGTAAGCCCTTTTCTTTGTTTATAAAACTTGTGTTCTTTATTTATAAAACTTGTGTTCTTCATTTATTCAATAACAGATGAGGTTTAAATTTGAATATTGAATTACTACAATAAAATTTATCGTCTACTTTTTTCTTTTTGATTAGATTTGTATTAATTAATATTTTAGAGAATTTTAGATATAGAGTGCATCCACTAGCTAGAGAAACAGGGAGAGACAGAGATAGGAGGTGAGAAATCATCTCCCGGGGCGATGGCCATGCCACAATCCCTTGTCCTCCTTCTCCTCTTGGGATTTTGGGCATGCAGGCATATGTGCCCAGCATGAGTTCCAGGCCAGGACTCAAATCACAATCAATTCCATGGAAGTCTATTAACATAACCATTATACCATTTGCTGGTCCCTCTATTAATTAGTTTTTATTTAAGATTTATATTAATAAGATACGTATTAATAAATCTTATTAGATTTATATTAATACATTTTCTTATTAGATTTATATCAATACATTTTCTATTGCTTATTAGTAAACCTAGTTTTTAAAAAAGTTTTTGAGATACATTTGAACTTCTTTTGCTGATATGTTTATAACTTTGTTACATCCACAATGATATTAATCCTGTTATTTTTATTTGTCTATTTTTTGCTTTAAAATTGCATTACACTCAGTAAATGAGTTTGTAAATCTTCTTCTTTATGTGTTATATAGAGAGCTTAGAAAAGTTAAGGCACATATCTCGTCAAAAATACCTCATCTTTTGTTGATTCAAGTTTGCCTATAAAAGCAACCATGTTTAGAATTTTAAATGAGAAAATCTTAAATAGCTCAAGAATGACTTTGTTCATTTCAAAATGTCTTTTTTAAATGGTATTTTAGATTATACTTTCAAGGAAATTAATCTTTTCATCTAAGATTTCAAGCTTAATGATATGAAGTTGTTTACTCTGTTCATTGTACTTTTCAGTTTTATTCTACATGTCATTTTATTTCCTTTTTTCTCTCTCTGTTATTTTTTGTGTCTTCTCTTTTTTCTTAAGCAACATGAAATTTAATCTGTTTATTAGTCTTTTAAAGAATCAACTTTGGAGCTTGAACCTTGTCTCTTTTATGATGGCTTATGTTATGTTTGTTTCTATTATTTTCTTTATTCTTTTGCTATATAATTTTTTTAGGTTCACCCAAGATTTTTCTTATCTTACTTCTTGAGTTGGCTTTTTTTGTTTTGTTTTGTTTTGTTTTGTAAGAAGACTCATCTGCAGAGAAACAACTACATCAACTACCATCATTATGAAACAAGAAGTTATATCCCACAGTTAGCAAATGCACAACAAAGCATTTTTTCCTCATGTCATTGCCAATGCACAGAAACTCATTTGGAATTTTTCTAGCTCATGAGGTTAAATGTAGTGTGCATTTTCTCATTTGGAGTTTTGTGACGTGTGAGATTAAATGTACTGGGTAGTTTATTAACCAAGTCTTCATCATATTTTACAAACTTAATATACAGTTCTTTAAAATCTGTTTTCTAGTGTTTGTATTAGTGCAGAAAAACATAGCTCTGTATTGTTTTTCCATAATCATAGCCTTCATTAGTTATTTTAGTTATTCTCTATAACTATAAATTTAAAAAGTTCTTTCATGTTTGGTATTGAGAGTTGATATGGTTTTTCCAAGGTTACTGAAGAAATTACATTTGAATATAAATAAAATATGTGATCAAGTTTCCAAATAATTGTATATCAGTATTTTTTAGAAACCCTAAGGGGGAAAAAATGATCTATGGAAAAACAAAAAGTGATTTACAGAGAAACAAATGAATTTTCAAAACTCCAATTACTTACATTCTCTCAGAGTTTTGCAATACATATTAAGATATCCAAATCTTGAGAAATTTTGATAGGACAAAAAAAAAAGACAAAACTCTTGTTCATCTTTGTTTAATTCAATGTTTTTTTTTTCTTTTTTTGAAGAGATTTTTGCTATAGGGCACGTGCACTCGCCAGACAGATAGAGAGAGACAGAGATATAGAAAGCGAGAAATCATCCCCCAGGGGCGATGGCCACGCAGAAATCCCTTCTCCTCCATACTCCTCTCAGGATCTTGGGCATGCACGCACACACGCCCGCATGAATTTAAGCCACCGGGTCTGGGACTCGAACTGCGGTCGACTACGTGGGAGTCCAGTGACATAGCCAATACACTAACTGCTGGTCCCCCATCTTTGTTTAATTCAATGGTTTTAAATATATTGAAATATAGAGCAATTTTGCAGAGAAACACCTCAACAAAGTATATGCTAAAATACAGATGCTGTGAGGAATATAGTTTAGGGAATACCACCCTAACTCAACAATGAAGTTACTTTCTTGCCCTCACTGCTTCTGTGTTCTCTACCATTACCAAATAAATAGTCCCTTCAATTCCCACTGAAGGTTTGAATGAATAAATTGGAAAATATGACAAACAGGCACACCGAATTAATCCTAGAATTAACCAGACACATCTGCCAAATTACAACAGTTCTAGACTAGAGCAGGTCTCCCTGACATGGTGAGAACTGGCACTGAGAAAACATGGAAACCATTGAGTTGACCATATAGCCTGCTGGTTAAGGGAGCTGGAAATAACACAGTGAGTTGTGGTTCCAAACCCAGCCCTAGTGGCTTAAGAAGCATGCCAGACATGTGTGCAAGTGTACACAAAATCCTAACAGGATGTAGAAATGAGGGGGTGGTATTGCAACATGGCTGTACCACATTAGAAAGAGAGTGTTTCTTTCTCTCTCTCTCTCTCTCTTTCTCTCTCTTTCTGTCTTTATCTCTGGTAAGCTTATGTATCTTCTAGTAATTAAAAAAAAAGTTATTAAAAAAATGAAGACCACTGTTATCTGTGTGCAGATGGGCCCCAATAGAAAACAAAAAGCTAAAATTGAGCTAAACATGTCCAATTGTTTGCCAATATACCATTCAAATAATATACCACTCGACCTTCTTAGATATGAATAGAACAAATACATAGAAAAAGACTACATATTAAACAAATGAAGCTACTTAGATGAGTAAGGAAATCACAGAACTGTGAAGTTCTTTATAATGAGCCTAGGTTTTAATTCTCCTGGGACCAGCGGTTGGCGTAATGGCTATGTGGCTGGAATCCCATGTAGTCAACCACAGTTCGAGTCTCGAACCTAGTGATTTAAACTCATACCGGTGCATATGTGTGTATGCCCAATATCCTGAAAAGAGAATGGAGGAGAAGGGATTGCGGCATGGCCATCCCCCCCTCCCCGGGGTGGGGGGTGATTTCTCGCTTTCTGTCCTTCTGTCTCTCTTTCTCTGTCTTTCGCTCTTAGCAAAAAAAATATAAAAAACTCTCAAAAATATTATCCTAATAAATTGAGCCTAACCATTACTCCTGTGTTATTTTGGTATATACTTGGGCTCTTCAGGAGAAGAAATATATGTTACATTAACTATGAGGCCTCTGCTTATTTCCACTCACTAAATTGAATATTAGTTTGGCACCTCAAACCTCAAAATTATGAAAACACACCTAGCCTACAGTCAGTCTTGACAAGTTGCCAAGACTACTGTTTGATATCCATGAGAGAAAGCCCAAAGCCATACACAACAAAAACTTTCCAAGCCCAGTCACATTGATATACAGTGCTCTACCATACTGGAAGTCATATGGAAAATTTGAGTTTGACTCTTGGGGAAACTTGTACATTCTGAGCACTCATGACTGAGATTCCAGGTGACTTGGAAAGGCTGGAGGAGGATCATGGCATGAGAACTTGTTGAGGATACTTTGTTTCTCTCTCTGGTTCTGAGAGAGGAGAAGGAAGAAAGGAAAGACGAAAGGAAAGAAGGTGGGAAAGGAGGGAGAGGGGAAAGAAGGGACGAAGGAAAGAAAGTTTAAAAACAGAGTATGGCCATGGCATGGTAGTTAAGGCAACAGGATCCCATATAGCTGACTGCAAGGTTTGAGTCCCAGATCTGGTAACTTGAAAAACCAGGCACATGTGCATGTGTGCCTAAAATCCCAAAAGGAGTGAGAAATGGAGAAGGTGGCTTATGCAATATGATCATGCTCTAAAAGTGCTCTCTTGCTTTCCCTCTCTCTGTTCCTCTCCAGAAAGCACACACATCTTGCAAATTAAAAATAAATCAGTAAAAATTTAAAAAAAACATACCTCCCAACATGCTGAATCTATAAATTCCACTGCCTCTGTTATTCTTTACTTTCCTCGGAATATATGTCAAATGTTGGAGGTTTTGAGAGACAATTATCATCTGGATTACTCTTTCATTTTCTGAATCAAGATGAGAGAAAGAATTATAATACATGTTAACATTTTGGCTTTATTTCCGATAAAGTCTACTTTGGGGAAGAAAGGTTTTATATGGGATCAAAATGGGTCCAGTACTTAAGCTAGAATGGAAAATCTTATGTCTCCACTCACAGATTAGTTAGCCCCACGTAGGAAGCCAGTCTCTCTAGAAACCTAAGAGAAAGTGTGCACTGTGAAGGTGTACTGTCTTCCCAAGAGGGAGGAAGAACAACATAAGCCATGCATACATGGATCAGTTTTCCTATATTTACCACCTATTTTGTCATTTTGCCACCTACTCCCAGGACAGAGTAAATAGGAGGATAAAGCGAAATGTTTTTTATACTAATATGACTTCTTTCCATGGGGTGGGGGATATTAACAGGCTGGACAAGTCTTTCCTTCTGATAGCTGTTGAAATTGTAACGTCTGGACAGAATTATCAGAAAATATGAACAAAATATTCAGTTGTATAGCTGTTTCAGCCACTATGCTATCAATATTTGATGTATCTGGAAATTTTTATTAGTTTGCCGTCCTGACACAAGGTCAAAAATATTTTTATTATGTTAATAATGGTGTTTCTAAGGAGAGGTCTCAAAACAGTAGATATTTGAAATGTTCATTTATTCATTTCTTCAGAGTGAGAGAGAGAAAGAAGAGAAGAAGGCAGCTCCAGTAGTGTTCTCATGCCACAGCTGTCTCTGGTCCCCCATTGCCTCAGACAGGATCAGGGGTCCATATGCACCCAGACTGGAGAGATCTCAGGACTAAACCTGGGACTTTCCCACATGGCCTGAACATCACAGAGCATTGTGTCACCGCCGTGCCACTGCAGTGCCGCTGGCCATGGTTTTAATTCATTGTGTTTCAAGTACCAAGCTAGCCATAAGCATAAAAACCGTAAGTGTTTTATGAGAGACTAAAGAACATATTTAACTTTATTTTCCTGGGGACCCTCTGCTCTTTAACAGTTGATTTTAAAATTAAAAAGACTGACATTTAAGGCAAAGATTATAGCCTTCCTAACTTCACTCAGCAGTAAATCTTCCATATTCTTCCATTTCATTGTATGTCCTCACTTAATATATACTGAGTGTCCGCACTCTGTGACTGAAACTGATTGACTAGATATAGTGAGTGTGAAAGAGTAAAGTAGGAAGAACATTTAGAAGAAAAATAGAGAAGCAAAGGATTAATGGGACAAAAAAATGTAGTATTATCTGTTGAAGATAATTTTATAGTTTTTATCAACTGGACTAGGGAGAAATGTTCACATGTTGAAATATTCACTTTGTAAACTAAATAACATGATTGAATGTATAAAAGAAAATGAAATTTAAGAATATTTTTAAAAATAAGGCAAAGATTCCATCAATTGTTGCTGTATGATATTTTAAAGTTATATAACCTCCCAAAGCCTTAGTTTCCCAGAATGTAAAAATGACAGTGATATCTATTTCAGAGAGTCACTGTGAGGATACCATGCCATAACACACAAAGCATCAAGCATCAAAAAGGGTCTCATAAATACCATGTTTCATTTCTCTGCCATTTTTAACCTTTCAGTGTCAAAGACTAGTAGCACACACTGCCTCCCACTGCTTTTAATCTGAGTGTACACTCTGTACTCCAAAGAGCATCTTTTTTCATTTCACAATGCAAGCAAAGAGAGTGACATGAAGTCTGATCTTGTGATTTTATAACTTATGTTGCTAATTCATGAATGTCTGCTTCTGATTCAACACAATTTTGGAAGCCCCTATCCACTAATGGCTAAATGAACTGAATCTTTTTGGAATAGAGATTTTATGGGTAGTATGTCTTTTTTTTTTTTTTTGGAGAAGTTTTTGCTATAGAGCACGTGCACTCGCCAGAAAGATAGAGAGAGACAGAAAGTTAGAAAGCGAGAAATCTCTCCCTCAGCGGGGGTGGTGGGGGTGGGGTGGGGGTGGCCATGCCGCAATCCTTTCTCCTCATTCTCCTCTTGGGATCTTGGGCACGCATGCACACATGCCCAGCGTGAGTTTAAGCCACCGGGTCCGAGACTCAAACTGCGGTCGGCTACATGGGAGTCCAGTGACATAGCCATTATGCTAACTGCTGGTCCCTGGGTAGTATGTCTTATTCTTTAAATGACACTCACAAGTTAGCAAATAGTAACAAGACTATAATTATCTGTATTCTATAAAATTGCCTTAAGGTCTTAAGGCACAGATTTGAAAGAATCAAAAGCAATTTCTATTCAATAATACATGGAAGATGATGTAGTTAAAATAAATGTGAACATGTCACACTGGTGTCAGTTATAAAGATATTCTATAATGAGTAGCTTTGAGGGAATATTTGATGATATCTGAGAATTTTACTTATATTCTTATACCTCCACTATCTGATTTGCCTTGGTATTCCTCCCCCATACACACTTATGTAGTTAGATGAAAGAATCAATTTAATAAGAAAAGGAGCTTATCTCCTATTGCACTTTTGCACTCATTTTCTCCATTTAATTCTCTAATCCTGTATCCAGTGGTTTGTCCTATCTTTACTTCATGTTAAATTTTATAGCAAGTCCCTCATTTTAAATTCACAAAGCCACTATTTTGGTTATCTCCAAGGATCCAACATTTTATAACACCTTGCAACTTGTCTCCAGTTCTGCAGCAGTACAGAGCAGGACTGTGGTTTCCAGCGTGATAAGGGTTTGAGTTCCAGCTGCTCTATCAAACTCTGCAGTCCTCAGTTTTTCACCCTGGAAATGAGGAAAACAACTCTAATAAAGATTGTTGTAAAATGTACCAAGACCATACATGTGAAGTTCTTATTATTCTGTCTGACACCATGAGTGCTTCTTAAGTATTAGTCTATTTTAATTTTTTAAAAACACAGACACGCACACAAATATAAGGTATTAATTATAGTGGACTATATTTTATTTATTAAGTCAAAATAGTTTAAGTATGAAATATAATCAAAATATCATTGTGAGGAAAGATGGCATATCATGATAATTAGATCGATTCATGGGAATCAGACTGCAAGGCTGAATTCTATACCTACTCTTTAACTAGCTAGGTGACCTTGTACAAGTTAGTTCATTTTTCTATGTATTGTCTAATCTTTAAAAAGGAGTATTTACAGTAAGAAATTCATAAGCCATTGTTAGAATCCAACTTAGAAATGTATTTGACACATCATTAGCATTTGGTAAGCATTTTCAAATGATTTCTTTCATGGAAAGATCTGTGAGTATTTATTATCATTATAAAATTAAAGACAATTTCCATTTATACTTTCTAATGTAGAATTATCTATAAAATTCAGCAAATACCACATTCCTAAACTTGAAAACCCTAATAATCTATTTTTAAAGAAATTTCCACGTTATCTTGGGTTAAACTTGTAAGTGATAAAAGGTATCAACATTTGAAATCTATCATAAAATAATACCTATAATATGTTAATATCTTAAATGCATGCTTTAAATTGCATTCTCTTCTCAAGGGAGTGTTATATAAAGGTTAGGAAAATATATTCCTAGATTTAGCGTATGTATCTATAAAACATTTTTTCTACTTAGAGATGAGTTAACAGAGCCAACCAGTAAAGTGGTAGTTAAGTTTCTGGATCCCACGTAGCCTGACTGTATAGATGGAATTCAAGTCTGGCAGTTTGTGTACATGTGGGCCTGAAACCTTGAGAAGATAGTGGAGAAGAAAGGGTTGTGGCAAGGCCATCCCCTCTTGGGAGATATTCTCTCTCTGTGTGTGTCTTTCTCCAGTGTAAACCTGCCTACAATCTAAACAAAAACAAAAACAAAACAAAACAAAAACAGCCAACATGGTACAAAAAAGCCTTTATTTAATTTTTACTTTAATTGTAGAATTTTCTTAGTTAACTGATCTTGAATAGGGCAGAAACTTCAAACATCTACATTAACTCTTAACCTAACCAAGGATAGAATCAGTCCTACAGGATCTTTCTTTTTTTTTTTTTAACTTGCTAGAGCGACACATGTGCTCACAAGAGAGAGAGAGAGAAACAGAGACAGAGAGAGAAAGAGAGAGAAAATGAAAAAGAACCTCCATGGATGTGGCCAACCCACAATCCCTTTGTCTCTATTTCTCAGTTTTTTGGGGGATTTGGGCATGCACATACACATACTTGGTGTGCTTTTCAAGCTGCCAGGTCCAGGACTCTACACAGTTAGCCATGTGACATCTAGTCTCTTAACCACCATGCAGCTGGCTAACCCCACAGAATATTTATAGTATCTTTCTAGAACTCTCTACCTGAAAGTAAAATGTACAGCATGCCTTTAAGCTTATATTCTGGACCCATAATGTAAAGATAATTGTCTCTTTCACATCTTGAGAAAACTCAACTACCGCCTTAACAATCACATAATACTTAAATGCTGATGAATAAACCAGTGCGTATTTATAGTCCAGATCTCTCATCTGCACAGTCACACTTCTATTCATCTGTACATGTATACAATCCAGTAACTTATTAACTCTTTCAACGTGCTTCTCCCAGGCACTTCAATATTAGGGTGACCAGCCATTCTAGTTTTCTGGGGACTATCCTAATTGTATCAGGAAATTTCTGCATCCTAAGAAATCTTTTAGCTTTAGAAATCTTAAACAGTTGGTAGCTCATAGTTATGGCCAACCTTGAATAAATTGTATTTATCCCATACCTACTGCTCCTCTTAAATTTCTAAATCTTTGGAGATTAAATCCTCGAAATCATACAAAAACATGTATGGTTTTATACACACACACACACACACACACACACACATATCCTTCTAAATAATGATTTAAGAACGAAATAAAGCAAAGTAAGAGGAGTAACAAGTGCAGTGTGTAGGTGCAGGAACTTTCAAGAGTTTCAGCAGTATCAGGGTAGCCACACTTTTTCATTCAATTCCTAGAATTCATAGGAAGCTTACTCCAGTGCTAGATTCAATAGGACATTATGTGTCTTAATCAATCATAGTAATTCTAATTTTTTTTTTGTCATTGGCAAATGATTCCAAACTAAAGTCAATTAACTCATAACATTGTTCTGAAATTGTGGTGCACTCTGATTTGTGTACATAGCTTAAGCCAGCCCATCTCTAAGTATTTACATTCCAATATTATGTGAAAAGTATCCTCCCTTTTTTTTTTTTTCATTAAGTTTCAACTTAGAAATGAATTGCCCAACTGCTATTGGTAGCCATCTTCTTCACTCAGGAAAGAAATCAATACAGAAATCTAAGAAAATATTCAAAGAGCAGAGACAAACACCAATTCAGATCACAACTGAGGGACACTGTGCTTTTTTTTTCTCTTGTGTAACATAACACATGGCATTTATGGTTTTATTCTCTAATCTTCAGTGTACGTAATCTATTCCTCTTTTCTGTTTCCATTGTACCAGAATACAGAATTTATCTCACCTTGCAATTGTATGTTTATGTCACTTTTATGACATCTGAATTGGAGGAAAGAGATTAAATTATGATTAAGAAGCCTATCTTTAATATTCTCTAATTCAGTTTTATAATAGTATTTCAGACTCTAAAAATTGATAGATATGCCTCCAATTATAGTCCTATCTATAAATTTTAGCTATGCTATTGTACATCAAGTAAAGATAAAATTTAATCTTGCCTAACAGTTGCCACTTATCTATTTTGACAACCAAATATAAAACCTAATTTTTCTATAAATGTGACAAATTTCTGTTAAAAATTAATAAATTATTTTTGTACACAGATTTCAGAAGACAGTTAAGACACTTTTATTCCCTTTTAAAGAAATAGGTAATTTTCAAATTTTTAACAATGGATGTTTAAATCTAAAGCCTTCCTTCCAACAAAAGATAAAGATTTCAATGTGGTTAACTTAAAAATATTAGCTATAATTGTTCCTTTCTTGGGTATTAACATGTCTTCCAAGTCACATAAGCAAAACTGATTGCATATCACAATTTTTTTTCTAAAAATGTATCTAAAAGATACTTCTAAAATATATGCTTATCTATTTCTTAAACAAGAAAGGAGGGTAATTATCACGATGAAGTACTGGAATCCAAAAATCAGCATGAGATTAATGATTGGATCAACTGAAAGTTATGAAAAATGAGATGCATGAAAAATAAACTCAAGAGTCCACATTTGCCTGAACTAATTTTCCTTACTCTAATTATGTATAAAGCATCAAATGCATTATCCACAAAAAAGAGTCTCAGTAAATGTATATTGCTTTAGCAAATGAAATACTTAAAATTATTTATAAATTTTACTCACATATTAGTTTTTCAGAATGCATTTCAAAAATTATATAAAATGCTGCTGCATTAATAAAATCAATAGCAATAATCATAATAAATATTAAATAGTAAGAAAGCCAAGATGATAGGCATCTTTATTTGTGATAAATGTTGGCAAGTTGGAAGCAGCACATTTCCTAATGGAACCATACAATCATAAAGTGTTTCATGCATAAATATCCAAAATAAAATTATCATTTTCCAGGAATGAAAACACTTCAAAATTATAGTGTGCACAACTCTAAATTGATTCTATAAATGGATTCCAGAAAATCATTTACCAGATGGTTATATTTAAGATGCCACTCAAAGCTGCGTGAGTACTTTAAAGGTGGAGTCACCTATGCCCAAAACTCAATTAATAGAGAAAAACAAAAGCTCTATGATTTTCAAAGAGAACTAAATACTTGGCGTAACAAAAGATACAAATTTTTTAAATTACAAAGATAATTTCCAATTAAATGATACTGATAGAGGAGGCAAATTAGTGTTTTAATTATTCATCAGGCTTAATTTCATATAAGCAACCCTCAGTCATCATACTTTAAATATTCTTCATTGGAATCATGATTGCAAGTTTGATTGTCATCAAAATCACTTAATTTACACTGTTTCCTCTCTGAGAAGCAATATAGTACGTAGTTACAGTACAGAACAAGAGTCATTCTGCTTTATTCACTACCTAGGTCTGTGATTTTTAGACAGGGTATTTGACCTCCAGGGTCTCAGTTTGCTCATAGATAGAATGACAATAATACTTTTATAGAGTTTTAAAAATTAAATGAGATGACACAGTGCCTGAGACACAGAAAATGCTAAATAATTATCAGTGGTGTTATAATTTAAAGAATTGTAAAAATACTGAATCAGGGATCAACTGGTTATAGTAGTTAAGGCAGCCAGAACTCTGATGACCAACTGCATGGTTCAAGTCCCAGTCCTGGCAGTTTGAAAAACATGGCAAGTGGACACATGCCCAAAATTCTAAAAGGAGGAAGAAATGAAGGAGAAAAAATTACAGCATTACCATTCCCCATGGAAGATGGAATTCTTTCTCATTTTTTCTTCTCTCTCCCTCTCTATTTCTCTGAAGCAACTATGCATGCCTTCTGGAAAACCTAAGGAAAAAAAATGCTGAGTCAGACTGGGGATTCACTTTTAGGGAAAAAAAAATATATATATATTATTAGCAAGTACAGTGAAATATATCACAGGCAACACCCAGCTGTTACAATCATAAATATGCTTCTCAGTGTGTACACATATTCTCTGCAATGTAACCTTCAGATTGTCTTCATAATCACATAGCTAGAGGACAGTACATGTCATTCAATAATGTCTTTTTGTTCCTGAACAGTTTTCCTTTAAATTCAAGTGATGATAGTCTGTATATATTACTACTTAAATCAATCCACTTAGGAGAGGAATTACATGCTAGAGAAACTAAACATAGCAGATGTTAAAACTTGAAGATGTCATCTAAATCTCTGTGTAAAGCAAAGATACGGAGTGATGGTGGTATCAACTTTCAGATGAGAACTATTTTAATAACAGTTGCTTTTACTCTGGCTATTTAAATAGTTTTAAACGTTATAAAATGACAAACTGCTCCCTCAAAACTCAGTTTGGATATTATTTCTTCCAGCCAAATCTAGGTTAGGAGCCTATTATTTTCTGACAGTAGAACACACGTCGTTCTACTGCCTCTACCTGTCTTGCAGAGAAATGCTTTGATTTTAAAGATCATCTGTTCTTATTGCAACCAAATCACCAGAGCAATCCTGTGTCAGTGTGCAATAAAAATAGTTAAGATAATAAGATAAATAGAGAGAAAAGGGAAAAGGGAGAGAATAGAATGGTGGTGAAAACACAATTTTTTTTTTTACATTTTTTAAAAGAAAAATAGATGACTAATTTGATTCCATTTATTAAGTTATTTTGTAAATTCAGACTTTCATTCATTGTTCCGCGACCTGTTCCTCTTGTTTACATGCACTCTTGTGTCTATTAATCAACTTCTGCTGAGATCCTCCCACCCCTGACCACTGTGCAATTTCTAGTATCTACCTTTATCCTCTCTACGTCTATACTATTAAGTGCTTGACCTTCTGCTAATGAGTGAGGACTCTCAGTATTTGTTAAATGAACATCTACATTATCTGTTTTCCATAGTCTGGCTTATGTCATTTAGTACTATATCTTTTAGATTTATCCACTTTGTCTCAAGTGACAGAAATTTAATTGTTTCTGGCTGAGTAGCATTTCATGGCATATATTCAACACACACTTTCAAAAATATCAATACAATAAGTCTTAATGGTGTACAAAGTAACATAGCATTAAATGTGGAAGAAGATAAACATATTCGTAGCCTCATTAGATTATTACATACTATACAAATGCTTTTAAAAACCATGGAGAAGAAATAATTAACAGACATAAGAATGTAAAAGTCTCTGTGAAAACAATGTATATATTAATATCCTTGATTTTATTATCACAAAGTACATGCATAATTTGAAAAAACCATAGTGTGTGCCAAAGATATATATATATGTGTGTGTGTGTATATATATATATGTATACATTAAATGTGAATAAAAAATTATAAAATGGAGAAAACCATACTGTGTCCCAAAAATATATACAATGATTGCATGTAAATTAGAAATAACAATTAAAAATAGAAGAAAGAAAGAAAGAAGGAGAAAAGGAAAGAAACAGAGAGAGAAAGAAGAGAGAGAAAGATGAATGTATAAACAGTGTCACATTCATTTTAAAAATGGCAAAGCTAGGGACCAGCAGTTAGCGTGATGGCTATGTCACTGGACTCCCATGTAGCTGACTGCGGTTCGAGTCCTGGACTCAGTGGCTTAACCTCATGCCAGGCGCGTGTGCATGCATGCCCAAAATCCCGAGCGGAGACTGAAGGAGAAGGGATTGAGGCATGGCCATCCCCTCTGGGGGGTGATTTCTCGCTTTCTATCTCTCTGTTTCTCTGTCTTTCTGGCAAGCGCACACGCCCTATAGCAAAAACCTCTCAAAAAAAAAAAAAAAAAGAATGACAACGCTACAAGAAATCTCAAAACAAGTTGCTTTGTGATCCCATGATCCCAGGCTGAGCTCCAGCACAGAGTGAAGGAATTTATTTATGTGGGTTCACAAGGACAGTTTAAATATCTTTCCTTACATACACCTGAAATTTAGCTTTTACATATGTTTTCATGACAAAGCTAGAAAAATAAATTTTTGACTGTGGCTGATTTTGTTGACTACAGTTTTTTCAAAGCTAAACGTGAAAATAACCCTAAAACAATTTACTCTCTCTGAAATAATGGGTAGATAAAAAGCTGCACAAAGCAGCAATCCAGTAAAAATAAAAAAGGAAATATAATTTTATTGACAAAGATTTCTTCCATAATACTCATAGAGGCATACAGGAACGTAGTCAATCTTACTATCCAAGTGTGTGGATGCACCTGTTGGGTTATTTTATACATATATACATATCATATATATATTATATATATCTCGATATATGTATCATGATATATATAAATGTACACACCCATATGTGAAAACAGAGGGTTTATTATGTTTTTAGATAGAAAGATTTTTGCTATAGGATGTATGCACTGGCAGAGAGACAGAAAGAAAGAAAGCAAGAAATCACCCCTCAAGGTGGATGGCCACACCACAATCCTGTCTCCTCCATTCTCCTCTCAGGATTTTGGCACGCATGCACACATGCGTAGCTTGAGTTTTTAGCCACTGGGTCTGGGACTTGAACATGGTTGACTATCTGGGAATCCAATGATGTAACTATTACACCATCGGCTGGTCCCACAAACTGAGGGTTTAGATCAAATCTCATGTATTTTATAATCTATAACCCTTTAGTAATTGCAGAAACAGTAAACTGAAGTTCAATGTGTATTACCTTTGTGGGGGGACATGTGAAATCTTATTTAAGTATCTAAACTGAGCTTTTTGGGGGAAAAGAGTTGAACAAATAAATGGAATATCAAAAAATGTTATATTTTATAGCACATGCAAAGAATAATTTTATCATAAATTCTTTATAAGAACTCTGTAAGTTCTAATTGTATATAATTCCTTTTATTATCTCTTCAAAGACCTGAGCAGAGGAAAGTTATAAAAAGTAATAAAGCAATTCTTTTCACTTTAAAAATAATTTTCTTATATTTTCTAAAATATACATATTTTATTAGCACAATTGTGAAATTGTGTAGACACTTCATGTATAATTATGTTCAAATATAGTTATGTATAATATTGAAAGTGTCATTTAAAAAATCACATCAGAATAATGAATGCAAGGGAAATCTGAATACAGATAGACATTTCTTAGGAACAGATGGCTTAATTCAGAAAAATCACTGTCTATAGAAAATTTAATATATGTGACTATCCATGTTACTGAACAACCAATTCATTTGAGGACACAACAAGTTTATTTTTCCCAACTTAAATTCCTTGATTGTTTCACTCATAGTTAAAATGACATTGTTTTGGCATCATATTTCATTAATATCTCATGCCGTTTTGCTTTTCCCTAACTCTTCTCCATCCTGCTTTCTAACACAAGAAGTTAACCCATATGAATCACATCCGTCATTTCTCATTCCTCTGCCTTCCAGTTGTTTTCAGGGGAGAAACCTAGCAGGAAAGAAGAGACAATAAGGTGAAAATAATGTCAAAAATATTTCCTGGCTTGCTCGCCTTTCAAAGTGACTTCCAACTGGGTAATCTTTGAACTAAAAGTCACCCAAAAGGTCTGTCAAGGCAGCAGCTGATTCCTGTTGTCCCCTCTGGGTTCCAACAACCATTCTTTCTCCTTACCGAGTCATCTCCAACAGGCTCCCGATTGCTGCAGTAGCCCTCGTGATCTCCCTACACCCACACTTTTGTCTATGTCTATAAATACATGTAGAATTATTCTATTTGTAGTGAGCCATATGTTTTCTCTTGAGACAGACTGATGGAGAAAGCAGATGACACTGCCAACTATTTTGGTATTCATCTTTTTAAAAGAAAAATAGATGACTTACTTAATGATTCCATTTTTTTAGCTATTTTGTAAATTCAGACTTCTGTATTACCCACTTCTCATTGAAATTTTATCTGGAGGAAAAAAAAAAAAACAAACACATAAATGTAGCCAGAAGTCCATTGAGTCTTGCCTGCTATTACATGCAAATCATTCTTCCGCTTCTTTATACTTTACTAATACTTTTTGAAACCTCAACTTAACTTGTGTTTTACTCTATAGCACCTCATTTATCCTGATGTGGAATCTTAGTGGACCACCTCACTTCATTTTTTTTTTTTTTCCTAGAGAAAAAAACATGAGGTTGCCAAAGAAAGACAGAGAGAGAGGAGAAAGCACCTTCCACGGAAAGATGGAACCACAACCCCTTCCCCTCCATCTCTCCCTCCTTTGGGATTTTTGTTTATGCATTCACAAGTGCCCAGCATGTTTCTCAAGATTCTGGGTCCAGGACTTAAACTCTGTGGTCTGTCTAGACACCTTATCTATCAGACCACATAGCCATCCCCTGGACAACACAACTTCTATTCCCCCTTGTTCTAGAACAAATAAAACCTATTATCATTTCAGTAATCTATCCTATTTGTACTCCAAAATAGAGTCATGACTGGTTTATGTAGTCAAGCTATGCATGGAATCCCTTTGGTCAAGTGATTGAGGTCTTTTTGAGGTCAGAAATCTATAAAAGTTGAGGTATGTCTCAAAGAAAAGCAATATAAATCTGGAATATAAAAATCAGTCTTATTAAATATTTATTGAAAACAAGGAAACTAATAAGTTAAATTTTTAATTGTCTAAAAATATCATAAACAAAAAATCTAGAAAAATAACTACAAGCAGTTCAATTATATAAGACATTTTCCTTCATTTGCAAAATGCATAGCCCTTGATCCCCACTTCATATAATTTCATAGTATCATTTTCCACAGAAAGGTACTTTAGTGTTTTATCAGCAAAATTAAAACCAAATTTTGTCTTTATTACCAATAGTCACTTGATGCTATTAGTTCTACTGCAGACCTATGCCCCACAAATTGAGGAAATCTTATAAGTTTTGTTTCATGTAATTTATACTGAAAAAACAGGTATAACTTTTTAATACTTTTATATTTTGCAATTAAAATGTTTACCAGATAAGAATAATCTTCCATTTTAGTGTGTTATAATCAGAACTGAATCTTCATCTAACAATATTACTCATCTATTATTGGAACAATGTTCCGAAGACTAGTTTCTTATTTTTTACATCTGAAATCTTTTTCCAACAGTATCTACATCTTGCCAGTGCCAGACATGATTTTATATGTTTATATAATGATTCAACTTATGTACAATGAACAGCAAGCCAGAAGGCTAGCAAAAAAGCTTTCTATACTAATTAAAGATGAGGATTACTGCAAACCATATAAATAGGCTCCATTAGCCCCAAACTAAGTGAACCCCTGACTTGAATTTTTCCTAACTCATTCTCCTGAAATGCTCAAAGCCCCTTTATATGCTACTTGAAATAATAAATTGTGTGAGAAAGGGCAAGTCAAAGCTCAAAGACACTGAAGTCTTAACTGACAGAGATCAAAATAAATTATTTTGCTTATTTTACTTTAAAGAAAGGAAAAAGAGCAAGAAAAAAAACATGAACGTGTGAACACATTGTTAAGGAACTCTCTACAGACATTAGAACCTCATGCAAGTTCAGGGACAGCAGATGGGGCAGAGGTTACGTCAATGGACTCCCATTTGCCCGACGGCAGTTGTGCAGTCCCAGACCCGGTGGCTTGAAACTCACTCTGGACTCATGTACATGTGTGCCTGAGAGTCTGGGAAGAGAATGGCAGAGAAGGAATTGCGTTATGATCATTCTCCCTCGGGGTAATTTCTTACGTTTCCTCTCACTGTCTCTGTCTCTGTCTCTCTCCAACAAGCACACATGTCATAAAGCAAAAACCGCTTTAAGAAAATCTCATGCAAGATAGGGCTAAAATCTCTATTATCTTTATACTAATTCTACCTCTGTCTCTAGTGATTGTTTCCAGCCCAGGTTTGGGAATGCTGGCTATGCCGGTCTGAATGAAGTGATAAGTACTCTTGTGTTTTTCTTGAGAGAGATTACTCTCTTGATGACTATGAACAAACCATGGGTGAAGTCAATGTTGATTAGATATTGAATGATTTCAATGTCTGTACTTAAGGGTATTTATTTCTTCATGACCAAGGGAGAGAGAAAGACCGAGCTACCGAGAGAGACAGAAAAAAAAATGTCTTGATGCCGCAATTCATTCACACTTCAGTCAGTGCCTGATCACAGGTATGCTTAGGCCTGATGTACTCAGGGAGACTTCTGGGTGTAAACTCAGATCTGTCCAGGTGGATCAGCCTCACAATGTTATGTTTTACTGCTATGCCACTGTCCAGTACCCAGAATTATTCAAGTTCTTGCAGGACTCTTCAAGAAACATTCACACCAACCATTGAGTTTACTCTATTTTTTCACCAGAAAAAATATGTTTAAGCTAGTTTGCATCAGGGTGTTCAGTTAGTTACAGCTGAAATCATCCTAATTGGTACCTAGAGTTTACTTCTGAAGGGCTTATTGTCTGAATCATTTTGCATTTTCAGTCAACTGTAATTTTCAAATTTGAAATTCTCCTAATTAAAATTATATAAAACTATATCAAATTATGGAAGCATCACAGATGGCCTGAAACATATTTTCAAATAATAGTTTTATAAAAATTATAACATATTTCAAGTACAATACCATTAGTCTCAAGAATACTCAGGTATATTAAAGTTAACATACTAGAATTTAAACCGATAATGTATAAAGGAGTCCTTAAAAGAATATTTTATGGGATCAGCAGATGGTGTAATGGTTACGTCACTGGCCTCGCATGTAGTTGAGTCCTGGACCTGGCAACTTAAAACTCGCACCAGGTGTGTGTGTATGCATGCCCAAAATCCCAAGAGGAGAATGGAGGAGAAGGGATTGTGGCATGGCCATCCCCACTAGGGGGGGGTGATTTCTTGCTTTCTCTCTGTGTCTCTCCAGTGAGCACATGCACCTTATCACAAAAATCTCTTAAAAAAAAAAAAAAAAAAAAAAGGGGGGCCAGAGGGGGGGGAGTGGGTTAAAAAGC
>NW_006159990.1:2396009-2433942 GCF_000334495.1 Tupaia belangeri chinensis | reverse complement strand
TTTTCGACTGTGACATGTGGGTTTTTGCTTGCTTTCTCTCTCTCTCTCTCTCTCTCTCATCATATTAAAATAAATGAATGAATAAATAAAAATTTTAGAAAAGAATATTTTCTAAAGTAATTTAAATAAAAATATAGGTTACAGAGGTTTTTTTAAAATTATTTTTCTAATGAATGATCAAGGTTAAGAAATAAAACAGGCTCATATGAGCATCAAGATCAATGTATTTTTCCATTGGTAAGATTTGTTTTAAAAGCACTTTGAGTACCTCAATTCGACATATTGTAAGACATATTGAAAAGGAACTTACTTTTTATTGTCGGTAAATGTTTAAACATGGTAATTCCCTTGAGACTCAAAGTTCATTTAGAATTTTGTTCCTGAAAAGCTATAATCCTTTGATACACAATCATTAAAGCTCTGGGAAGTACCAGGCAGAAGAGAATCAAGCACATAATTCAAAGTGAGTGAGAAAGGTGATTAAAGAGAGGAAAAAGAGTTTTGTTTAATAATTCCAAAAGAAACATAATAAAAGTTGTTATCAGAAAACATTAAAATCCTTGGAGAGGCAAAGCAAAAGTCCATAAACAGAAAGAAGTAAAAAGTAATACCCAGAGGAATACTGACTAGTTTCCATCAGTAGAATATTTCTCTTTAATACAGAAACAAAGTTTACATTCTAAAGTTGCCTGGTAGGGTGAGGAATCAATATTAAAGAATGGAGACAAAGACAGCCCCTCTTACTATGGCTTCAGATTTTTTTTCTTATTCTCATGGTGAAACATACTTAAAGAGAACTGCCAGGATCTCTGATCAATTTAGGTGTTAGTTTCAAAATGGATATCATATTTCTGTTTTTATGTCTACATTTTACTAAGATAAACAAAACTGGAAAAAAATGATTTTTACACTTTTTGTTCAGGTGCTTGCATCAATTCTACAAACACAAAAGGGTAGCTTGTGTTTAAAACAATTCTTGCTCTTCTAAAAACACTGAAACAACTGTATGCAAAAATGTTTTTTAAGGGGTGGGTAATGGTGTGGTGGTAAAAAATAATGCTCTGCAAACCTGATCCACATGGGAAGGTTCTGGGTTTACATCTGTAAGTACACAGAGTACATGTTTGCCCATGATACAAGTCTGGCTGAGGCTGAGGGAAGACGATGGTGTCAAGCCCTATTGGAGGTCCTGTCTCTTTGTTTCTGTCCTCTGTTTCTTTCTCGTTCATGGAATAAATGAATAAAATAAGTTGCAAAAAATAATAAAGTGTAATTATGCAGAAATAAATATTTTCACATCTTCGTCCTTTATTATTAGAATATCGTTCTAACTAGTTACGTTTGCTTTCGTCTGAGGAGCTACAGTTCAGTAGTTGGACACTAGAGAATGACTAATAAGAAAGAAATACTGGAACCAGTAGATGCCGTAACGCTTAAGTTCCTGGACCCCCACATAGTCAACTACATTTCGAGTTCAGGATCTGGCAGCTTGAAACTCATGCTGGGGGAGTGTATGTGCATAACCAAAATCCCTAGAGGAGAGTGGATGAGAACAGATAGTGGTGTGGTCATTTCTTCTGGGGAATGATTTTTCGCCCTGTCTCTCTGTCTCTCTAGCAAGTGCACACACCCTATAGCAAAACTCTCTCAAAAGAAAAAAAAAAAAGTGATACCTGGGGCAAGCAGATGATCTAGTGATTATGTTGGTGGGCTTCCACATGGTCGACTATGGTTCAAGTCCCAGACTTGGCAGCTTGAGACCCATGTCAGGCATGTGTACATGCATGCCTAAAAATCCCAAGAGGAGACTGGAGGAGAAGGGATTGCAGCATGGCCATCCCCTCTGAGGGGTGATTTCTTGGTTTCTGTCTTCTCTGTCTGTCCAGTGAGTATATATGCTCAATAGCAAAAATCTCTCTCTCTTTAATAAAGAAAGAGAAAGAAAGAAAGAAAGAAAAGAAAGAAAGAAAGAAAGAAAGAAAGAAAGAAAGAAAGAAAGAAAGACTGACTTAATATCATCTTTTTCTCCAGACCAGTTTATTAACTCATCTAGAATTTAGAACTTCTTTGACATTGTTTCTGGACTCAGAGGATTTCAGTCTAGGTTGTGAGACAAGCCAAGATAGTAAGACATGGAGGTGGCAATAAGTATAAACAGAATGTTGTTAGTCTCTAGTGAAATATGAGAGCATTAAGCGATATTCAGTTACCCCTTGGTGTCTTACTTTTAAATCATTAAGTATTTCAAGTCTAAGAAAGTATGAAATCACATAACAAAAATCTGTGTTCCTATCATTCAATAATTCTTAACATTTTTGCATCTTAAATTTTAATCATTTCAAAATAATAATACATAATAATACACTATTATAGATATGTATTAATCCCCTTTGCTATTATTATTAGTCCCTTTTCCTTTATTGCTTACTTAGAAGTGACAACTATTTAACATTTGGAGTATATCATCCTAAAACACATTTTTATAGCTTTATTACACAGGTTTATAAGTACACACAAACATACACGATGCAAGTTATATATAATATAAATACTGTATACATATATCATATGTAGATATATAGTTGTGAACATATAAATTGCGTAGCATTCTAGCATTCATCTTGCAATTCACTATTTTCATTTAACTTTTTTTTTACTCATATGTGTTTATAAAATATAATGATCTAGGTCATTAAGTTTTATTGCTATTTGATATTCTAATATGTGACTAATATACAATATATTTAACCATTTTCTTTTTGATGTATGATTGGGCTTTTTACTCACTGTTTCCATTCATAAACAAAATTACAATACACATCAAACATATGTGAGTTTCCCAAGGATATATTTCTAGGATTAAACAGAATGCTGAGCCTTGTTATATATGGAGCTAGAACTTACTTAATATTACATATTAGACCTGTAGCCTAGTTATCCAGCCCGTATGCCTGGACCCCATGGCATACAGCAGTTTCAGGCCTGGTCTCTGCAGCTTCAAAAACATTCCAGGCACGTGCATTTATGCCCCAAATCCTGACGAGAAGGAAAAATGGAGGAGAAGGGATTATAGAATGACTAGACCTCATCAGGGGATGGTGCTTTCTTCCTCTCTGTTTCTCTATTTCTCTCTGATGAGGGAGTGGATGCTTCATCTGGCAATTTAAAAAATATATATAAATTATTATCCGGTTTAGTTATATAAGTTTATAATTTCATTACTATTAAGTAAATTCTGTTTTTCAACCAAAAAATATGATTGAAGTTAGGAAATATCCAGTTCAGAAATATGGAGAATATACATCAGAATAAATCCTAGAAAGTGATGAATAAAAATGATGAAGAGCAAAAGTTAATAAAATTAAAAGCATGAACATAATGAGCATTGGCTAATTGTATCAAGTTTTGTATACCTGTTAGCTCATTTTAATGAGCATCATTTATCTAATCAGTGTTAATGAATATTATTACTTAAAAGTGTCACTTAAGTGTCCTGCAGTTTTAGTCCCCTTTTCTTTCTTTATTAAAAATTAAGACAAATTTGGACTAAGACAGCAGTAGATCTAGATCTATGGAAATCAAACTAATAATACTATAAGCTTTATAAGAATCTTTGAAACACATGGATCATATAGCAAATTTGAGTCTATGTACAAATATCTAAGAGATATTTAGGGATGTATATAATCAAGTAATTGTTCACACCATCAAGCATTTATTGCAAATTTTCTTCACATTAATTTATTATCATTTAACCAATACCTTTTTTTTTTTTTTGAGAGGCTTTTGCTGTAGGGCATGTGCGCTCGCCAGACAGACAGAGAAAGACAAGAGAGACAGAAAGCAGGAAATCACCCCCCAAGGGGGGTGGCCACACCGCAATCCCTTCTCCTCCATTCTCCTCTCGGGATCTTGGGCACACACGCACACGCGCCTGGCATGAGTTTAAGCCACTGGGTCCGGGACTCAAACCACGGTCAACTATGTGGGAGTCCAGCAACATAGCCATTATGCTAACTGCTGGTCCCACCAATACCTTATTTTAAAATTCACAATTCATTATTATTTTTACATTTAATCACTGTATATCATTACAGGCAAAATTATTATCATATACATTATTATCAGCACATTGCCCTTGATACTTCACAATTTTAACTGATGCCAAAGCCAAAATAAACATTCTCTAAAACCAAATATTTGTATAAAACTGTTTATTTAAATTCTTAACAATTATATAGCATATAATTATATATAATAAAAAATTGGGAGATGTTCGATAAACATCGCTATGCTATCCCTACAAAATGCTACAACATTTCCATTGGCAAGGCTTTTTTTTTGTTTTTTGTTTTATAGGTTTTAAGGTTTTTGTGTGCATGCACTTGCTAGGGAGACAGAGAGATGCGCTTGCTTGGGAAACAGACTTAGAAAGTGAGAGAGAAAGTGAGAAATCACCCACTAAGGAGATGGCCATGTTGCGTTCTTTTTCATTCTTCTTGCATGATCTTGGGCATGCAAACACGTGTCCTTAGTGAGTTTCAAGCCACTGGGCCCAGGACTAGAACTATAGCTGGCTATGTGGGAGTCCAGCAATGTAACCACTATGCCATCTACTGGCAATCCACCTGCAAGTTTTAGAATTATATAAAATTCCCTACATACCCTCATAGGTTTTTAAGAATAGAAATGACATAGCAGATGACATAGCAGTTATGTCGCTGGACTCCCACATGATCAACTACAGTTGAAACTCACACCAGGTGCATGTGCGAGAGTGACCAAGATCCAGGGAGGAGAATGGAGGAGAAGGGATTGTAACACTCTAGTCCCTGGGGGTGATTTCTCACATTCCCTTTCACTGTCTGTCTCTCTTTCTCTCCCCGGCTAGCACACATGCCTTGAAGTTAAAATCTCCCTCAGAAAACAGAAAAGTAATTTTTATATCTTTGAGTATATAAAGTAAAAACTTGTTTCTTTTCGTTGTTATCATTGAATATTAACGGTATCAAAGTCTTTTTATTTATTCATTATACATTATTTTTATTAAGTTTTTATAGTTTATATTTTTTCTAAAGTGTTGGCAATTATTTTAATTGATTTAATGTATTTTTTTGTGATATTAACTCAATAAAATTGTTTTCCCTTTTTTTATTGGCCTTTTATTTCTCTATTGTATGGTTTAACATACTATTGTTTAGTAATTTTTTTATATCAGCCTTCAAAAAGGTTTGCATTATTGGGGGACCAGCAGTTAGCGTAATGGCTATGTTGCTGGACTCCCATGTAGTCGACCGCGGTTCGCGTCCCAGACCCGGTGGCTTAAAACACGCCGGGCACGTGTTTGTGTGTGCCCCAAGATCTTGAGAGGAGAATGGAGGAGAAGGGATTGCAACGTGCCCACCCCCCCCCCGGGGGGGGGTGATTTCTCCCTTTCTGTCTCTATGTCTCTCTCTGTCTGTCTGGCAAGCGCACGCGCCCTATAGCAATAACCTCTCCAAAAAAAAAAAAAAAGGTTTGCATTATTATACAACATTTCAATGTTGGTTTAATTTTATAAAAATTTTCCATGTAACATATTATAGGCCATTTATTGAATAGTCAGAATAAAATAAGCATTAATACATTTTAAAATGTGAAAAATGTTTGAGTATAAATACAACTGGGGTTTTTATACTTCATCTCAAAACAGGAAAGATAAAAGATTCTTCTAGCTATGTCTTGGTAACCCATACTGGGAGCTTTTTCATGTTACCTAGCACCTTACTTTGCCATATAAACCCAAATAAAAACTTCATTTAATTTTCTACAATATTTTCCGTTTAACTGAACCTCTCTCTAGGCATCATGCTTCTATTGCTTTCATACACATATGATAGCACTCTGATCACAAGCTTTAAATGTCTTCACATTCCTACAGAAAAGCTCTAACATGTTTTTCGGAGGTTTTGGAATCCGCAACTTTTTTCTCGTTTTATTTCTACAGCCTTGCTATATCTCTGAATATGCCCCTGCCTCCAAATTAATGGGTTGAGCCAACAAAAAGGGAGAAAGAGGGCAAAAACTCAATCCATTTATGATGTCAAAATGTAGGGCCTGGGGAAAGTGAATAGGATTAAGGTCACTAGGACAGGACCCCTGTGATTGAACTTCTGGGTTTATAAAAAAAAGAGAAAGAGACCAGAACAGAGAAACTCATGGAGGACCAATTCTGCTCTCTTCTGCTCTCCCATGATGTGATCGGGGCTATGGAAGATACCCACCAGATACAGCCCCTGGACCGTGGATCTTCCAACCATGAGCTGATTAAACCTTATTTTTAGAAATCAACCAGCCTCAGGTATTTCTGTTAGCTGAACAATAGCAGACTAAGACAGGCCTCGTCTGCGACATTCGGTAGTCTTCTATTTCAGCTAGTGCGATAGTGTGATCCATGTTGATCTACTCTGTCACCTAACAGCTCCATTCATGCTACTGCCTTCTTAATGTCTTCTGTTCCTTAAATCCATGGTTGTTTCTGAAGAAATATATTCTAATCCCTGTTTCCAAATTGACCATATTTTAGGACAGACCAAATACCACCCCTAGCGTGACATCTGTCCTCTCATTCTAGGGTAAACTAGATTTCTCTTCCAGCTTACTACCCTTCCACCCACTACTTAATTCCTACCATTGCCTACTGATATAAATATTTTTCAATTAAGTTAAGGACTGAATCGTTTCGATCATATGTTATCATCTTGTGTTGCTAGCTAACAAATATTTTGAAGGTAAGTGTTCATTTCTTACATTCTTAAATATATTTCAAACTGATATAAAAAAGCAAACTAATATATTATATATGTATTATTCATCTCTGATGTATTATTCATCTCTGAATCAAACTGATAGATAATTCAATGAATGAATTAGACTGAAAGTCTGAATTTATTTTTTTCTCATCAATAAGTCTATGTTTTTTTTCTTTGGCCTAAAACCCTGTGTTTGCACTATACCTTTTTATTTTTCATCTCTAAAGGCTATAATGAAACTGAAAGTTCAATAAAAAGCTCTCCTGTTTCATTTTGTTTATCAAATTGGATAAAAATTGTTTGCCTTTCTCTGAATTACTAGTGAAAGTTAAAGTCAGTACAACTGAACACATGATAGGTGTTTTTCTCTATAGCTTTTAGTTTTTGTCCTAGTCAAAACTGTTTATGGCAGCATTTTGACATATTCAATAGTTATATGACTAAATTAAAGTGGTTTTTTTTGGTTGAAAGTTTATTTTAAATTTATTCTGTCACATTGTTTTCTTTCAATAAAAATATCAGTCCGTTTTTAATACAATGACCTCAGATACAAAGGAAGTTTATTGTTGCTTACAAGTACCTAGTGGTATTTGGAACAGCAGTCATAAAGTTGATATACGTGCATTGCCAAAACCTCATGATGTGTTGATAATGAATGGAGAGTAATTATTATAAAATCTCCACATCTAGAAAACGATGCCACATGAAAATAAATTGCTATTTGTAGCATTTCCTTGATTATTAGAAAATATTTTATCAATTCTTTAGAAATGGGAAATGTCTGTAGGTCATTCTTCCACTAAATAACGCTATGGAAGTATTTTACATTGATAAAATTTTAGGGGCCAGACTATGGTCTTGTGGTAAAACACAATGGCTGCTGTGAAGCATCCCACATGGGAAGGTGGAATATAACAGTGAGGAGACCCTCTAGGAATTCAGCTCACACTTAAAGTACAAAGTAAACTGAGAAGATTTTGAAGATCTGGCAGAGAAAAACCCAAATTAAAATCAATTTGTTACTAAGTTAACACAGTTCCCACAATATAGGCTTCACAAGAGAGGCATGCCTATTTCCAGGCATGAATACAACTTACTTGAGCCTCTGTTGTCCTCTACAATACAACAAACTTCTAAAAAACAAGACTACCAAAAAGTGAAAAGAGTAAAGGAAACTTTCAAGACACAAAGGGATTAACTGAACAAGAAGATAGAATAACAATAAATATATATGCACCCAAAACTAAAGCACCTAAATACATAAAACAATTCATAAATCATATGAAGCAAGAAACAGACTGAAATATACTAATAGTTTGTTTTAATATCCCATTTCAATAATAGAAAAGCTAAATAGAAAGTCAATAAGGTAAACTTGAACTCAGCTTACACTTTAGACCCAATGGACCTAATGGACGTACAAAGCATTCAGCCCAACAGCAGCATAACACATATTCTCAAATGTATAGGGCCATTCCCTAGTATAGGTCATAAATTAGGCCACAAAACTAATCTTAACAAATGAATAAAGATTAAGATCTTATTAAATATCTTTCCAGAGAACAGTGACATAAAATTAGAAATCAAAAAGAGCACAGTTATTGTCAGCGTTTGGAGAGAAGGAAAAGAAAGAAATGGACAGTTGTTGGCCGAAGATACAAAGTTTCAGTAAAAGGAACATATTTTCAACGTATATTGCACAGAAGGTGACTACTGTCATTGATAATGGATTCTGTATTCAAAATAGTTAAGAGGGGAACCAGCAGTTAGCGTAATGGCTATGTCGCTGGACTCCCACGTAGTCGACCGCGGTTCGTGTCCCGGACCCGGTGGCTTAAAACTCACGCCGGGCGCGTGTGCGTGCATGCCCAAGATCCCGAGAGGAGAATGGAGGAGAAGGGATTGCGGCGTGACCATCCCCCCTGGGGGGTGATTTCTCGCTTTCTGTCTCTATGTCTCTCTCTGTCTGTCTGGCGAGCGCACGCGCCCTACAGTGAAAATCTCTCAAAAAAAAAAAAATAGTTAAGAGAACAAATTTCAAAAATTATAGGGAAGGTTATGATGGATAAATTTATATTGATTTAATCATTCTATATTGTATAAATATATCAAAATTTCATATTATACCCCATAAATAGTCATAAATACATACAATTATAATTTATCATTTTAAAATTAATATTAATAAAAAGCAAAATTGGTTCCTTATAGACAGTAAAGATGTACATTAAAGTTACTAATGGAAAATGTGAGCAACTTTTATAAGCATATGGAGAATTTTGTGATATGGAAGTTTAAAAGGATTCAAATGGAAATGCTAGAAATAATAAATACTTAGTATAGATGGGTGACGTGGTTGATAAAATTGTTATTAATTTCAGCATCGAATACAAAGGAGTCAGAAAAAATTCTGGAATGGAGATTAAAGTATTCATTGTGTAGGTGATTACTTGAGTATACATTTATCATCATTTCTAGAAATGTATGTTAAAAAGGGTTGAATTTTACTAAATTTATTTTATTTTACTTTTAGAGCTTTTACCCATAGGGCACATGTGCTTTCCAAAGAGGCAGAGAGACAGAAAGAGAGAAATCATCCTCCAGGAGAGACAGTCACTTTACAATCCCTTCTCTATACCCCTCTCTAGATTTTGGGCATGCATGCATGTGTGCCCAGTGTGAGATTCAAGCCGCTGGGTCCAGGACTTGAACCATGGTCAACCATGTGGAACTCTATCCAGCACCTTAATCACGATGCCACCTGCTGGCCCTGAGGTTAACTAAAGTTAAAACAAATGATGTGTTTGTATGTGTTTGCATATTTTACGTGTATCCCCAAGTCCTTTCATCATCCCTACAGCTAGCATCTTTGTTCAAATCTCATCATCTCTTTTCTGAGATATTAATTAAATAACTGGAATTTTACAACAATACTGACAAAAACATAAAATTTCAAACAAGGAGCTAATTTAGGTAGAAAAGTATTTAGTTTGTTCTAGTTATCTTACATTAGAAATCATTGTGAAGCATCCCTAACAAGATGTCTAGCTTTTTTTCATCAGGTTCATGAGGAACTCTCTTTTCTCATTTAAGTGTCTTTTAGTGTGAAAAATTTGAAAAATTTCTTCGCTAAAATTTAAGTTTTTTGGTACTCCAAATTCTGTGTAAATTTTGAACTCAAGTCTCATAATTGCTCCTTTTTCTCCAAGAAAAGGAACTCTTTACCACTTTGCCTTTCATAGACAGTTAAGGGTAAGGTAGTTAGCAGATGGTATAATGGTTACATCACTGAACTCCCACTTAGTCAACTGCGGGTCAAGGCCTGAACCTAGTGGCTTAAAGCTCATACATATGCATATATGCCCAGAATCCTGAGAGGAGAATGGAGGAGAAGAGATTTTGGTGTGGCCATCCCCCTGGGGGTGTGATTTCTCACTTTCTGTTTCTCTGTCTCTCTCTCTCTCTGTGCTTTTGGTGAGTGCACATGCTCTATGGCAAAAAATTTCTCTCTAAAAAATAAAAAATAAAATAAATAATAAATTATTAGCTTGTTTTTCATTAGGTATACTAGAAGCTATCTCCTTCAAGGTACATGTTTGATTCAAAGTGTATACCTTTATTTTCCTTACAACAATGTTACAAAGAAACCAATTTTTACAGAAAATATTAAAATGTTATTGTCCCATATTTAAAATACTTCTTTGATTACATATTACATTAAGGTATTTATAAATTTGGGGTGAGCCAGTACTGTAGTAGTTAAGGCAGCTGGATCCCACATGGTCAACTGTGCAGTTTGAGTCCCAAAGTGACAACCTGAGAAACATGCTGGGAAAGTGTGCATACATGCCCAGAATCCCAAGAGAATAGAGGAGAGGGGATTGCGGTGTGGCCATCCTCTGAGGGGATGTTTTCTAACTTTCTCTCTCTCTCTCTCATGAGTGCATGCCCCCATAGCAAAAAAAGTATATCTACTTTATAAATCAACTTTTTCTTTATTACTGTCTTATTTCATATTCTTAATTTTGAGTATTAAAGAAACAACTCAAATGCAACTTCTAAAATTGAAAACTTATAACAATCACTGCCAAAATGTCTCTTCTATATAGCATTTCATTTGTAAAAGAATAAGGAAAAGGAATTAATTCTTGAGACTTTTCATGCTAAGTGACAATGTCATTAAATTCTACCAGTGTTTCTGTTCTTTTCTCACTATAGAAAGTTGCTAAAATAAATACGACTTCCTAACATCAAATCTCTTCCTTTCAGTCATCTGAATTGCTACATACAGGTTTCTTTAGTTTATTGTTTTTTTTAAGTTATACTTAGAGCCTATCTTTTCTCCTAAAATGCAACTTAGTCCAAAATCTTCCCATTTTAAGGTGCTTACTTAACTGTATTTTCTAGAAATTAACAAGATAAATATTTATTGTTTTCATTTATTTTTTCTCTTCTCACCCTCTACCATTTTAATTAATTATTTATTTATTCTCTTACAAAGTTCTCATTGTGAGCTGACAGCAAAGAAATATACAAAGGTCAAAGCCAGGAACTTGGAAATACATTAATGAAATAAACCACTTCTCCAGAATGGTTGAATAGTAAAGGGAAGCCAACATATGAGATATTTTTATTTCTACACAAGATGTGTCTCCATCAAATTACTTTACTCTTCATTTAAAAATAACCTTTCCATTAACAGAGTTCTTACAGTCATAAAGGATGACTAACCTACTTTTTATTAAATTTTGAAAAATAAATATTGTAGAAATAAATGTAAATGAAGCTACGTTATATCCATTCTACAATACAAAAAGTATTAGTATGTGTTAAATCAATTTAATATATGTTAATAAAATGATTAATTTAACTCAAATAATGTAGAAATATTTTTAAACCAACTAAAGAGGCAGAGTCTAAAAATTCATGGCCTACACATTAGAAAGTACTTCAATGTTTTTAATTTCTTTGCTTAAGCTCTACTTCACTCTATCACTTTTTATTAGAGGCACATTTTATTGCACCTGCCTAAATCAAATTCCTTTGATTTTAAATAATGAATTTGTAATACACACATTGTTTTAGTGTGTTGTATTGCTAACAATACTTGAATTTGTGTAAGTTATAAAGGATGGAGTTTTATTCAGCAAATGGTTTTGGAGGTCCAATGTCAAGGGCCCACATTTAGTAGGGTTTTCTTGTTGGTAAGGACCCTCTGCAGAGCTCCCAGGCAATACAGGGAATCACATTGCAAAAACTTATGTGTCCTAGTTTATCTGTTCTTCTACAGCTACAGAGTCAATCATGGGAGCCCCACCCAGCTGACCTCATCCAATCCTAGTCACCTACCTAAACCTCACTATTAACACCATAATAGGGTTAAGTCTCCACCTTCCCAACAGATAATTAAGAGTGTGTTTCAACAGATAATCAAATTTCAACACATGAATTTCTGGGAGACACATTCCAACTACAGCATACATAAATATCTGTCCTGAGTAACCCTTTCATATATATTGAAATTCTTTATCTAATGTATTTATCCAGAAACATCAATATTATGAAACTTGTTCTAAAGTCCCTTATCTTTGCAACTTGCTTCATAAGTTAGTGTTTCTTATTTGTACAGAAATTATCCAAGCTGTAAGAGGTAAGTTTGTTATAAATGTGCTTTTAGATTGGTAGTAAAACAGAGACTGGCTGAGCTATTTGGCATTAAAGGAGTCATGATGGAATGATTACAAAAAGGGAGTTACTTAAAGCCAGCCAGCCAAGTCCCACTCTGAGAACTTGTATCTCCCTCTTCTCTTTGCTAGCCCTTGCTCTTCTAAGCCAAATCACTACAGACTCCCTCACAGGACACAGAAAAGAACAGCTATAATCAAAGTCCAGGGCCTGTTAATTTCTTAACTCTGAAAACTAGGTCTGATAGAAAACCCCCTGGGCCTGATGGAAACTATGAGATAAGCCCAGAATACACACCACAAAATACACAGAGAGAAGTATCAGAAAAAATTACCGGCACCAGGAAACCAAATTTGAACCCATATCACAAGCCTAAATAACATAAAAATCTTTGTGACTATCAACTAGTACCACGTGTAAAAAAAAAAAAAAGGCTTTAAAAAGCTTAAGATTTTTGCCATACACAGGGTTACTCTTTTGAGAGTTCCCCTTTAAGCGTTTAGAGGCACAATAGCTCTGCAGCAGCTTAGCTCCCACAGAGTTGGCTTGCTCACAAGAAACAGCTTACAGCAATAACTCAATAATTAACCTAGGATGCATGACCCAAGACAAATTAGCAATTACAGTTTCTTCCAGGTCCCACCACATTCCAAGAAGATAATAGTTTCTATGACCCAAAGCTTTTAGACAGAGAATCTCATGACATTTGTACCCACTCCAAAACTAGAAGGAACCAGACTCATCTAGCATGTGACCTCCCATCAGCAGGGAAACACATGCACAAGCTTCTCCTGAGAACAAGCCCAAACAAAGCCACGTCTAAACAAAATAAAAACCCCTCACCACAGTTCCTCTTCAGCAATCCATTTTCAAGGACTCATCCCTGCCTACCTGGAAGCTCTCCTCTCCTTCAATAAACTCTGCTTTACTTTCCCCTTTCTTTCTCCATGTGTTTAATTCTTTGTGAGTGTGAGACAAAGGATTGTGCTCACTATTATTTCTGCACTGGGTGTTGGGCCCACGCATCTGTTGTGAGTTTCAAGTCACCAATATAGGACTTAAACCACAGTCAGCCATGTGGGAGTCCAGTGACGTAACCACTCCGCCATCTGCTGATCCCAACAAGACACATTCTAATAATTTTGTTTTCTAACAAACAAAAATAACCACATTCTAAGAAACATATGTAGCATATTCATAACCCATAAGAAATCACAGTCAAAGGGTAGACTGATCAAAGAAAAGAATACTAACAAATTCTGGGACCAGCAGTTAGTGTAATGACTATGTCACTGAACACCCATGAAGTCGACAGCAGTTTGAGTCCCAGACCCAGTGGCTTAAACTCATGCCGGGCACATGTGTGCAAGTGCCCAAGATTCCAAGAGGAGAATGGCGGAGAAAGGATTGTGATGAGGCCATCTACCCCAAAGGGTGATTTCTTGCTTTCTGTCTCTCTGGTGAGCACATGCACCCTATAGCAAAAGCCTCTCCAAAAAGAAAAGGAATACTAACAAATGCTAAGAGTTATCATTACTACTTTTATGATGGGGCAAATTTTTGTTGTTGTTCAACAAATCTGTAAGGCAGTGAATACAAATTAAGCTATTTATATCTCTTCATAAAGATGGCATAAAATCTATATCATCTTTGTCTCTTCGTATTCCCTTACCTCATTTTTAAAAATGAAATTTCAGAAATAACTCCAAATAATATTCTTATTCCTTTTTTTAATCTCAAAGGCTGCAGACTCATTTTACTCTAAAATGTTCATTAGATTATAAAACTTGCTTAGTGCCTAGTATGATTACACTTTCTTCAGAAGATGTGCAACCAAGTATTTAACTGAAAAGAAGAAGAAACTTCAGCAACAACCTTAACCGACTGGAATACTGGAGGACAAAAAATATTTTCCAGAACAAAGCAGTTAGTTTCACTCCCAGCACATCTTTAAATGGCTACCATGTTGCCTTAAACTGATTTACTTCAATCATTAAAATCTCCATCCATTTAAAATAAAAAGGAAAATAAATCATAAATTCTGCTGAATATTTTACATAAAGCCTTACTAAAAGATAGCGAAATAACCTTGGTGATCTGTTAATATGCTCTTCATTGTCTAGACATAGTGAAACATATTAAGAAAAATAGAAACTTTGGAAGCATTGAGCAAGCTACCTAAAGATTATTTGTATTTCAGAAAATAATAGTAAATATCTCCTTCATAGGATTACTGAGAATTAAGTGACACAATTATGTAAAATACATAGCATAGTATCTGGTACATAGCTAGTACCTCTCTGAGGTCAGATTCCCTAGACCTATGGTAAAATAATTCTGATGTAAATGAATTTGGGGATATGCTGTCAGGTGAAATCTGTTGGAAGTAAACAAAGCAGGACAGGGTCAGGAAAAATGAAAGAGACATGAGTTTAGTTCTGTTGATGACTAGCAAATGGCTTTGTAGAGAGGTTTTTGATAATTTCTGAGGGGTAAAGACTCCCATCATAGAAGGGGCAAGGCCTTCAGGAGATGATCCCTCATGACTCCTGCGAAATAATTATTTCAGGGTATAAGAGAAATGAAGATTTTCTGCTGACACTTCAGCCTCCTCCAGAAAACAAGCTAGCATGGTAAAGTTTTTCTCTTGCTCTCTGCTGCACAAAGCGATCACACCAGAATGACAGAGAGATTCCAGATTACCTCTTTCTGCTTGCTCCTGAACGTTTAGATTGAACTTCAAGAATTAGGAAGAAACACACCATCCATCAGATAACTAGAAATCACCGCAGGACCACAAGAAATATGGGAAAGGAAGGAAATAGTCTCCTTCAAGGGAAAAGAATAACTCCTCTTCATCCACAATCAGTTTAATGGAAATCATGGAAATGTCTGATAAAGAATTCAGAACATTCATAATGGAGATGGAAGAGAAAAGAGACAATGAAATGCTGAAGAGAAAGGAGAAAGAAGTTGATGAGTTCCAGGAGGTGAGGAAATTCTTGCAATATCTAAAAGAGGAATTACAAACTTTAAAAAAGAATCAAACAGAACTGTTAGAGATAAAGACTATAATACAGGAAGTCAAAATCTCCCTTGAAAGTATTAAAAGCAGACTAGATCATACAGAAAATAGAATCTCAGACATGGAAGAGAAAATTGCTGGCCTAGAAAAATCCACCACAAAGACTGAGAAACTTGCCCCCAAATTTGAAAATAATATACGAGAAGTACTAGATACCATCAAACATCCAAACATCTGGATAATTGGCATTCTAGAAGGCAAAGAGACCCATAAGGGCATTGATGATCTATTCCATGAAATCCTACAGGAAAATTTTCCAAACCTAGAGAGGCACTCAAAGATCCAGTCCCAAGAAATACAAAGGACCCCAAATGGAATCAACCCAAAAAGATCTTCTCCAAGACACATTATAGCCAGGTTGACCAAAACCACAGACAAAGACAAAAAACTAAGATTGGCAAGAGGAAAAACATCAAGTTACCTACAAAGGATATCCCATCAGGCTAACAGCAGACCTCTCATCGGAAACAATGCAAGCAAGGAAAGAATGGGAAAATATATTCAAAGCGTTAAGAGAAAAGCAATTTCAGCCAAGAATACTGTACCTGGCAAGGCTATATTTCATGTGGGAGGAAAAGACAAGAACATTCTCAGATAAACAAAACCTGAAAGAATTTACCAGCACCAGACCAGATCTCCAAGAAGTTCTCAAGGGAGTGCTATCTCAAGAAAATTAAATACAGGCACACAGAAATAAGAGTTCAAAAACTAAGAAAATGGTGGAAGACAATTGCAGACTCCAGAGACAGTGTGAAAAGAGGGTGAGAAAGGACAGAGGGTCAGAAATAGGGGTAAAAGAAAACCTTAGAAACTAGAAATGGAAAATTTGTGACAATAATATGCATGATTAAGCCACTATGCAGTATATTCTGGATAGGAAATCATATTTTGTATGTTGTGACAATACTCAGGGAATGAATGTAAATTAATTAATTAATTACAAAAAATGTTTCAGAAGAAAATTACAGGGTACTTGTAACTAGATTCTAGCTTTGTCCATATTTTCAGTTTAATGTATTTTGTGAATCAATAAACTCACTGAGGCCTATGCCTAAAGTTGGACTTCTGTTCATAGAAATGTGTATATCAGCTGTGCTTGCTATGAAAATATTTAGATTAATTAATATCTTTAGTTACTCAATAAAATGTGGGGGGAAAACAGTATAGAAAGCAAACACAAATATCAGAGACAGTGTGGGTAGAGAGTGGGAGATGGCAGAGAGTAAGAAATAGGGAATCAAGGATGAGGAAAAAAAAGCAAAACATATAGGAAACAAGATATGGAAAATTATTTGTTGATGATAACATGTGTGTTGATGTGCTTGACAGAGCCAATATACAGTGTACTCTAGATGAAAAATCTCATTTTGTATGTTGTAATGATGTACAGTTAATGAATGTAAATAAATTTAAATTAAAAGAAAAACTCTAAAAAAAAAAAAAAGAAGAAGACTCCCATCATAGTCAACTTTCAGTCATCCACATAACATTGCTGAATGCAGAGTTTTAAAGAAAAGGTTAACAGTAAGTGCCAGTGAAAACTGACATTATAGCAGACCACTGGTATAGGCTGATTCGGTGAGAGTTTCTGACTTTTAAATATTCTTTATTCACAAGAGAGCATGTGTACATGCACGTGTAAGTGAGAGAGAGAGAGAGAGAAGCTCCCTCCACAGTGTCTGGCGTCCTGCAGCTCTTCAGATCTTGGGCACCTGCTTGCATACTATGTGAGGACTTCAGTACCCTGACTGGGCCAGGGTTCCCACCATATGGGATCCACCTTTTCTTTTTTCTTCCTTTAATTTAATTTTTTTTTCTTTTTACTCTCAATCACGGTACAGTTTGGCAGAGAGAGGGAGACAGGGAGAGTGAAAGTGAGAAATTTTCTCCCCAGGTGGATGGTCATGTTACAATTCCTTCTCCTCCATTCTCCTCTCAGGATCTTAGGCACACATTCATGTGCATGCTCAGTGTGATTTTGAAGCAACTGGGTCTGAGACTCCAACCATGGTGTCCATGTGGGAGTCCAGTGACAATCACTATGCCATCTGCTAATCGAAAGACTACAAAATCTCTTAAGGCCTGATCTCCAGAACTGATACTGTGCTACTTCCACCATATTCTATGATTTATTTCAAGTCCCCAAGGTCAACCCATATCCAATGGATGAGAGGGTCAATTCCATCTTTTGAAAAGAGAAGTTGTTAAATGCCTTTGCTACTGCAACCTACAATTGGCATTGTCACTTGCTGGCAAGTTTCAAACAATGTTTCCCAAAACAATTTTTATGAGATTAGGGATGTAAATCATTGGTCAAACTCGAGAATATTAAGGAGAAAACCAGGACATATTTCTATCAGCTGTAAGCATACTTTTTTATAGAATCCTATCTTAATCATCTTTGAAGTCATGTATGTGTTATCCAGGGAGTGGGAAATAAAGATTTGCTTAATTAGCAATAAATAATGTGAATTTGAAATATGTGAATTTGATTCTGGTTAGAAAAAGAAAGTAGATCTCTATTTTTTTCCTATACTTTTAAATCTAAGAAAAAAAAACACCTTAATATAAAGGGTGAAAATGTACATTTTAATTGAATACTTTGAGACCTAGACATGGTAATGTTTTAATCACATTAGCAAGTGAGCCTTATTCGCATTCAATGTGTTCTCAATATTAAAGGCAGAGAACTGAGAATAGGATGATGATAGTTACAGTGTATTTTCCAATTTCATAGCTGTATCTACATTAGCAAAGAAAATATGAAAACCTTTATATGTTATTTGTGCTTCTGTGTAAAACTTCTCATAATGATCATCTATCTTGCTAAATAAATGCATTTATATCTATAGAACTTTTACATGAGTTGCAAATTTACAGATATTTCTCAGGGGTTTTTTGTCACTTAAAATTCAAATTTCAAATTCAAGTATTGCTAAATTCATTATAAATGGAAAGAATTGTAGGTGTGTATTTACCATCTTGACAGCTTAATTAGCAATGACAAAGATAAAGCATCAAGTGCACTGATTAATGGCCATTTCAAATCTTTTCAAGGAAAATGTAATTAGTGTATTTTCAGATACCTTTTAAAATATCATTGTCAGATGAAATTGTAGCTTGTCAGTTAGTATGAGGATTTAGTTGAGTGTACCTTCAAGATTTTAAAGACATCTATGTTATCAAAAAATTATATTAGACTAAAAGCTAATTAGAAATATGATTAATATAAAAATAAAGTTGTGAGATGAACATTACTGATTTAAAGAAACTTACAAATCAATAAAGCATAGTTAATTGAAAAATACTAAACTGTGTAATTTCAATAATTTGCAGAAAACTTTTCTTAAGTACTGCTATAAAGTGCAAATAAGCCTCCTTAAAATTAAGGCATCATCCACAATATCATGAATTAATTATAAAATTCGTGTCTCTGTTTTATCCAGACACTATCCATTAACATTGATATCCATTAATTTCTGTAAATGTCCTATTGCAGATTAGAGTTAATAGAATAATTGTGTTGTATATTTTCCCCAAACAACTGCTACTATCAATCAAATATAAATGACCACATTTGCTTATAGTTTTCTGAGGCTTTCAATACAATGTTCCTTTGAGGCGCCCTTAACTTATTATCTTAAGAAACACAGTTTCTGTAATGCAACAAATAAATTTTCTTGCATTACTCCTGACTGTTAAAATCAATTTTCTTCACCTTGATATTAGTGTGGTGCATTCAACTTTTGGAGGCCTTCCTTTCACATCTCCTTTAATAGAAATCCTACCCTGAAACATGTATTCTCAGCACTCATTTCTAAATCTAACTCTTCTGGAAACATTTTCTATTTAAACTGTATGACTTTATGCACATCCAAAATAGTTTTGGGGGGAATTCATGGTAGAAATTGAAAAATAAAAAGCATCACCTCATATATGTTCTCAATCCTAATGGCAAATATAAGTCAATAATTTTACAATAGGGTGTGACATTAGTTCTTTTTTCTGTTTTTTATTATTATTATTCAGCTTGTTATTCTTTTTAAGTGTGATTTCTGGTTTACATATATTTAATGTATATCTTTGTGGGAATAGAGTGTGGTTTTTTAAAAGCATATAGCATATAATAATCAAATCAACAACATACAGATATTCATCTTCAACACTGAACATTGCATTATATTGTATACATTTGATAGCTGTTCAACTAGCCTTCATATATATACATATATATATATATACACATTTGTCTATATTTTTTATTCTGCTATAGTACACCATCACATGCCCTCTTCCCCTTATTTACATATATTTTTGTGTCCATTAAATGTTTTCTTACAGCCATCTGCCCAACCACCTTCTAGAAGACACCATTACTCTTTATTTTTCTAAATCTTATTATTTATTTATTTATTTATTTATTTATTTATTTATTTATTTTTAATTAGACCAGAGAGGAAGAGAGAGAGAGAGAGAACAAGCTGCCATGTCCAAGACTCGAACCTCAATCACCTTCGTGGGAGTCAAGCGCCCTTAACCACCATGTCACCTGCCAACCCTAGCTATGATTACTCTTCTAGTTCTATTCTTTGAGTCCCTCTGTTTAATACCTCAGAGTGTGGACATTTAGTATATGTTAAGTAGGGAACATAGAACATTTGTCTTCACAGTACAGCTTATTTCATTTAGCATTATAACTTTTATGTGTGTATCCTTTGTTTCAAATTACAAAGTTTTGTTCTTTATGGCCAAGAGTACTCTAAGTATACATATACCATATTTTCCCAATCTATTCAGCAATTTTTGGGTACTTAGGCTAACTCCATTATATGGAATAATACTACAATAAATATGGATGTGTAAAGTCTCTTTGAGTGATTTCTTGTCCTTTGAGTATATGTCCAACAGTTGGAAGCTAGGTCATATGGTAGTTCTATTTTTAGGTTGTTGAGGAATTTCCATACTGTTTTCCACATTGCATTAATTTACAGTATCATTGATAAAACTCAAGGGTTTCATTTTCTCTGCAACATTCTAGTACTTCTTATTCTTTGATCATAGCCATTCTCTCTGGCACTATGGTAGTATTTCATTGTGTTTTTAATTTGCAATTCTCTTACATTGAACATTTTTTGAATTTTTATTTTTCTGAAATGTTGAATATTTTTTCATATGCTTTTTAGACATTTGTATGTCTTCTTTTAAGAGTTGTCTCTTCAGACAGTGCCCATTTTTGTATTGAATTATTAGTGTTTTAATGTGTGTGATTTGATTTCCTTATATACTCTCATTATCAATCCCTTAGCTGAACTATTAGTTGCAAGTATTTTCTCCCATTCTGTAGGTTTGTATCTTGATGCAATCCCATTTTTCATTATCAATTTTGGTTAGGAATTTTATTCAGGAAATCTCTGCTTATTTCAATATCATGAAGTGTCTACTCTGTCTTCCTCCAGTAGTTCTATGGTTTTTAGCTTTGTATTTAATCTATTTAATCTAGTTTGAACTAATTTTTGTACACAAGAGATGGAGGTATTTTTTTTTTCTTTCTTTCCTTTTGTCTTTTTTTTCTGCAGGTGGCTATCGAGCCTTCTTGGCACCATTTGCAGAAAAGATTACTTTTTCTTCACTGGATTGTCTTGTGCCTTTGTCAAAAATCAATTGGTTTTGTGTTGTTGGGTATATTTCTGGATCCTCTATTCTGTTCCATTGGTACATACCTATGCCGGTATGACTCTGTTTTGGTTATTTTGACTCTGTAATATATTCTATAGTCAAATAGTAAAATGCCTCTAACTTAATTCTTTTTCATATTATTGTTTGGGCAATTTGGGTTTTTTTGGGTTTTTTTTGTTTGTTTTTTTGTAATTCCAGGCAAATGTTATGATTTTTTTTTTCTATTTCTAGGAAAAAATGTCTAGAAGAATTTCACTGGATTTGTTATAAAAATGACTTGGAATTTATAGATCACATTGGCTAGTATCAACATTTTAGCTATGTTGATTCTTCCATTCTATGAACAAAGGATGTCTTTCCATTTGGGGGTGTTTATTAACTGTTCTTTATTCAGTTTTTTATCATTTTACTAGTAGAGATTGTTTAACTTATTTGGGTAGATTTACTCCTATTTATTTGTGACTATTATAATAAAACTGATTTCTTCATTTTTGCATCAGTCTACTCATCAGTCCCCTCATACAAAAATGCTACAGATTTTTGTATTTTGTTAATTTGTAATCTTTCTATTTTTTTTTTTCTTGTGTGAACCAGGTACTATAAACTTTCTTATTAGAACAGAATACATGTCTCCCAAAGATTCTAAAGTATAAAATGTTTGTCACAATTTGTTTCAGGCAATTTTAAAATCTCATTCCTAATTTCTTCAGTATATTTGAAATTATTCAGGAATATGTTGACTTATTTTCATGTACTTGTGTATTTTGGAGACTTCTCAATAAAATTGATTTTAAATTTAATTCTCTTGTCAGAGAAGCTGTTAGATATAATATCCATTCTTTTAAATTTGTAATGTCTTATTTTGTAGATTTGTATATTGGCCTTATTATGTGCTAAATCTTAGAAATACTCCAACTGCAACTTAAAAAAATGTATTCGATTTGTTGAGTGAAGTGTTCTATAAATGTCTGTCAGGTCCATTCTATTTATGGCTTATCACCAGTATTTGTTTATTTTTTAACTTAAATGACCTATCTAGTGGTGAGAGCAGGGTATAAAAATCCACATTTAGACCAGCATATGTCTGGAGAAGATTTTATGTTGAATTTATTTTTCATCCTTTGACTTTTCTAGATCTGGATGTCAGTATTTGTCTGTAGACTTGGAAAGTTTTCAATCCATGGTTCATGAAAAAGATTTTATGCTTTTTTCTCATCACTTTGCCACCTGGATTACCCATCATGCTGACATTTGGTCATGAAATTGTGTCTTATATTTCATGTTGTCCACATTTAATGTTTATCTTTTCTTTCTTTTTTGACAATTTAGATTTCTTAAAAATTTTTCCAGAGGATGTGTGTGCTCATTGGAGAGAAAAAGAGAGAGAGAGAGAGCGAGAGAGGACATGCTTCATATGGGGTGGCCATGTTGCAATACATTCTCCATCTCTCACTCTTTTAGGATTTTGAGCATGCATGCACACATGCCCAGCATGTTTTTCCAAGCCACTAGGTCAGGCACTCAAAGCAGACAGTTTTCTTCAAACTCTTGGTGACTACTAACCCGATAGGCTAGTTGCCTGAGTTTTCAGATATTGTGAAGGGAGCTAATTCTTTCTTCAGGGGGGGGACATATCTAAGAGATATTAGCTAAAAATAAGTAAGCACCTCTGTCTTGAGCGGGTTACACACAGTAAAATTGTAGGCGTTAGTCAAGGAGTTGTCTCTGGAAATGACTAGTTACTTACTAAGTGATTTGTGTACAATCCCTGGAGATGGAGGAAGCTGCTCACTTCAGTGCATGATTCTTTGCATAACCACAGTATCCCTCTGCAAGAAGTTCAATGCATGCAGATGGAGCAGGGGTTATTTTTGGCACAGTAGGATGCACAACTGTTAGGCTGGGTGGAGCTATGCATTACCACCATACAGCTGTAGTGTGGACCTGAAACTGCTTCACATATGCCCCAGGGTCAAGTAGGCACCACAACTGTGAAACCATGAAGAAATTCCATGCATCCTGGGCTGCAGTGTACATATCTGGTGGCAAAAGCTGGACAAGTATATTGACCTGCAGCCTGAATGTGTTGTACATCTGGATAAAGGCTGAATCACCACCTACATCCAGAACAGTGGGAACTGCCCTTGCTGACCTGCAAGACCTGGCCCCTGAAGCTAGGAACTGGGCAAGGTGATACCGTATTCATTCCCTTGTCCCAGAGAGGTGATCCCAGGGACCCTCTTTTTTGTCAGCTGCTCTTCCCGCTCCTCTACTTACATTCACTTTTCAGAATGGTCTAGAGAATCTGCTCTACAGAAGGCAACAGAAGGGTCAGTGAGCTGTTCCTGGTGTTGTGGAAAAGAGAAAGGGGTGTGGGTGTGTAGTTATGCAAGTTAATTGGGAGAAATGTCCTGAATCAGCTCACAAGGTGGTGCTATGTGCCTGAGGTTAGTGTGTATGTGTGTGTGTGTTTGTTGGGCTGGAGGGTGAGATGGTTTTCTCTGAGACAGAAAATCCTTCCAACTCACCAAAAAGTGATCTCCTACAGTTGGTGCTCTCCCACAGTTGGGAAGCTCTGGGGTACAACGTGCACTCAGGAAGTTCAGAACCGAAGCTTTGGAGGGGAATCATTCTCATTTCTCCCCTGTTGTAGGAGACTTTCTTTTTTTTTTTTTTTTTGGAGAGATTTTCACTGTAGAGCGCGTGCGCTCACCAGACAGACAAAGAGAGACATAGAGACAGAAAGCGAGAAATAACCCCCCAGGGGGGATGGTCACACCGCAATCCCTTCTCCTCCATTCTCCTCTTGGAATCTTGGGCACGCACGCACACGCGCCCAGTGTGAGTTTTAAGCCACCGGGTCCGGGACACGAACCGCGGTCGACTACGTGGGAGTCCAGCGACATAGCCATTACGCTAACTGCTGATTCCCTAGGAGACTTTCTTTGCTTCTAGTTCCTTTCTGAGTTTGACACTTGACCTCTTTTTTCTTTCTTCCACTTGAGACTCAGTCACCCACAAACTGACCACAGTTTTGCTCTTGTATTCTGTCCATCTCATCTCACACCTTTGATCAAGGTGAAGCCATCTATCCAATTGTTTTGGAATTAGACTTTTCTACCTGATACATGCCCACTTGGATGTGTCTAGTCAGTAATTTTGTCCGTCCCTTGAAAGAATCTGACATTACCTCTTGCCATTTTTTAAAATTTTATTTCAAAGAACTACTTTATTTAATTTTATTTACTTTTTCTTTTTTTAAAAAAAATTTGACCAGAGAGGGACAGATTGAGAGAGAAAGGGAAAGTGAGAAAGTAAGCTGCCCTGTCAGGAATCAAATCACAGTCGGCCATGTGGGAATCCAGTGGTCTTCACCACCATGCCACCTGCCAGCCCCTTTGTCATTTTTTCGGTACCTTTTAAATAAATGTAGGCTTACACTCTGAATAACTAATCACATCGCATTAAAAATAAATACTTTGTTCATGTACAGATATGTTTAAGATGAATTTCAGAAAAACAGTGCTCTCTTTCATAAGACTGGCAATCAATCAATGTACATTTATATTGAACTTTATATGTTAGGAGTTAAACAAAGGATAAGTGGATGATATAAAATCTATTTTAAATGGATTATTACTGTCAATCATATGAAAGCATTGAACTGAAAAAAATAACTAAAATAATGATAACTATTTAATCTCTGCTTTATCAAATTTATTATCTAGAGAAATAGTCTATGGCAAAATTGTACAAATTATTATGCTGTTCTAGCAGGGTCATATAACTCCCAACTCTCCCTTATTCAGATTTTCCCTTTTATTTACTTTGACATCTATAGTCACAGCATCAGATAGTAAATCACAATAAATGAAATCCATGAGAGCTTGAGACATCCCTAAACATAACTGACATACTTTCCAGTAGGCCTGAGGATGGATTGTGGCGTAGAGATCCTGCTAGTGTTCCTCTCTCTGGGTCTCTATTTCTCTGTCTTTCTATTGCTTATGAAGGAAAGAAACTACCTTTTAAAAAAAAATGATACTCTTTATTGTCTCTACAACTTCTATTTCATCCTTCTCCATTTCTTTCTTTTTCTCTTCCACTCTATCTCCATGTGACTGAGAAACAGGTGACTTCTGTTCATTCCCCAGTGAGACATTCAGATAAATTCAAACTAACAAAATTCAAACATTGCCTTAACCACTTTGTTCTCATGATTGAGCATTTTATCTCATTCTGGTCAATGGCATGCATTCAGAAATAATGAAAAATCTAGAGACCTCTGGGAATCATTTTCCCTATTTTTTCCTCTGAAGACATATTTGAATATGGCACCTGAAATGGCTGCCAGTTCTTTACTATCAGCCTTGGTGTAGTCATCCCGGAACTGAGAAAACTGCCAAAGTGTGAACCTCTGCTCCTGGTTACTACATTTCTCTGGACTATTGTTATGCAATAGTCCATCTTTCTCACTGATTCTATCATTTTGTAAAAGTGGCTTTTTTGTTGTTATTATTTTTTCTCCTTAAAAGCAGTAGAGGGTATTTTTGCAAATAAGCAACAAATACTTTCAAATAAATTTGTAAATATTTTTATTTTCAAAAATATCATAACAAGAATTTCCAAAAACCAGTGCTTGAGCATTAGAACCCCTCAAAGTGTCTTAATTTTTAATGCCTGTACTCAAGTGTTTCATGTGATGAAGCCACAGCTCAACCTTTCAACTGCAGTTACTATGCAACCTCTGCTCTGTTCTCATTCTTTTGCAGTATCTTCCACTCGTCCAACTCCTCTCCCCACTAAGCTGCTCAGAAAAGCCTCAACATCCGTGATTTCCATCAGGAAATCAATAATTCATGCAAAGGTTACCTATCACTGAACACAACCTTTTAGTCTCTGACTGCATTACTGAATTCTGTGCAGAGGTACAAACATTATCCTCCCTGCATTTATACCTTACTTGGTTTCTTGGTGCCCAGGGCAACTCTGATTTTGCCCAAAATTGCTCTACACATTTCTGCCTTTAACTCGTCCCTCAATCAATGCTCAAAAACAGACCCATGTAGGGAAAACAATGTATCAGATCACTGCTGTCATCTTACCCTCTTCTTTCTCTACTGAAAAGGAAAAGTTTCAGTGAATCCAAGAAACATTCTGGAAGTGTTGGTTGTTATAACTGTGAATAGACCCTTGCCAAACCTGCCTTGTTACAGTCATACATAAGAAAAGTAGAATTCATGGCTGGGTGTTTTTCCCATTAAAGAGCTATTTACTTTTTCTTGTTTTTACAAAAAACTGCTTGTGCAAATACTTTAGGCAATTTCCAAACATTCCTTTAATTTAATTAGATTTTAAAACCACTCAAGATAGCAACACTCCTGGAGATAATTTGAATTTAGAGCACATTCTGAATCAAAACCGGCCCACAAACTCAGTGTTTGTAGATCAAAAGTAATCATAACACTGAAATACTATCTCTTTGCTCAGCCTGATAGATTTCTTTTTATACCCTGAGTCCATTATTATCATCCCCACCCCATGGCAACTAAACACCAGAAATATTTAGGCATTTCATTCAAATGAAAGCGTATGTTGTCTAGGATGACTCGATAGCAGGTACTATCTATCTGGGCTATACAAGAAACATAAACGGGTGGGCCATGTAAGGTAGCCTTGGAAAAAAGTGGTGAGCATACACTTGGCCTAGAGAAATGTGCTCCTATTTAAAGAGGAGCACTAACTCTCAGCTCCAATTTATGGCTAAAAATATAGAACTGCACATTAATACATGAGTGGTTTTTCAAGAGATGCTGGAAATCTAGGTTTCCATGTAGAATCTTTAGGTTTTTCATTATTGGGCTACTTTTTCTTTTTAGAATTATTTATTTTAATTTTATTTATTCATTCATTCATTTTAATTTGACCAGAGAAAGACAGAGAGAGAGGGAAAGTGAGAAAGCAAGCTGCCAGGTCCGGGACTTGAACAACAGTCAGCCACATGGGAGTGTCCAGCGCCCCAACCACCATGCCACCTGCTGGTCCCATTGGACTACTTTTTCAAAATGTTTCAAACAAAATCTATAGATCCAAATTAAAATCACACTGAGACACCACTTTACATTCATTAAGCTATCTGTTATCAAACAAAACAGAAAATAACATTCACTGGATAGGATGTGGAGAAATAGGAACCATTGTGCATTGCCAAGGAAAATGTGAAGTGGGGCAGCCACTGTGGAAATCAGTGTGATTTTATTTTTATACCCTGAGTCCATTATTATCATCCCCACCCCATGGCAACTAAACACCAGAAATATTTAGGCATTTCATTCAAATGAAAGCGTATGTTGTCTAGGATGACTCGATAGCAGGTACTATCTATCTGGGCTATACAAGAAACATAAACGGGTGGGCCATGTAAGGTAGCCTTGGAAAAAAGTGGTGAGCATACACTTGGCCTAGAGAAATGTGCTCCTATTTAAAGAGGAGCACTAACTCTCAGCTCCAATTTATGGCTAAAAATATAGAACTGCACATTAATACATGAGTGGTTTTTCAAGAGATGCTGGAAATCTAGGTTTCCATGTAGAATCTTTAGGTTTTTCATTATTGGGCTACTTTTTCTTTTTAGAATTATTTATTTTAATTTTATTTATTCATTCATTCATTTTAATTTGACCAGAGAAAGACAGAGAGAGAGGGAAAGTGAGAAAGCAAGCTGCCAGGTCCGGGACTTGAACAACAGTCAGCCACATGGGAGTGTCCAGCGCCCCAACCACCATGCCACCTGCTGGTCCCATTGGACTACTTTTTCAAAATGTTTCAAACAAAATCTATAGATCCAAATTAAAATCACACTGAGACACCACTTTACATTCATTAAGCTATCTGTTATCAAACAAAACAGAAAATAACATTCACTGGATAGGATGTGGAGAAATAGGAACCATTGTGCATTGCCAAGGAAAATGTGAAGTGGGGCAGCCACTGTGGAAATCAGTTTATTCAGCCTCAAGAAGAAAGGAGGTTCTGATACATGTTACAATATGGATGAACCTTGCAGGTGTTATTCTAAGTGAAATAAGCCAGCCACGAAAGGGCAAATACTCTCTGATTCCACTTATTTGAGGCCCAAAGTCAAATTCATCGGGAAAGAATGTAGTGATTACTAGGGTCTGGGGGAAGGAGGAACTAGAAAATTATCGTTTCATGGGAACGGAGCTTGTTTGTGATGATGAAAAAGTTCTGGAAACATATAGTAGCAATAGTTACACAATATGAATGTCATTGATACCACTGAATTATAAAGATTATAAACATTGGGCCAGCCCATGTCAAGGTGGTTAAGGCAGCTGGATGCCACATGGCTGATAGTGCAAGTCAAGGGCTAGACCTGGCAGCTTGAGAAATACCCTTGGTACATGTGCATGTGTGCCCAAAATCCTGACAGAACGGAGAAATGGAGGTTAAAGGATTGCAGTGTAACCATTTACTAAAAGGGTATTTTCTTACTTTCCCTCTTTCTCTCTTTGTCTCTCTCTGGTGAGTGCACTTGCCCTTTGGCAGATTATGAAAAGCTTGTTATTAGTTGTATTTTATCATTATAAAAATCTGCGAACCTATATAAACATGCCTGCAAGTTGGATTTAATTGGGTGTTTTTAGGTTATAAATGGTTTTAGCTATCACTCTCTAAGAAAATTAAGGCTTCAAAATTGGCATGGTTCTGTAAGACAGTGAGTGACTTATTTGGGGCATACGAATGGAGAAGTAAAATTATTAGAGACTGCAATTTCTTAACTATTTTATATAAATTTCCATAGGAATATCCAAAATACTAGGCAAAAAGCAAACTAAATCTTTAAACTTGAAATAAAACATTTCACTGAATCTGGTAAGAGATTTTTTTTTTCTTAATCCTCATACCAAGAAAGGTCAGTAAGTAAGGTGAATACTTACCATACCTGGGATTCTTATCTTTTCAAGAAAGGTCAGTCAGTAAGTAAGGAGAATACTTACCATACCTGGGATTCTTATCTTTGATTTACACCATAAAAAGTAATAAGAACATAAAAAATCTTTGATTTGCTTAACAAATATATCTAACTTATGGAAAATGGGAGAACACTATCTTGAAAATGGAGCCCTGATTAAACTTGGATACACAAACATAGAAAGTTTTTCAGATAAAAGTTAAATCTCTAACTTTCTAATTTGTCTTTCTGTCTTAAAATTCTCGAGGTAGTCTAAAGAAACCTTCAACCTATTATTTTCTACACTACAACTGCTTAGGAAGAGACTTGTTTATTCTACCGCAGAGCCCAGAAAGGACATTTATGCAAAGAAACGAGAAGATCTAGGTCATAGCTTACATTTAGAAGGATGAGAAGTAGTAATTGAGAATCTGGTCTGTGTCACACACTGTATTAGGCGATTACACTTCAACCTGTCCGCCATCTTCCATGGAGTGAAGCCAAGTTTGCCACCACTTAGCTGAAGTTAAATGAGGATCCATTAATATTCCTCCTGTTCTTTGGTGCTCATTTTGACTAGGTCATTATTAAAGGTAAGTAGAGAAACAAACAAAACTAGCCACAATCAACAAAAAATTTACCGACAACATAAGAATAGTGCCCTGGGGTCAGTAGGGAGCAGAGTGATTAAGGCACTGGACTCCCATGTGGGGAACTGCAATTCAAATCCCAGACCTGGTGGCTTAAAACTCACATAAGGCACATGTGCATGCATGCCCAAAATCTCAAGTGGAGAATGGAGGAGACGGGACTGCAGCATGACCATCCCCCTTGGGGGGGGGTGCTTTCTCACTTTCTGTCTGTCACTCCAGTGAACATATGTGCCCTATAGCAAAAACCTTTCAAAAAAAAATTAAAAATAAAAGAGGGACCAGCAGACGATGTAATGGTTATGTGGCTGGACTCCCATATAATCGACTGTGGTTCAAGCCCCAGTCCTGGTGGCTTAAAACACATGCCAGATACATGGCCGGGGGGGGGTGATTTCTCCCTTTTTGTAGGGTAAGTGCATGCATCCTATAGCAAAAATTTCTAAAAACAATAAAAATAAAAATAAAAAAGAAAAGTGCCCTAAGCCCTTAAGGAGAGACATATATAATTACACTATTGTATAACAGATCAAATTGTTACTGAACAATAAAAATGTATTTTTGTATTTTCCATTCAGAATGGAAAATCTGAATATCATGAAGTTGTCTTGTCGACAGCCTTCTTACAGCTTAATAGTTCAAAACTTTGGATTCCTGGCGATATTTTATTAAACCATCAAATTATAAATACCTTGTGGGTTTTTTTCCTACAATATCTCCTGTTTTCCTTAAAATAGTTCACCTAATTTTTTTCTTTGCCACCAAGGAAAGGCTATTAATATCAACTTCAAATAGAATTCTTAATAAAATCATTTTTACTTAAAAAAAACTACTTTAAAATTTATTAGGATATATGAAAAGGGAAGTACCATAGTTTATTTTCTATTGTAGCATAACTAAAAATTAATGTATGTCAGTCCGCAGTAATTAAAACACACAGATGTTACGATAGCTTTAAAACTGTAACATAAATATTGAAATATTAATAGAGGATATGAGTTATGTCATTTGCTTCAAAGATTTCACAAAATAAATGAAAAGGAAATAAATTTTCCTTTTTATTTTATCATGTTAGCAAAAGTTTAAAATGGGATGGTGCAAAAAGACAAGGAAACGTATACACTCAAAAACATAGCCAGGTCCTGCCTTGTAGCACTGTGTACAGGACGCAGTATCCCACATGGTTGACTAGAATGCAGATCCTGGCCTGGCAGCAGCATGTCAGCCACACATGTCTGCCCACTATCCTGACAGGATGAAGAATTGGAGGAAAGACAGCCCAACCAAGCCCCAAGGGGAAGTGTGGGTTCTCTCTCTTTCTTCCTCTCCATTCTATGATGAATAAACATCAAAAACTGTTGTAGGGCCAGTAGGTGGTATACCGGCTAATGTGTTGGCCTCTCACTTGACCAGCCACTGTTCAAACTCCCTGACCAGGCAGCTTGGAAATCATGCCGGGTGCAGGAGTGTGCATGCCCAAAATCCAAGAGGAGAATAGAGAAGGGGTTATAGTGCAGCTATTTCCCCCGATAGTGATATCTCACTTTCCTTCTCTCTGTCTCTCTGTTTCTCTCCAGCTAGCACACACGTCCTATGGCAAAAATCTTAAATAAATAAATAAGTTGTAACTAAGAAAACCCTTTTGGAAGCAATTGAGAAACTTGCACAGAGAGTCAAAAAATTAATTTTTAAAAATTTGTTAGAGTGTGGGTATGCTCACCAAAGAGAAGCAGAGAGAGAGAAAAATATTAAAAAGCACTCCTCATAGGGGATGATCATGCCACAATGTCTTTCACTTTTCTCCTTTTGAGATTTGGAGAATGTATGCACATGGGACTGGCTGTTTTTCAAGGAAGTCTGTGGTCTGGGACTCAAAGTACACAGTAGGCCATGTGGTATCCAGTCATCTTAACCACACAACCAACTGGTCCAAAACCCTAAAATTTTAACTGATTATTTCATCTTAAGATATTTATCTTGGGGCTGGCCCAGAGCCTAGTGATAAGAGCAGCTGAATGCCTCATAGCCAGTTAATTCCATGCTCCCGCGGCTAGAAAAACACATTTAGTGGCACCTGTGCCCATATGCCCAGAATCCTGATAGGATTAGGAATGGTCAGGCTAGGCACATGACTGTGCCTCATTTGGTTGTAGTTTCTCTCTCTCTCTCTTTCTCTCTCTCTGTCTTTCTTTCTAGCTCTCTCTCTGTCTTTCTAGCTCTCTCTGGCAAACACACACACAATCTGACAATCAAAATTTTAAAAATCAATCTTAAAAACATAAACCAAAGGATGAGAAAAACTGCAAACATAAATAACTTCATTCCCTCCAAACAATATAGAGATAATGCAAAGAATAATTATGTATTTCTTCCCAAAGTATGGTTCTTAGTACGTTAATTATATATTACTTGAATAAAGAATTTTATGACTAAGAATATTTAAGAGATTATTTCAAATATGAATCTTTACTGTAAGCCTTCTCAGGGCATAATATACTCATATGCATTATAAGTTCCCAACAGGGACAGGTACTGGAAAACTTCAACTTCAGAGTGTTAAACAATGATGTATACAAACAGCAATTAATTTTTTGAATTTACTTATAATTCTTGTTTTTGTCATGAAAAGGATATTGAGGGTTTGCAAAGAGAAGACTGAAGTTATGTTGAAGGCAAAACAGGAAAATTGTTTTAATGGCAAAGTAACTTTTTAAAAGAACCTTTCTGTATTGTACTTGTAAAACTCTATCTGGAAGAAAGCACTAAATTAAAATGAATAAGGTGGCTGGTGGTTAAGGTGCTGGATTCCCACATGGCAAATGACAGTTCAAGTTCCAGACCTGGAAGCTTGCTTTCTCACTTTCCTTTCTCACTCTGTGTCTCTGGTGAGTGCACATGCCCCACAGCAAATGAATAATAATGATAATCAGTTAATTTAATTAAATAAATAATTCTAAAATAATGTTTGTTGAAAATGAATTAAAGTCTGAGTCTTATTTATTAAAAAGTATTAATGATGTTTTAAAGTAAAATAATTTATCTTAAATAATCGTGGATATAGGCTTGCTTCTGGATATGACTGAAGGGAATACAGAAGAAAGCAATGTACTATCTTCTGTGTGTGAGATAGCAAGAGAGAAAGAGAAAGAGAGAGAAAGGAGAAAAAATATATAGGAGAAAAAATATATATGCATGTATACATTTGCTGGGTAAAGGAAGATATGTGTTTTCCTGATCCTGATATCATATTTATCATTTCTCGGAGGTAGAAAATATTTTAATTTTTCTAATGACATCAATGAATTATAATGGGAATGACTCATCTTTCTTTTGTATCAAAATGCATACCACTCAACATTATTTTGTCCCTTCCAGGAGTGAAGACATACGATATCATTTAAACAGATGCAAAGAATATGTATTCTAGACGGGAACATGAATAGATTGATTCTCAAGTTGCTCATGAATTCAGGTTAATTATTTGCCGGTCACACTTCAACATTGTATTCATAACCCAGAGTTAGTTATTTTTATTTCAATTAAAACTTTGTTTCAGAATGAAAAGATGATAACTAGAGAAGGGGATATATCGAATTGTAAAGATTCCTCCTTCATCTACCCTTTACAACAATTGCAGGAGAAAGGCCGATGTTAGAATGAAAACATAATCCAGAAAAGTTATTTTTGAGGTAATGAAACTGTTCTAAAATTGACTAATGATGATTAAATATCTAATATCCATTGAATGATATATTTTGAATTGTGTTACACATGGGTTTTATCTATTTATTTATACTTACTTATATTTTGGGGGGAGGTTTTTGCTATAGGGCGCATGCACTCACCAGAAAGACAGACAGAGAGACAGAAAACGAGAAATCACCTTCCAGGAGGGGTGACCACGCTGCAATCCCTTCTCCTCCATTCTCCTCTCAGGATCTTGGGCATGCATGCACTGCCTGGCGTGAGTTTAAACCATCGGGTCTGGGACTTGAACGGTGGTTGACTACATGGGAGTCCAGTGACATAGCTATTACACCAACTGCTGGTCCCATACATGAGTTATGTTTAAATAAACACTTTTTTATTGCATGACAAGAGGAACAAATATTTCCTTAATTAAAAAAAAAACTTTTGAAATGCCACTGTTAATTTTGAGAATCAACCTTGAAGTTTTGTGAATATGAAAAAACCTCAACCTTGGGGAAAAAGGCACTGAAATATTAAAAGTACTAATTTTACTTATTACCTGTTTACTGAGAACCTAACTCTAAAGTCACTACTAATGAAGCAGCTACTCTGAATCAAAAAAACATTTTCCCCCAGTTTGCTGCTCTTTTATTGGAAGCCAAGGAACATTTCTATGGACACATGTAGGGTATGTTTACATAAAATGTTTTGTCTTCAGTCATAGTAAAGTAGCTTTATCATACTAAGATGTGATACACTTTTAAAATGGCTTTTAATAGTAGTATTTCTTAAATGTTATAATTGGCTTATATCACCCTATATTTCAAATAATTTTTCTCAGGTAGAGTAGATCTAAAATGCTCCAAAATGCTGCATGTTCTGAGGTTTTAATTTTATATAACAACTTTCTTTTTCTTTTATTTTTTTAAGAGAGATTTTTGCTATGGGGCTCATGTGCTTTCCAGCAAGAAAAAGAGACACAGAGACAGAAAATGAGAAATCATCCCCAGGGAGGATGGCCATGCAGCAATTCCTTCTCCTCCATTCTCCTCTTGGGATCTTGGTTAGGCATGTCCACATGCCTGGCATGAGTTTTGTTTTGTTTTGTTTTGTTTTGAGGGAGATTTTTGCTATAAGGTGCATTGGCCTGCCAGAAAGACAGAGACAGACAGACAGAAAGTGGAAAATCATCCCCCAGGGGTCTCCTCTTGGGACTTTGGACACTCACACTTAGGAGCCCAACATGAGTTTTAAGCTGTCAGGTCCGAGACTCAAATCACAGTCGACTACCTGGAAGTCCAGGGAAGTAACTGCTATGCCATCTGCTGTTCCCCCACATCCCCCGCATGAGTTTTAAGATGCTGGGTCCAGAACTCAAACAGCGGCTGACTACGTGAGTCTAGTTAGTCACCATCAGCCATTTATCGGTCCCACAACCTTATCTTTCAATCCACAGTATACTTGGAAACTCCTACTCTAAGATAGGTTCCTATAATACTGTTATCCTTCCTCTGTTTTACTGAATATCTCCTGAACTTTTTTTTAACCTGCATATTTTAAAGTGTATTTATTTCTTCCATGAATTAAAGGGACACAGAGAGAGAGACAGAATGACAAACAGAAATATAGTACCCCAACAGGATCTTATTGCTATGATTGACCCCCACCTTCGCCCAGCTCCAGATCATGGGCACAGGCATGCTGAGCATACTCAGAAAGTCTCTGGATGCACATAGAATCCTTCCTATGTGAGTCAGCCTCTTGGAGCATTGAGTTTTACCCCTGTGCCCCCATCCATTCCCTTTACCTTCATATTGATAATCTTATCAGTAAACAAGTATATTCTTCTCTTATAAGGAATTCAACCTTTTGTCTGCAGGAAAATCACATTCTGTATTTTAATGTTTTGAGGGAGATTTTTGCTATAAGGTGCATTGGCCTGCCAGAAAGACAGAGACAGACAGACAGAAAGTGGAAAATCATCCCCCAGGGGTCTCCTCTTGGGACTTTGGACACTCACACTTAGGAGCCCAACATGAGTTTTAAGCTGTCAGGTCCGAGACTCAAATCACAGTCGACTACCTGGAAGTCCAGGGAAGTAACTGCTATGCCATCTGCTGTTCCCCCACATCCCCCGCATGAGTTTTAAGATGCTGGGTCCAGAACTCAAACAGCGGCTGACTACGTGAGTCTAGTTAGTCACCATCAGCCATTTATCGGTCCCACAACCTTATCTTTCAATCCACAGTATACTTGGAAACTCCTACTCTAAGATAGGTTCCTATAATACTGTTATCCTTCCTCTGTTTTACTGAATATCTCCTGAACTTTTTTTTAACCTGCATATTTTAAAGTGTATTTATTTCTTCCATGAATTAAAGGGACACAGAGAGAGAGACAGAATGACAAACAGAAATATAGTACCCCAACAGGATCTTATTGCTATGATTGACCCCCACCTTCGCCCAGCTCCAGATCATGGGCACAGGCATGCTGAGCATACTCAGAAAGTCTCTGGATGCACATAGAATCCTTCCTATGTGAGTCAGCCTCTTGGAGCATTGAGTTTTACCCCTGTGCCCCCATCCATTCCCTTTACCTTCATATTGATAATCTTATCAGTAAACAAGTATATTCTTCTCTTATAAGGAATTCAACCTTTTGTCTGCAGGAAAATCACATTCTGTATTTTAAAAAAAGTTTTATAATTTTAAAGTATGAGTTAGAGTCTATAATATTTTGAGTTTGTTTTAAAATCCATTTAGTAGAAAGAATCTGCAAAAAAATATACTGAACTAAGATGAGTAATTTGGTAAGGAGATGGTTTCATTTCTTTATATTTGTCAATTCATACACCAATTTTTATTAAATAACTACATAAATCCTGTTTTGTAGTAATTAAATCAACCCATGACTTTCTGTCAAAAACAAATCCTTAACTATTAATAACTTGGCCCCCAAATTAAAGTATATTTACAACTTTTGAATATCAAATCAATCATGAGCAAAACCAATGTAGGAATGTATATTTTTAAGAGCTTTTTATTACTCCTTTTTGTTAAGAGATAGATCTTGAATCTTTGTTAAAATAAGAAAACAGAGATGATAATTATTTGTGGTCAGACCCAAAGTTTTAAAATTCCAAAATGTGTGCTTTTCCCATAGCCAAATGGTTTTAGAATCAGAAGAGTGTCCAGCTGCCTTGGGAATGGAAGTTTTCACTAAAGAAATCTTGCAGTTAGGGACCAGCAGTTGGCATAATAGCTATGTCTATGGACTCCCATGTAATCAACTGCAGTTCGAGTCCCAGACCCAGTGGCTTAAGCTTACACTGGGCACTGGACTCCCACATGGCCAACCATGGTTAAAGTCCTGAACCTGGTGGCTTGCTTTCTCACTTTCTCTCTCTTTCTCTCCCTCTCTCTGTCTGTCTGATCAAACTGGAAAATAATAATAATAAAGTTAAATAAATAAATTTTAAAAAAAGGAAAAAAAAGTGAGAAATCACCCCTCCAGGAAGTTGGCCATGCCACAGTCCCTTCTCCTCCAGCGTCCTTCCAGAATTTTGGGTATGCATGCACATGCACCTACCCTTTTTGTTTGTTTGTTTGTTTGTTTGTTTGGAGAGGTTTTTTTCTATAGAGTATGTGTGCTTGCCAGAAAGATGGAGAGAGACATAGAGACAGAAAGCAAGAAATCATCCCCCCCCACCCCTGGGGGGATGGTCATGTCACAATCCCTTCTCCTCCATTCTCCTCTCAGGATCTTGGGCATGCATGCACACATGCCTGACATGAGTTTAGGCCACTGAGTCCAGGACTCGAACTGTGATCAACTACATGGGAGTCCAGTGACATAGCCATTATGCCAACTGCTGGTCCCACATGCATCCACCTTAATGGTCAAGTTGTAAGTTCCAGGATTTGAACTGTTGTCAGTCATGGGCAAATCCAGCACCCTAATCACCACAACACCTATTGGCCCCAATTAAATTCATTTTTCAAGATAATCCAACCATTGAATAGGTAATTTAATGGGAGAAAGAGAGCATACTTTAATAATAGCCTTCAGACCACAACTAACGATAGCACTTCCTGCATTTCGAAGGAGCCTGGACAAATAGGCAAGGAAACATATACACTTAGGCCATACCATAACTTTAGGATAATTAACAGAATCTGGATAGTTTCTTTTTTTTAATATACATAATTTTATTACAAAATTGAAAAAAATTTTATTACAAAATGCAACATCCTAAAAAAAATAAAATTTACTATTGATACCAATTCCTATGAGTGTGCTGTACTACCATACACAAGTCAAGAAATTAAACCATTAAATATTAAGGAACATTCAACATCAGAAGCTATAAAATCTAACT
>NW_006159990.1:2394384-2395427 GCF_000334495.1 Tupaia belangeri chinensis | reverse complement strand
AAGAGTCTGGGTGTTTCTTCTTGTGCTCTTCCCCGCAGGTCTGCACGAAGAAGGCATATGAGGACATTTTGCCCCTCGGCTTGTTGGGGTCTCCTTTGCCCATGGTGACAGACGGCGTCTACCTGGTGTGAGCTCTCCTCAGAGTCCCGCAGCACGGCCGGATCTGACAGAGAAGCTTCCTCCCCAGGGCTCCGGCTGAACTGGTTTATCGCTAACGCAATCCTCTGGATAGTGTCTTGAAAAGAGCAGCTTGACAGTATTGATAGTAAATGATTTTAAAGAAAATATTATTTTATTTGGTGTTTGGTCTGAATTTAACTTATACTTTATAATATAGAAAACTACTTAAATTACTAAAATAATGGAATCACTGAATCTCAGACTACAGTAACAAGTTTAATACCAATTATATACTCACAAATACAGATGTTTGTTGACTTATGATGACATGTCCTGACAAATCCATTATAAATTGAAAGAATCATTAAGTTGGAAATGGATTTAATACCCAATAAACCCATTATAGAGTAAAACATTATAACTATCATAACACCAGCTGTTCCTCCACTTACAATGAGGTTATGATCTAATAAAACTGAAAAATTGATAAATAAACCATTGTAAGTTGGAGTCTATCTATATTATTTTTCAAAATGTAATAATCTTCAAAGATATTCTTTTTGTACATTATGGGTTTATCTGAATTCCAAAAGTCTCTTTATTAAGATACAAAAATGGGGTTTATTCTAGAGTGTTAAACCTTTTACTTTATATTGAGTATAACACATTCGAACTCAGATAACTTTAAATGTTTCATAGATATAAATAGATTGTTATAGACACATAATGGCTGGGTTTATGGAAGGCTTTCGATATGGTATCAATCCATCGATTAACAACACATAAAAATAGTCAAAAGAAAAGTACTACTGTGACAAAAAGGAGAGAGGCCTTAAAATGGTAGGAAGAAGGAAAGAGAGAGAGAGAGTGAGAGAGGGAGAGGAGGCGAGAGAAAGGAGGTAAGAAAGACAGAAGTAGGGAAA
>NW_006159990.1:2386085-2394353 GCF_000334495.1 Tupaia belangeri chinensis | reverse complement strand
AAATATCTTGCATATACAATTTCTGAGACACATTGACTTAGGTTTAACTGATTTCAATTGTGAAATCTTATTCTACTTACTGGATTTTAAAATTGCCACTAGATAAATGTGAATAATCTTTCTTAAAAAGTGTTTTATTTCAACCTATTGAAAACCACTTTTGTGGGAACAGAAATAGGTACAGTTTGTGGACAAACATGCTTAATGAACATAAAATATAGAAAAGGTGAATTAATGTTGCTTAAAACAAACTTTCAGCAACTGATAAACTTTCCAAACCGTTTTATGGATGTGGACTCAGTATGTTAAAATAATCGCACCAGGTGAGCAGACAGAAGCTGATTTTATTCAGATTCCACTATCAGCAACAGGCCAGAGCACCTAGTAAGGATAGATAGCCAGCTCCACACCAAGACAAAGAGCCTGGAGGGATTTTAAGCACTGGAATGAACTAACAGAAAAAGATTGTAACACATTAGGAAGGGAATCTGATCAATGGGATGTGTTGAGTACATTCAGTTATTATTGAGTTTGCAGGTTTTCTTCCAGGGTTAAGCTTGCTGTGTTTGCCAATTGATGCCCCTGGAAATTAGGCTTCTTTCCTGTGAAGACAGAGATAGGGCACTATCTTCCTTAATGGTTACCTTTCAAAGAAGTGGCTAGTAGGTCCTAGAAAAGACTTCCTGGTAGTATTATAGATTTACATCTCAAATGGCAGATAAAATAATTTACAACTGCAAGTTTTCTAGTCAATGTTCTAAAAAAAAGGGGAGTGAAGCGACCAATAGTAAGGGAGAAACTTGTCTGCAGTTTAGTCAAGCTAAGGGGAAGTTTACACTCTTTTGGTCAAATGTAAAGTGGGAACAAACACAAAATGTAATGATGACAAGCAAATGTGAATGGTAAAACATTTAGGGAAAAATAAAGATGAACAATTGGTAAAAATTTAGTAAAGTTTCTTTTAAGTTATTTAAAAGAAATTATTATAGAATAAAAATTGATAAACTGACCAACAAAAAATTTAAGGTTCTTTGTTGAAAACTAAGTATATGGTAATATCCTTGATTTCCTTATCACACACCACATACATAACTGAAAAACATATTGTATGCCATAAAAATATGTGATAATTAAATGTAAATAGAAAATATATAAAAAGAAAAGAGAGTCATATTAAGCATTTAATTACTCTTTATTTTAAAAATAATCATATAGTTAATTGTGTAGGTTTGGGTTTGGGTATGTCAAAAGTGGGTTTAATAGACAATTCTATATATTTCTCAGTGTTCATGTAGAGTAATAGACTGAAGGAAAATTTTCAGTTAGGGGAGCATGGGATTCTGAACTTGACCTGCTTTAGACCCAAATCTGACATATATAGCTACATGAGCTTTAGTGAATGATCAATCCTTTCTTGTAAAATAAAAATAATGATAGCCACCTCATACACTCTGGCTAGATCTAACAAGACAGAACTACAAAACACCTAGTGCAGTGATTAGCACGTAGAAAATCGCTGTCAAGTATCAGTTCCCTTCTCCTAACACCCATAATAGTGTTGTAATAAAGTTTAGATTAGAAAATATAATAAATTGTCTGATAGAAAAACGACTGTATTTCTCCCATCTTCTCTTCTCTTCAAATGCACACAATATAACCCATATGACTGAAAGTAAAGCAAGAACCTTAAAAGTTGTCAGTTTGGGAATCCCATGTTTCTATGCACCAATATGCACCAATGACTTTCTATGACCTTAATTGAACCTCTGGACCATTTCTCAAATAAATATAATAATGGAAAACATCTCTCCCTCACAAGGGTGCTTTTAGCATTACAGGAAGAAAAAATCTTTTTAAAGTACACAAGATGGAAGTACTGTTGTTATTAAATATGTGATGAATTGTTGCTAATTCATATTCTGTGATGCTGAAAGAGTCAGTAGCTTTAGAAAGCAAAGACTCTCTTGAGAGTCTTGGCCAGAAGAAACTGCATAATGGCAATTGAATTACATTTTAAACTGAAAAAAAAAAAAAAAAGAAAAAGAAAATCATTGAGAAACCTTAGTATCCCTACGGGGGGGAAAAAATAGGATGCTATTATATTGCAGTAGAATACTTATACCACTGGAAGAGAAGTTTAATATGATCTCATTCCTTGGCAATATCTATAAGAAGCAAGTGCTTCACTGAGACATAGCCAAGAAATTTCCTTTTATAGAGTAATACAATGCCAAAGTATATGCTAATACAAAGCACTTAATCTAGTGTTTAGAAAATCAAGACCTTTACCAACATTAAGAAATTAACACATATATATTATTCTGGTCTGTACATATCATATATTGCTAAGCTATGTAGGCAATGAGTTTTAAAAAAATAATCAAATGAATATTGAATAAAAGCTTAACAAAGCTTACAAAACTCTCTTTGTACATTGTAAAATTTCAGCCTGAAAAGAGACACTTTTTGTCTAAGAGGAGACAAATTTGATAAGAAAATCAATGCTTTAAATTAGATCCATATTCACTAGAAATGGAATGAAGTTTATAATCTTTGTAGCAGTTTATAGTTAAAATAATGAACACATTAATTACAAATGATCCTTATAAATTCTTTACAGAGGTCCAGCTGCAAAGGCATGTTCTGATAGATGCTACTCCCCAGCAGTTAAGGCCACATGGGAGGCCTGAGTTTGGTTTCTAGACCACACTGTGTCTGGCCTAACAACCTAAAGGTCAGACACAGGGGCACATGCCTGTAGCTCCAGTTATTTGAGAGGATGAGGCAGTTAAATTCAGATGGAACAAAGTCTTATGTAATAAAAAAACGAAACAAGGGGACTGGCAATGGCATAATGGTTGCCACTGGACTTCCATTTAGTCAACCACAGTTCGAGTCCCTGTCCCAGTGACTTAAAATTCATGCTATGTGCATGTGCATGTGTGCCCAAATACCCTCTAGGGTATGATTTCTCACTTTCTGTCTCTGTCTCTCCTGTGAGTGCATGATCTCTATAGCAAAAACTTCTCTTTAAAAAAAAAATTCATAGAAAATCCAAAACTTGGGATCATAGCCAGAAAACACCTTTCTCTAAACAATTCTTACAGGTCCTCATTTGTCAAAGAATAGCAAACATTCCTTTACTCATTTATCAGATATTCATTAAAGGGTCATTTTCTCTGTAAAATATTAGAAATACAAAAACTGATCTCTATAGCAAAAACTTCTCTTTGAAAAAAAAATTCATAGAAAATCCAAAACTTGGGATCATAGCCAGAAAACACCTTTCTCTAAACAATTCTTACAGGTCCTCATTTGTCAAAGAATAGCAAACATTCCTTTACTCATTTATCAGATATTCATTAAAGGGTCATTTTCTCTGTAAAATATTAGAAATACAAAAACAGCTTAAAAATTTTGTCTCTTGATCATGAGTTATACAGTCTAAATGACAGTAAAATCCATAAAGAAATGGTTCAAGTGAAATAAGAGAGCTTCTCTGATAGAAGTCTGTGTGAGTATAGTGCAAACATAAAAAGCAAGAAATCAACCATAGGTCATAGAAACTGCAGTGACTATTAAGAGAAGAATGATAGTAGAGGTGAAATTTGGTAATTAGGCAGATGTTTTTGTTATTGTTTTTGTTTTTTTAGGAGAGATATTTTGGCTATAGCGTACATGCACTCACTGGAGAAAGAGAGAGAGAGAGAGACAGATGACAGAAAGTAAGAAATCACCCCTTCAGGAGGTTGGCCATGCCACAATAACCTTCTCCTCTATTCTCCTCTGGGGATTTTGGGCACACATGCACATGCACCCAGTGTGAATTTTAAGTCACTGGGTCTGGGACTTGAACACAGTAGGGAGTCCAGCTATGTAACCATTATGCCATCTGATGGTCCCGGCAGACAAGAAAAGGTAATGTAGGCAGAGGAATGAGAATGTGCAAAACCAGAAATGTGTAAAATTCTCCAGGGTATCTGAGATTTGCATGTGAAGAAATTCAGTTTGTGAATGAGGTGGAGAATCTATGGGAAGGGAAGTATGTTTTAAGTTGTCAATGTAGTAACAGGGAGTGGAGAAAAAGATAATCATGATGCCACAGTACTCAAAATGTATGAGACTTCAGAATGCGGCAGAAGATCCACCCAAGTGTCTTGTGACATTTTAAATTTCAGGAAAAAACTCTTCAACACTTGCAGAGCACCATAAAGACTATCAGTATTACGTTGTTAGACCCTAACTACTTAGTAAATTAAACTATTGAATATTTATTTTAGGTGAGGAATACTTTGCAGGGCATAACCAAGGCACAAAAGGGCTCCAAGACCTAAGGAATTTTGGAACCCATGCCCATGCTTTTTTTTTTTTTTTTTTCCTGGCTATAAGGCATGTGTACTCATTGGACGCAGAGAGATGGTGGGGGGCGGGCAGTGAGAAAGCACCCACTCCAAGGGGGATGGGCACACTGCAATTCCTTCTCCTTCATTCTCTCTCTCTTTTTTTTTTTTTTTGGGGGGGTTTTGGCTTTTGTGAGCTCGCCAGACAGAGAGAAACAGAGAGACAGAAAGCGAGAAATCATAATTTCTCCTCCATTCTCCTTTCGGAATCTTGGGCACGCACGCAAACACGTCCAGCGTGAGTTTTAAGCCACTGGATCTGGGACGCGAACCACAGTCGACTACGTGGGAGTCCAGCGACATAGCCATTACGCTAACTGCTGGTTCCCTCCTTCATTCTCTTTTTGGGATGTGCCCAGTGTGTTTTCTCAAGTCACTGGGTATGGAACTCATACTGCACAGGCAGCCTTGTGGGGTTCAGCTGCCTCAATCTCCATGCCATCTGGTAACCTCAGCATGCATGTAACAACGTTTAATGAACAGGAAGCACAAAAGCATTTTAATGAAGGAAATAAAATTGGCAAATTGTATTTTGGGTTGATCAGTCCAACAGTGATGGAGAGCATTCCTTCCAGAGCTTCCATTTTGGAAGCACAAAGACTATTCTGAGATTGTGGGATTTAGACAAAAAAGAAACAATGAGATGTCGAGTGAATGATGAGAATATGTAATCAAAGGAATAACTACTACTACTCAGCCAGCGGCTTTTAACTTCTTGGTTGTTTTTTGTTTGTTTGTTTGTTTTTTTTTTGAGAGATTTTCACTGTAGGGCGCGTGCGCTCGCCAGACAGACAGAGAGAGACATAGAGACAGAAAGCGAGAAATCACCCCCCAGGGGGGATGGTCACGCCGCAATCCCCTCTCCTCCATTCTCCTCTCAGGATCTTGGGCACGCACGCACACGCGCCCGGCGTGAGTTTTAAGCCACCGGGTCCAGGACACGAACCGCGGTCGACTACGTGGGAGTCCAACGACATAGCCATTACACTAACTGCTGGTTCCCTTAACTTCTTGGTTGTTGTTCCTTTAAAATTCTGGATGATTTTGGCAACACTCTTGAAATTATTTAGTTATATTCACAATTACTTAGTTGTTCCTTTAGCCGAATTTCATTTGCTATTTATCTGAATAAAGCTATACATAGTCTGATGCAAAACACTAGTCTAGCCCAGAGTAACATTCTTGCACATTCCATTAAAGTCATGTATTTTCAATGTGACATTGACATTGCATTACACCTTTAACTTACTGTACAAAGAAAGCATATATTCTACTAATTGAGAAGCAGTGACCTAGCCTGATTAGCCAAGTGGAAACTGATACCAGAAGTATTTCCTTAGCATATATGACTCACATGACATCTACACACAATTCCTGGTTTCCCACACCCTGAAACTTCGCATGCTTCTGAAGTCCTTATTTGCAGGATCACTCTTTGCCTTCTATAACCCAAGTCCTATATTCATAGAGAGTTCAAACTATTTCATTATTAAGACTAATATTTACTGCACTGGGTGTTTTTTGAATCAGAGTCTCTTTCCAACATCTGACACAAATTATTTTAGTTATTCCTTATACCTCCTCTGTGATAAAGATGGTGGCATTATCACTCCCGTTTACATGTTAGGAAACTGAAGCACAAATTTAAGTATGCTAAGTTGCATGGATATAAAGGTGGACCTAAGTTACAAGCCCGTATTTTATAATTCTAGAGTTTGCAGTATTAAAAACTATACTGAATATCTTCTACATAGGAGCAATAACTAAATTTTGTGTTTATTTGTAATTATTTTAAGCATTAAAATAAGCCTACCTACTTACAAAGCTCTCTTTTAACTTAGATTATTTGGATAAAAATATCATTAATTTGATTTTAGAGAAAATATTACTGCGATTATCAAGACATATATAAATAAAAATATAATCCTGACTATTGCAGTTAGATGATCACATTAAAATTATAGTCTACCCAGTGCCCAGCAGGTGGCATGGAGGTTAAAGAGGCTGGACCCCACATGGCTGACAGTGCAATTTGAATCCTGGACCCAAAAAAAGTAGTCCACCCAAGGTGCATGTGTGTGCATTTCCAGAGTCCCTATGGGAAAATGGAAGAGAAGAGATTTCAGCATGTCCATCCCCTTTAGGTGGTGATTTCTCATTTTCCCTCTGCCTCTCTGTCTCTTTTGAGTGAGCACAGGTGCCTTATATCAAACTAAAAAAAAAGAAAAAAAAAAAGTAGTCTCTCCAACTGCAACACTTTGGTACAATGGCATAGTCCTTAAATTTGTGGACAAAAGAAACAAATTTATCAGTTTGTTTCATGTTTGTAAGGTCCTCAGAGACTGACAGACATTAATAAAGTAATAAAACATGGATGTTTTACTTGAAATGTTAGTTTATGGTACTGACATCTCAGTCTAGTCATGAAAATTCTAGTGCTTACCATCTCGGTTCTTTATTATATCAAAGTACAAAGGAGAAAGATTTAAAAAGTAAAGATAATCCAAAAATTGCATGATGACCATGAAGTTAGATCAATGAGATGCAGAGAGTCTTGGAACATAATTCATTTATGCCATAAAAAAAAAAGCCTAAATAACTATAGCAAAGTACAGCCATTAAGTCTGGGGTGAACAGTGGTGGGGATGGTTGAAAAGAGAAGTAGATAATTATAAACAGAGAGAAAATCATGGTAAAAGATCAGGAAACAAGAAAAATTTTTCAGGGGAACTACAACCACAATATTTTAGAATAGCTCTCTATTGATTAATAGATTTATACGGGGAGATTATGAATGAAAAGTATGCAAGAGGGCATAAGCATGACCATGTAATGACTAAAAGTTGCACTGAAATGCCTGGATATTTTCCTGAAAGAGTTGATAGATTTTAAGTATATTTATTCTAGTTATAAGGGGGGAAGTATTTGGAGGTGTTCAAGCATTATACAGCTAAGAGATTTCTACCTTTTTTATTTTAATTAATTTATTTTTTTGGAGAGGTTTATGCTATACGACATGTGCACTCGCCAGACAGACAAAGAAAGACAGAGAGAGAGAAAGCGAGAAATCACCCCCCAGAGGGGATGGCCACGCCACAATCCCTTCTCCATTCTCCTCTCGGGATCTTAGGCACGTACGCACACACACCCAGCGTGAGTTTAAGCCACCGGGTGCGGGACTTGAACCACAGTTGACTATGTGGGAGTCCAGTGACATTGCCATTACACTAACTGCTGGTCCCTACCTTTTTTTAAATTACTAGCATTTCACAAGTCTTACTCTGTGTCAGTAAGAACTTTTATATATTAGTCACAAGAGTATTTTTCATATATTAGCTCATGTAATTTTAGAAAGCTATTTTGGGCATAACATTTGGAAAACTTTTGTTCTATAAATAAGAATAAGTAAATGAAGATATTTCCTAAATGTATAAATATTGTATTAATTTTAGAGGGATAGTGAAAAACCACAATTACAGGTGCAAGCTCAAGGTGGCAAATAGACTCATAAGATCCAAATGAGCCTTTTTTTATTGACTACATTTATTTAGCTTAATGACTGGACACAAGGTGGGAAATGCAGCAATCACAGCATCTTCAAGTCAATTTCCTCTCTCTCAACAACTTCCAAGTATATCGTTTTTTGTTGTTTTTCATCTAGCTTACCATGTGGATGATTGACTTCCATGATTGACAGCCTAGGCATATGTATATCACATTGACATGTAGAAACTGTATCTTCTGCTAATCATTTGTACTTTTCAAGGCCATAGGCAACAAACTTCCATGCCAGTTTATAGTTCTTCTAATTCACTGCTGACTTCATGCAACAAAGGAACACCATTTTTCATGTTTCTTAGCTTCATGC
>NW_006159990.1:2307630-2385427 GCF_000334495.1 Tupaia belangeri chinensis | reverse complement strand
GAGATCACGGGAACCAGCAGTTAGGGTAATGGCTATGTCGCTGGACTCCCACGTAGTCAACCGTGGTTCGTGTCCCAGACCCGGTGGCTTAAAATTCACACTGGGCGCATGTGCGTGCACGCCCAAGATCCCGAGAGGAGAATGGAGGAGAAGGGATTGTGGCGTGACCATCCCCCCTGGGGGGTGATTTCTCGCTTTCTGTCTCTAATGTCTCTGTCTGTCTGGCAAGCGCACGAGCCCTATAGCGAAAATCTCTCCCCCCATAAAAAGAAACTGAGATCATTCTCTGAGAGGCCCACATCAGACCATGTTAATACTAAATTCTTTTTCACAGTTTCACCTCCATGACCTGAAGTCAATATCTCTACAAAACATGTTCCTTAAATGTTCTGATTTTCTTTTCTTACAGATATATCTCTAATATTTTATACACAGAAAAAAAGTGAGCTAGTACGCCTGTGACCAACAAGATTTAAAAATCAACAGAATATAGGTTTCCTTTTCTCAAAACATTTAATCTTAGCCAATATTGTTCACAAATATTTTTAGATATTTTCTTATCAGTTGCATGGGGCTCCTTTTCATTTACTCACATATGTATCCTTTAGAAATTATTAGAGATACGTAGATTGGGTTTAGTTTCTCTAAAGCCAAATTCACACAGATTTAGATGCGTAATAATTTCTGAGGACAACGAAGTTTTATGGAGTTATCAATAATATTGCTTTTTAAAGTTTATTTTATTTCTTTTCTTTTTTAGAGAGATTTTTGCTACAGGGCATGTGCGCTTGCTAGAAAGATAGAGACAGTAAGTGAGAAATCACCCTCCGGGGGGATGGCCACACCTCAATCTCTTCTCCATTGTCCTCTCAGGATCTTGGGCATGCAGGCTCATGCATCTGCCATGAACGTCAAGCCACCAGGTCCATGACTCAAACCACATTCAATTACGTGGGAGTCCAGCAACACAACCATTAGGCCATCTGCTGGTCCCAAAGTTTATTTTATTTCTTTAGTGAGCAAAGACACATACACACACACACACACACACACACACACACACACACACGGAGAGAGAGAGAGAGAGAAGACCCTCAATAGAGTCTTGAGTTTGCAATTCACCCACAGCTTCAACCAGCCCCAGATCATGGGCAAACACACACTCAATATACTCAGGGAGATCACCAGACTGAACCTGGAACCTTTCCATATGGGTCAGCCTTTCAGAATGTCACATTTTAACCTCTGTATCACTGTCTAGATCCTAATTGAAGATTTTAAATCACATTTCCAATATATCTTTTTATCTAGTGGGTCATCATTAAAATATACTTCATTTTTTAAAATGTCCATGTATGAGCCTCTAAAATATATTATTACACCAAATAGCAGTAGATGAGAGATTAATGTTTAGCAAACAAAGTATTCATTAATATTATACCAAATAGCAGTAGGTAAGATATTAAAGTAATAGTTAGCACACGAAACATTTATTTTTATCACACTGTAATTTCTCTATCCTTCCCAATAGAACCACCAACTCTTAACACATATAAGGATGATAGCTAGAGTGTTCAGTAAGCTCAGAATTCTTTGTGGCCTGGAGGCTTAGTCATATCCCAGTTATGAAGGAACAGGATTTGTGTGACACTGGTTCCCACATATTTGTGTAAAGCACAACACATTTACCACAGAATATTGGGAGCACAGAATATTGCTCATTTGTCTGCTCAACACCCACTATGAAATTGCAAACATAGTAGCTTTAGAGTCATGGTATTCTTGCTGTAAAGGAATGATAACAAGGACCATATGTCTTAGTCAGGTCCTGCTATAATTTAGATGGTCTTTGGTAGTTGAATAGGTGTAGCTCTCTGGTTTAGACTTCTAAAACAACTAGGCATTTCTGCATAAACACAGCAGCAATCAACATAGCAGAGAGCCCTTCCTGGTAGAGGGACACAGCCCTTTCAGCGTCCTCACCTAGCATAATATCCCAAGTGGCATTTTCTTCCATTCAGGAAACAAGAGTTTCCTCAAGCATTTCTTTTCCCTTTCCAGAAATTGATGTTATGTCTGTAAAGGTAAAAAAATGACAATTAATTTTCTACCACCAACAAATAAGCCAGCACTGGGGTCAGTTCTAGCTTAGTCACACTGTATAAACTATCCAGTCTAGGATATTCTAAGGAATACATATAATCCATCTCAAGGCAATATAGCATCTTAAGCCACATGCTCGCTTAGCTGAAAAAAAGAGCACATCCAATCCTCATCTAAAGCATCATACCTGATAACTCAAAAGAAAAGGTTTGTGATATACAAAAGGCAAAGATTCACATCACAACATAATTTCCCAACCTTTTAGTAACAAGACACAAAAATCTTTCTGAAGGTTGTTCCTCCTTTGCTACCCCTAATATTTGGTTGAAGCACATATTCACTTGGAATTCTTAACCAACCCTTCCCATCCGTGGAATCCTTTGTCTTTCAAAACAAACATTCTAATTGCTCATTATATTTCCCATCATTTATTTGAATTAAGCTACACCTATGTGTTGGAAGTGTTATATGAGGGGTCTTCCAAAAAGTCACAGAAAAATGTATGTTATGAAAAAAATCTATGTATGGATTTCAAAATCTCTTTGTACCAAAATAAACTCAAACTTTAATTCCTTTTTTTAAAATTTTTTTGGAGAGGTTTTTCGCTATAGGGCGTGTGCGCTCGCCAGACAGACAGAGAGAGACAGAGAGACAGAAAGCGAGAAATCACCCCCCCCCAAGGGGGGATGGTCACGTCGCAATCCTTTCTCCTCCATTCTCCTCTCAGGATCTGGGGCACACACGCGCACGCGTCCAGCATGAGTTTTAAGCCACCGGGTCGAGGACGCGAACCGCGGTCGACTACGTGGGAGTCCAGTGACATAGCCATTACGCTAACTACTGGTTCCCTTTAATTCCATTTTTTACACACTTTTAAAGTTCCCTCCTATGTCTATTACATGGTTCTTTTTGTCTCATTTTTGGTTAACTGGCCATGATAAAATGTATTCTCTGTAAAATATTAGGAAGTCAAATACATGTCTATTCATTACAAGAGTCATTGAAATACTGCAGGAGCAGTGACCAGTGACCTTTGAAGTCCATCTGCCAGTAATATGCTGGCCATTGACCTCATGAAACTCTCCCCAATGCTGGGACGTCTTTGCTCTTGATAGCATTCAGAACAATCTGTCACTGTATTAGTGTCTTTTATAGAAAGCATTGATATGTGCTGTAGTTTCCAATTGTCATTGGATGGCTTGAGCACCATTGGGCCCCTCATCTCATATACTCAACTCTTTTTCCCCATAAGTAAGTATACTGGGATACCCGTCTTGGCTTTTCAGTGCTACTCTGAGACATAACTGGGTTCTCGTGGATGGCACCTGCAAATGTATGTCTCCCTAGGAGTTTCAATAGGAACTTCCACATTACCTCCCCCCCTTCAATTAACATATTCTTCTGTATCTATGCACCAAGGAACAAGTTACCCAATTGCCCTAGTCATGGGGATGGCCCAAGAGTCCTTACATAGTCATACATTCATTACCCTGAGGCCAGGGACAAAATTCTTTCTGCACTGTCACAAAGTATGACTCTCAATTGAGCCTACTACACAGTACCTAGAATTGCCTCCTTCAGCTGGGATTGCTATTGTCCACTAGCAGATAGTAGCAGCTTCACCATTTCTACCATTCGCTATGAGAACTTCCATCAGCAAATTGGGTGAATGTCTTGCTTCAGCAAGGTTCAGACCCTTTGGTAATAAAAGTGAGTAGTTCTTCAGGAGTTCCACTGTAGAGAGGGAGACGCTACTTACTCATGGGTAGAATGCACTCCTTCAGAGCTGATCTCCTTAGCATATTCACAAATACATCATTAATATTTTCTCAAGGAACTTGTATAACTTTCTTTATTAGAATCTCCTTTTTATATTGCCCATAGCACCACAGATAACTCAAGTCTTAATATCAGGAGATTTTTTTTTTCAGGTATGAAGACTCTCTATCAAAACCAAACAGCATGCCAGTGACTCTTTCTAAAATGGGCTATTCTCAGATATGGTAATAGGGTGTTTTTGCAGTCCAAAAGTCTAGCATTCTAAGGCTTTTTTTCAGGGACTTGATCAGTTCTGTGTGTGTTTTAGTGGAATTCTATGAAAGCATTGGTTATGCCAGATAGGATCATGATAAGAGAAGAGATACCTGGTGGTGCTATCCTCTTTGTTCGAATGTGTAACTGAAAAGGATAGGAAGCAAGAACAAGCCCTTGCACTTATTGGCCTATTGACTGTTGAGACATTTGTTCTTTGCAAGTCCCGCAACCCCCACCCAGAGAATGCTGTACCACCAGAGAGAGACAGTGAGAAGGAGGGAAAAGGAGAAAGCATCCCCAGTGGAAAGATTACAGTATGTCCATTCTACACATTCCCAGCCTTAGCTTTCTTTTTGACTTCTTAATATTGTCTTCTTACTTAGTGCAAATATAGTACATTACGTATACCTAACAGTATACACTTATTTGTTCATAATTGGCACATAATATTCATTTATTAGAACATATTTGTTCACATACACCAGGATATTCTATTTTAACCAAAATGCATGGCCTTGAAACTTCCCCTTGGGGGTAGGGCAAAATGTCCTAGGTGTCAGGTCAATCCCTATTGGTTTCTACTGTCTTATCCTATGGAGCACATTTAGTACACTGAGATAGCATCCTTAGTTTCTGTTAAACAGCATCATTGGATTTAAATTAAGCCAGTCTGCATTAAAAGGAAGCATATCTCATGGGATTCATTAAGGAAAGCAGCTGCAGATATGAAAATGTTCTTCTTCCCAACTAGTGATAATGAGTCAGTTAGATCTTTTCAGAGAATCAGTCATTTTTTATTTTTTTATCCCTTAACAGTACATAATAACAGCCATAATAACAACTCTATCTGATTCGCTCTTTCCTTATATTTTTAACTGGCACTCCCTTGTTTTCCCTTGACTAGACAATTTACCAGTTTCTTGGAGATAAATCTATGTAAAGCAGATACCCAGGCATCAAATTGTCATCAGAATCTCCTCCCCAACCCTATCTCATCTCATTTCCTGCTACACAGTGATTCGGCCCAAGGATCTGAAAGCCAGGCTTGTTCTGTAGCACCACAGCTGTCCTCAGCTGGCAACCAGAGTCAGCTGGAGACGGGTAGGCTTTAATGTCCTACTAGTTTTACTTAACATTATAGAAGGAAATAAGTTAGGGCAGGTTGCAGGGAGAGCATCTTCAGCTCATCATCCTCTCATCCCAACAGCTACCCAAGTACCCAAGTACACAAAAGCATATAAAAGAGGAGGCATTTTTTTGTGTGTCTGCACCCACTTAGGCATTATGGCTGCAGTAGACGAGAGCCAAGGTACACGAGCGAGTGACCTTTACTCATGAAAACTACAGCTCCAATTTCCCACTCACTTTTTATATCATAGTATAAAATGCTCATGCCGATGCTAACTCATAGTCCCTAATCTCAGGCTCATGCTGTGTTCCTCAAAACAAATGAGACAGTTAAAGTATTTTTCATTTTTTTCTAAAATCCACTATTCCCAAGTAAACAGTTCTTTAAGAATCTAAGCTCATTCTGAGGCAATCCTAATAGTAAAATCTTTATTCACAAAATTACATGCGTATATGTATTTATGTAATTAAATGTCAGTGTATTATTCACTTTTTTATTTGTAAAACCAGTCCATTTTAATGTTTCTGCACAATTAAACAAATAATCTGGGATGACTGCAGACATATAATACCAGCTCATTCAGAAACATCACAGTCATGGTGGTGTTCCAAATTGTTGTACCATCTTCAAAAATTACAAGTTCTGGGACCAGCAGTTAGTGTAATGGCTGTGTTGCTAAACTCCCATGTAGCTGACCACAGTTTGAGTCCCAGACCCGGTGGCTTAAACTCACGCTGAGCGCATGTGTGTGTGTGCTCAAGATCCCAAGAGGAGAATGGAGGAGAAGGGATTGGGGCGTGGCCATTCCCCCTGGGGGGTGATTTCTCACTTTCTGTCTCTCCATCTTTCTGGCGAGTGCATGCACCCTATAGGAAAAAACCTCTACAAAAAAAAAAAAAAAATTACAAGTTCTGTATTTATAGTTTTCATTTATAACACTCCTTTCACTTATACTTTTCAAATTGGTGAATTATAATACATACAGAAGAGGCATAAAATGTTAATCAATAGTATGATACATAGTACTTACAATAAATACTCATGCACCCACCCCACAAATGAGAAACTGAATATTATCAGCACCTCCAAAGCCTTCACAGTGTCACTTCTCAGACTAACCCCCCTCCAAGTATTCCCTAGTCTCATCCAAATGGTTGACTTTTGTAATAATTACACCTTTATGCTTCTTTACAGGTTTCCCACTAAGTATACACTGCTAACCAGTACAGTTTAATTTTTTCTATTAAATTTTATGTAAGTGTTGAGTATAGATTTTTGTGTCTTTTCATTTTTTTCCTCAGAGTTGTTTTACTAAGTCAGTCGTGTCATAGTGTGCAGTGGCTATTTTTTATTCCCACTATTTTATAATGTTCTGTTATAATATTCTTTAACATTCTATTCTATTCTATTAATATTCTATTATACTTTATATATTCTATTACACAAAAATACCACAGCTTATTTAGTTCAGTATCTTATTAACAGTTATTTGTGTTCTTTCCAATTAGCGTAACAGAAATGGTGCTTCTCTTGCAATATTCTTCTCAATCTTCTCAGGTAAGCACTACCATTTTTGTTTTCCAGAAAAAGAAAGCGATGGGTAGAAGAAATATGATTTTCTTAATATCATTCAGATGGTAGAATTGGCTTTGAATCCAACTCTGTGACTCCAGGGTTTATATTCTTCATTTCCTCACTAAGCTCTTGCAATTAGAAATATAAGATGAAACAAAAACTGTGACAATCTAGATTTTTAAAAAGGACAAATTACACCAACTTCTAAGAACATAGATTCACTATGAGTTAGTGATTCATTTAAAATAGTTGCAGAAATAGATGGAAACTCAATGGCAATATCATTTACTAAGGATCTAGCTTGAATGAGTGACTGGTGGTATCATTCACTGAGATATTTGTTAAGTACAGAAAAAGAGCTGGGGAGGCAGATCAAGAATTCAGTTTGAAGACCAGCAGATGGTGCAATGGTTATCTCACTGGACTCCCACATAGTTGACCGCAGTTTGAGTCCCAGACTCAGCAGCTTAAAACTCACGCTGAACGTGTGGTGTGTGCGTGCCCAAGATCCTGAGAGGAGCATGGAGGAAAAGCAGTTGCAGCGTGGCCATCCTCCCTGGGGAAATGATTTCTGACTCTGTCTCTCCATCGAGCACTTGTTTCCTGTAGCAAAAAATCTCTCTCTCAAAAAAAAAAAAAAATGAGTTTGGATTTGAACATACTCTATTTGGTACTGACAAGGCGTTGTGACTGACCAACATCAATTGAGAACTCACAACCAGTCAAGAAGTGGTTCTAAAATTTTTACATGCATTAACTCACTTGATTCTCACAGTAAATGTGTCAGGTGGACCCTACTATTGTGCCCATTTTATAGCTGATAAAGCCGAGGCAAAGAGAGGCTCAGTGGTATTGCAACATTGCAAAGCTAGTTGATGAGTCAAGATACTAACATAAGTGGCTGTTTCAAGAGCTATTTTTAAGCACAAATATTTAATGTCTCCTGATAAAAAGTCTTGAACAATAGGCATTTAAATATACAGATTTGATGTTTAGATAAGAAACCTAGGCTTGATATATGATCTGAAAGATGTCAGTATATACACGTCAATGAATGGTTACAGTGTAATCCCTGCAACTGTCAGTGGTTCTCAGTCAGATGTGATTTTGCCTTCCAGGAAACACTTGATAATGTTTGCAGACGTTTTTATTTACTATTAATAAAGGTGGGTGTTATTTGTGTCTAGTGAGTAGAGGCCAGAGATGCTGCCAAACCTCCTAAATGCACATGACAGTCTCTCACAATAAAGAATTATCCTGTTCAAATGTCTCTGTTCCAGCACAGATCAATTGCTGAAGAGGGCCCATGCTGGAAAAGAGAGTGGGATGAATGAGGAAACTTCTCAGCTAAGAAGTGTCTGCTGATGGCATTTACAGTGGCTGTGGTAATATATCCTTTCCTCCGAAGTAGGAATGAAGCAGTGCATCACAGTGTCCATCATAGCTGTAGCCAGGAAATGAGGAAGTGCCATTGATGAAACCCTACCATAGGGGGAGCCTTGCATGATTTTTTGTCTCTTTTTGGTTTTAGATTGTTACTATAGGTCATGTGTGCTCGCTGGAGAGAAACAGAGAGGGAAAGTGAAAAATAACTCCTTGGCATAATGAGCATGCTGCAATCCTTTCTTTTTTCTTCGTTAGATTTAGATTATGCACGCACATTCACTTGACATGATTTTTGAGTTTTTCAAGCCACTAGGTCCAAGACTCAAACCATGCAGTTGGCCATGTGGGATCCAGCACCTAAACCTCTACAGCACCTGCTGGTCTGGGATCCCTACTTTTGTCCACTGGCTTGGATCAACAGTGTATTGATCATGTGTTTTTATTTCTTATAATTCTGATGCTTTGGAACCTTGGGGCTTTGCTAACCCTGGAAACACTCTCCCTCCCAAGACTAGCAATTGTCCAGAGCTGGAATAGAACTAGCCCAGAACCATGGCTTTCATTCTCAAATGGACAATCCAGAGTCCTCATAACCTTCCACTTCCTTTATTGGACTTTCACACTCAGGGTCAATCACCCCAATTACCCCATCCTAATTACCCCAGAGACAACTCACAGCATCTTGAAAAACAAGAACCTGCTGGGACCAGCAGTTAGCGTAATGGCTATGTTGCCGGACTCCCATGTAGCTGACCATGGTTTGAGTCCCAGATCCAGTGACTTAAACTCACACCGGATGTGTGTGTGTGTGTGCGGGCCCAAGATCCCGAGAGGAGATTGGAGAAGGGATTGCAGCATGACCATCCCCCCTGGGGGTGGTTTCTGCTTTCTGTATCCCTGTCTCTGTCTTTTTGGCGAGCGCACATGTCCTATAGCAAAAACCTCTCCCAAAAAAAAAATTAAAAATAAAAGAAAAACAAAAACCTGCTGAAATTATTCAAACTAGCCATTAGACTCTTGCTCACGTTCTTTCTCCTCTCTCCCAAATTCATATAAACCCTGACTGACCCTGGTGCTTTCTCATTTGACCCTGTGTGACCCTACGTGGAATGGTATGCCCTGTCCTCTTGGGGACTGTGAGTAATAAACTATCTTTACAATGGCAGTTGTCTCCTGTCTCCTGATCTGTTTGTCTTACCTTACCTGAATAATGGTAAAGCCTGCATTTTAAAACAAGCAGATGATTCAAATGATTGATTTGTTTTTGTTCAGTTTTTCTTATTATATATATTTTTTTCTTTTGTATTGAAAGCATTAAAAAGTATAACTTTCCTGCACATAGCTTTGGCTGCAGAAGGAGTGTTATATTTTTTGCTACACCCATGCACATTTTTACTTATTTTAAATCTGTTTATTCTCCATGAGAAACAGTGTATCCACACATGGTTTGGGGTCATATGCATTATAGGTGAGTTTCTTTATGTTATTCACTGTCCACCTACTGCTAATACATCCTACTCCATGATTTCAAGCCAGAAGGTTTACAGGCAGAAAACTTTCATCAAATATTTCATAACATATTCTCACTTTTATTACTTTGAAAATAATCACTAATCCCCCTTGATCCATCTTAATGAGCCATGCATTGTTTATTTCCAAATAATTAATTTTCAATTTCTGTTTTTTTTATTATGATCTAATAATGTGACATGCATAATTTCAGCTTTTTGTGTAATTGATTTAAATCTTTTGTGACCTATTGGATGGTCAATTTTTGTGAAACACAATTACTTTTTGTTTTTAAGAGATATTTTTGATATAGGGTGCATACACTCACTGGAGAGACAGAGAGTGAGAACTCACCTGCCAGGAGGTATAGACATACTGCAATCCCTTCTCCTCCATTCTCCTCTCAGGATTTTTGAGCATGCATGCACACGTACCTGGCATGAATTTTAAACTCCCAGGTATGGTACTTAAACTATGGCTGTCCATGTCAGAGTCCAGCAATGTAACCATTATACTATCTGCTGTTCCCTATGTTAGCTTTTAAAAGAAAGTCTAAGCACTGTTTATGTGGACTATATTAAATAAGTTATGAATTAGGGTATTACATAAATTATGTAATTTTTTCCTACATAAGTTTTCAAAAACTGGGAATTGTATCTTCAAACTATATTTCTTTTCTAGTTTTTCTGTGCAAAGTTCTATGACAGTTCTCACTTTCTTTTATAGCTGTGGTATTTGTCATCAATGGTTTATGCCTCCAATATCTCCCTAGTGAATGTATCATTTTTTTCATATAAAATAAGTCATTTTTTTCTAATTTTATGATAATTTATTTGTCTCAAAACTTTATATAGCTGATTTTAGTGGTATGCTTATTTTTTCTTTGCCTTTACTTAATATATACCTCTGCCTGTCTTTCCATTTTCACTTCTTTCTTTCTCTCTTTTTAAACTTTTCTATGTCACATTCTCTTAAATTTCTCTTTTGGAAATAACATATAATTTGACTTTGTCTTTAATAGGAGAGTTTAACTCATTCAAGATAAACAATTTTAAGGTTGTTATGTCTGAAAAGTTTATTCATTTGTCCTCTCAGTTTCAACTTCCTTTTGTTATGTGCTGTTTTTGTTTTTTAATGCTTCTTTACTTTTCTATTTGGTTCTTTATAGACTGTGATTTGTATTACCTTTTCTGCTTGTCTAAAACATGAATCTTTGTAAAACATGAAACTTTTTCAAATTTATCCTATTTAAAGAATTAGTTTTGTATTTTATTTCATAACCTGTTAATGCCATTTAATTCAACTTACTATGTTTCACTGTTTTTAATGCCTAACTGTGGGCATTCTTCAGTATTTTACTTGAATTTCTCTTAACTAGATAAATGCATGTATTTGAGCAACTTTTTTCCATGAAGAGTCCTTTTTATTGTACTTTTAAATTTCTATGTTTTTCTCAATTCACAGCCTTCCCTTGTCAATCTATTGAAATTTTGCCTCAGATTTTATCTTTTTCTTGAGTTCATAGTTTTTAAATTGTATTTTGTACACAAACAGATATTTTTAAACCTGTACTTTGAATTTCTGATCATTTTTTTTCTGTCTCACTAAGCTCTTGCAATTAGAAATATAAGATGAAACAAAAACTGTGACAATCTAGATTTCTAAAAAGGACAAATTACACCAACTTCTAAGAACATAGATTCACTATGAGTTAGTGATTCATTTAAAATAGTTGCAGAAATAGATGGAAACTCAATGGCAATATCATTTACTAAGGATCTAGCTTGAATGAGTGACTGGTGGTATCATTCACTGAGATATTTGTTAAGTACAGAAAAAGAGCTGGGGAGGCAGATCAAGAATTCAGTTTGAAGACCAGCAGATGGTGCAATGGTTATCTCACTGGACTCCCACATAGTTGACCGCAGTTTGAGTCCCAGACTCAGCAGCTTAAAACTCACGCTGAACGTGTGGTGTGTGCGTGCCCAAGATCCTGAGAGGAGCATGGAGGAAAAGCAGTTGCAGCGTGGCCATCCTCCCTGGGGAAATGATTTCTGACTCTGTCTCTCCATCGAGCACTTGTTTCCTGTAGCAAAAAATCTCTCTCTCAAAAAAAAAAAAAAAATGAGTTTGGATTTGAACATACTCTATTTGGTACTGACAAGGCGTTGTGACTGACCAACATCAATTGAGAACTCACAACCAGTCAAGAAGTGGTTCTAAAATTTTTACATGCATTAACTCACTTGATTCTCACAGTAAATGTGTCAGGTGGACCCTACTATTGTGCCCATTTTATAGCTGATAAAGCCGAGGCAAAGAGAGGCTCAGTGGTATTGCAACATTGCAAAGCTAGTTGATGAGTCAAGATACTAACATAAGTGGCTGTTTCAAGAGCTATTTTTAAGCACAAATATTTAATGTCTCCTGATAAAAAGTCTTGAACAATAGGCATTTAAATATACAGATTTGATGTTTAGATAAGAAACCTAGGCTTGATATATGATCTGAAAGATGTCAGTATATACACGTCAATGAATGGTTACAGTGTAATCCCTGCAACTGTCAGTGGTTCTCAGTCAGATGTGATTTTGCCTTCCAGGAAACACTTGATAATGTTTGCAGACGTTTTTATTTACTATTAATAAAGGTGGGTGTTATTTGTGTCTAGTGAGTAGAGGCCAGAGATGCTGCCAAACCTCCTAAATGCACATGACAGTCTCTCACAATAAAGAATTATCCTGTTCAAATGTCTCTGTTCCAGCACAGATCAATTGCTGAAGAGGGCCCATGCTGGAAAAGAGAGTGGGATGAATGAGGAAACTTCTCAGCTAAGAAGTGTCTGCTGATGGCATTTACAGTGGCTGTGGTAATATATCCTTTCCTCCGAAGTAGGAATGAAGCAGTGCATCACAGTGTCCATCATAGCTGTAGCCAGGAAATGAGGAAGTGCCATTGATGAAACCCTACCATAGGGGGAGCCTTGCATGATTTTTTGTCTCTTTTTGGTTTTAGATTGTTACTATAGGTCATGTGTGCTCGCTGGAGAGAAACAGAGAGGGAAAGTGAAAAATAACTCCTTGGCATAATGAGCATGCTGCAATCCTTTCTTTTTTCTTCGTTAGATTTAGATTATGCACGCACATTCACTTGACATGATTTTTGAGTTTTTCAAGCCACTAGGTCCAAGACTCAAACCATGCAGTTGGCCATGTGGGATCCAGCACCTAAACCTCTACAGCACCTGCTGGTCTGGGATCCCTACTTTTGTCCACTGGCTTGGATCAACAGTGTATTGATCATGTGTTTTTATTTCTTATAATTCTGATGCTTTGGAACCTTGGGGCTTTGCTAACCCTGGAAACACTCTCCCTCCCAAGACTAGCAATTGTCCAGAGCTGGAATAGAACTAGCCCAGAACCATGGCTTTCATTCTCAAATGGACAATCCAGAGTCCTCATAACCTTCCACTTCCTTTATTGGACTTTCACACTCAGGGTCAATCACCCCAATTACCCCATCCTAATTACCCCAGAGACAACTCACAGCATCTTGAAAAACAAGAACCTGCTGGGACCAGCAGTTAGCGTAATGGCTATGTTGCCGGACTCCCATGTAGCTGACCATGGTTTGAGTCCCAGATCCAGTGACTTAAACTCACACCGGATGTGTGTGTGTGTGTGCGGGCCCAAGATCCCGAGAGGAGATTGGAGAAGGGATTGCAGCATGACCATCCCCCCTGGGGGTGGTTTCTGCTTTCTGTATCCCTGTCTCTGTCTTTTTGGCGAGCGCACATGTCCTATAGCAAAAACCTCTCCCAAAAAAAAAATTAAAAATAAAAGAAAAACAAAAACCTGCTGAAATTATTCAAACTAGCCATTAGACTCTTGCTCACGTTCTTTCTCCTCTCTCCCAAATTCATATAAACCCTGACTGACCCTGGTGCTTTCTCATTTGACCCTGTGTGGCCCTACGTGGAATGGTATGCCCTGTCCTCTTGGGGACTGTGAGTAATAAACTATCTTTACAATGGCAGTTGTCTCCTGTCTCCTGATCTGTTTGTCTTACCTTACCTGAATAATGGTAAAGCCTGCATTTTAAAACAAGCAGATGATTCAAATGATTGATTTGTTTTTGTTCAGTTTTTCTTATTATATATATTTTTTTCTTTTGTATTGAAAGCATTAAAAAGTATAACTTTCCTGCACATAGCTTTGGCTGCAGAAGGAGTGTTATATTTTTTGCTACACCCATGCACATTTTTACTTATTTTAAATCTGTTTATTCTCCATGAGAAACAGTGTATCCACACATGGTTTGGGGTCATATGCATTATAGGTGAGTTTCTTTATGTTATTCACTGTCCACCTACTGCTAATACATCCTACTCCATGATTTCAAGCCAGAAGGTTTACAGGCAGAAAACTTTCATCAAATATTTCATAACATATTCTCACTTTTATTACTTTGAAAATAATCACTAATCCCCCTTGATCCATCTTAATGAGCCATGCATTGTTTATTTCCAAATAATTAATTTTCAATTTCTGTTTTTTTTATTATGATCTAATAATGTGACATGCATAATTTCAGCTTTTTGTGTAATTGATTTAAATCTTTTGTGACCTATTGGATGGTCAATTTTTGTGAAACACAATTACTTTTTGTTTTTAAGAGATATTTTTGATATAGGGTGCATACACTCACTGGAGAGACAGAGAGTGAGAACTCACCTGCCAGGAGGTATAGACATACTGCAATCCCTTCTCCTCCATTCTCCTCTCAGGATTTTTGAGCATGCATGCACACGTACCTGGCATGAATTTTAAACTCCCAGGTATGGTACTTAAACTATGGCTGTCCATGTCAGAGTCCAGCAATGTAACCATTATACTATCTGCTGTTCCCTATGTTAGCTTTTAAAAGAAAGTCTAAGCACTGTTTATGTGGACTATATTAAATAAGTTATGAATTAGGGTATTACATAAATTATGTAATTTTTTCCTACATAAGTTTTCAAAAACTGGGAATTGTATCTTCAAACTATATTTCTTTTCTAGTTTTTCTGTGCAAAGTTCTATGACAGTTCTCACTTTCTTTTATAGCTGTGGTATTTGTCATCAATGGTTTATGCCTCCAATATCTCCCTAGTGAATGTATCATTTTTTTCATATAAAATAAGTCATTTTTTTCTAATTTTATGATAATTTATTTGTCTCAAAACTTTATATAGCTGATTTTAGTGGTATGCTTATTTTTTCTTTGCCTTTACTTAATATATACCTCTGCCTGTCTTTCCATTTTCACTTCTTTCTTTCTCTCTTTTTAAACTTTTCTATGTCACATTCTCTTAAATTTCTCTTTTGGAAATAACATATAATTTGACTTTGTCTTTAATAGGAGAGTTTAACTCATTCAAGATAAACAATTTTAAGGTTGTTATGTCTGAAAAGTTTATTCATTTGTCCTCTCAGTTTCAACTTCCTTTTGTTATGTGCTGTTTTTGTTTTTTAATGCTTCTTTACTTTTCTATTTGGTTCTTTATAGACTGTGATTTGTATTACCTTTTCTGCTTGTCTAAAACATGAATCTTTGTAAAACATAAAACTTTTTCAAATTTATCCTATTTAAACAATTAGTTTTGTATCTTATTTCATAAACTGTTAATTGAAACTTTTTCAAATTTATCCTATTTAAAGAATTAGTTTTGTATTTTATTTCATAACCTGTTAATGCCATTTAATTCAACTTACTATGTTTCACTGTTTTTAATGCCTAACTGTGGGCATTCTTCAGTATTTTACTTGAATTTCTCTTAACTAGATAAATGCATGTATTTGAGCAACTTTTTTCCATGAAGAGTCCTTTTTATTGTACTTTTAAATTTCTATGTTTTTCTCAATTCACAGCCTTCCCTTGTCAATCTATTGAAATTTTGCCTCAGATTTTATCTTTTTCTTGAGTTCATAGTTTTTAAATTGTATTTTGTACACAAACAGATATTTTTAAACCTGTACTTTGAATTTCTGATCATTTTTTTTCTGTAAGTGTGTCCTGTAGCTCAAATGTTGCCATATTTCTCTTATGTAGCATTGTTAATACATCCACATGTCCTTTCTGTCTGTTGATCCAAATAAGTAGAAATATATTGAGATATTTGTCCATAAACATTTTGTCTGAATTAATTAGCCATCTATTACGACCTCTGCTAAAGTGAATTTTAAGCCAAGAGTTCATGAATACGCAGATCCTCTAACAATATTTCTTATGTCCAGTAGACATTGTTTTTTTGCTATCTATTTGTCTTTTGAGCAGGATAATTTGTGTCTTGATGATTTGAAATATTCTTTTAATCTCCATTATCTAGACACAATGAAAAGAAAATGGCAGAAACAGGGCAGCACCCAGGATGATCTGTGGCTCCTCGCACAATACCCTCCCACAGCCACTTCCTCATCCCAGAACAGAGAACACCAGTGTCCTTCCAGTTTTGCCAGTGGCAGAAATGAAATAAAAATTTTATTTTGAAGTTAACAGAAAGAGCTACCAGTAGGAGTAACTGGAAGACAGAGTGGTCCTTAAAATGTTTTAGAAAGCAATTCCTTTGGCAAAATCTAAGGGAAAAAAGATATAGTATTCTCCTTGGTACAGACGTTGTACACTGAGGTCAGGTGGCTGTCTGTGGTAGAACAATGAGGACTAAGGACCTTTAGGTTTGACACATTTATTATCCCTCAAGAGACACAATAAGAGTCAGTATCATCTTGCCTGAAAGAAAGTTGCAATTTGTGTGAGTAATATTGGTTGTCTTAATTTGGGGGATTGTAAATCTTTGTGTTTTAATATTTTTATATGGATTCCAGTTCAGAATCGGGAAACACAGCCAAGTACTGCAAATAAGGTGATTCTGTTGCTTGTACAGATGGTCTTTGAGTTACAATGATTTGGCTTACATTTTTTTGACTTTATGATGTAAATCATTCCATTGTAAGTCAAGGAGCACCTATATTCATCATTTTAGAAATGCAACACATCCCCTTAGATCTTTTTTAGGATTTCATATTAACATTTATTTCACAATGCATATTGTACTATTATTGTCTGGTGGTTTAAAAAGGATGCATTTGTTTACCAGTAGGTACCTACCTGGCCCTTCTGTTCTCCCATGACTGGTGTTTACTAACCCCACCCACAGCCCTGCAGATTTTAGAGCAAACCTGACCTACTCAGTTCTAGCTCATCCTCCTGACACTGAGTATTGTCACCTGTGTCACTGGTTTTGTCATGGTTTAGAAAAATTTCCCTTGGTTTTATTCTTGCAAGTAAGTTTTGAAGACTGGGGCCTGCCTTTCCCTATGGGGACTCAAATCCCTCACTTGGTTACCAACCCAATGCTTTCCATCCTCTGGGTTTATCCACCTCTGCCACAAAGAGAGATTGTAATCCTGCCTTGAAATTCAAGACGTGCTGCTGGTTAGAGAAGGACATTTGGAGGTTGCCTCTCTACCTCCAGCTGGTCTCTCTTAGTAGCCTTCTTCTGACATGACAGCTACAAACTAACATGTGTTGTGATTTCTTTTCTATCTCTCACTTTCCTTTTAATTTAATTTTTATTTATTTACTTTAGGGAGATTTTGCTATATGGCACATGTGCTTGCCAGAGAGACAGAATATGAGAAATCAAACCCCACGGGGGATAGCCATACTGCAATATCTTCTCCACCATTCTCTTCTTGGGATTTTGGGCACACATGCACACATGTCTGGCATGAGTTTTAAATCACTGAGCCCAGGACTTGAACTGCTGTCGACTACATGGTAGTCCAGCAATGTCACCATTATGCTATCTACTGATCCTCTGATTCCTTTTCAACATTGTATTCTACATCCTGAACTTTTATTTTTTTAACTCTGGGCAGCAAGTTTTTTTCACCATTATGATTAGGCCTATCTCTAGGTGAAGGTTCCTCCTGGATTATCCAAATCCCTATTTGCTGGACCATACCTGGTCATATTTAAAAATGAGAAAGTGCCAGATAAGCAACATATTCTTATCTTTGGTTTATGCTAGACAGTGTCTTTCTTCTCATTCTAAACAACCCTACAGCCAACCTGTCACCGAATAGGATGGTTTCACAACCAAAATATATCTCAAAGCCAACCAATTCTAACAGATTTCACTAAAGGTCCCTGTATCAAGTCATGATTATCTTTGACCGAGAATAAAGTGGCTTTCAGTGCCTTCCTGATGTTCACTCCTGCTTCTGCCCCCAGCCTTTCCCTAGGAGGCCAAGAATAGGATCCAGTCCCTCTCCTATTTTAAACCCTCAGGCCCTTGGAATTGCGTTAGCGTATTCCTGAGTGTAAGCTCGGACTCATGGCTTTCATTCCAGTCACTCTTTTCCTCTCACTTAAGCTCTTCTCACACTGGACAGCATTCAGGATGATTGTGCGTGTGAAAGAGAGAGAGTGGGAGAGAGGGCACATGGGGTCTCCGTGTCGCCATCCTCCTGCCTCCAGTTACTGGGCCTATAATTACCATACTCTTTTAGGGTGAATAGGGAATTGAACCTGGCCTCCCACATGGCCTCATCCTGCAGAGCAGCAGTGTTTGACAGGTGCTGTGCTACACCGGCTGGGTCTGTTTTTAGAATTTTAAAGGTGCTGCATCTATTTTTAGGATTTTGAAGGTATTATTGATATTCTGTCCCATCTGGAATCCTTTCAACTTCACTCTTGTGGACAAATGCCAATGATTTATATTTTTGGTCCCTGCACCTTCTCAGATGGTATATCCTCAAAGTAGCCCTTACTGACCTCCCTATTGGATTACTCTGCTCTATTCTCTGATAGCGCATGTACTTTCTGTTGGTAGCATTTCTAACTAAAAAAAAAAAAAGAAAAAAGAAAAAAAAATGTTTGTGGGCCAACAGCTGGCATGGCAGTTAAGGCCCTGTATCACACATGGCTAACCATGCAGTTCCAGTCCCAGGTCCAGCAACTTGAAAAATATGCTATGCCAGTATGCATGCATACCCAAAAATCCCAAGAAGGGAATGGAGGAGAAGGGATTGCGGCGTGGCCATTTTTCCTGGGAGGTGATTTCTCACTTTCTCTCTTTTCTACCCACTACTCACCTCATCTCTCTCTGGTGAGCATATGCGCCGTATGGCAAAAACTGGGAAAAAAAAAATATATATATATATTTTATTATCCTGTCAACTTCATGATGATATCTGTTTGATTCCTCACATCCTGACTAGGGCCTAGCAGGATCTTGCATAAGCAGAGACTTAAACATTTTTGATCAATAAATTTAAAATACCAGATGAACATGAAATGTCAGCCACTTACCAATAATATTAAGTATTTCTTATTAATGAATGCTATACCTAGTGACAATGCTAGGTTTGTGAAGATAGTCTATGTGGAAATGTATCTATCCATCTATCTATTTTTTTTTTGAGAGGTTTTTTGCTATAGGGCGCATGCGCTCGCCAGACAGACAGAGAGGGACAGAGAGACAGAAAGCGAGAAATCACCCCCCCCCAGGGGGGATGGTCACGCCGCAATCCCTTCTCCTCCATTCTCCTCTCAGGATCTTGGGCACACATGCACACGCGCCCGGCATGAGTTTTAAACCACCAGGTCCAGGACGCAAACCACGGTTGGCTACGGGGGAATCCAGCGACATAGCCATTACGCTAACTGCTTGTTCCCCTATCTATTTTTTTTTACATACATAAAAAAAGTAAAGAGAGGAATGTAAGGCAATGCAAAGGAAATATTTCTTTTCTAAATTTTGCCATAGGATGTATGTACTCACCTGAGAGCGACAGCAGAGACGGAGAGTTGAAAGCACCCCACAGTGATGCACTGTCCTACTGCAATCCCTTCTCCTCCATTTCTCCATTCTGTCAGGATTTGGGGCACATATGCATATGTACCCAGTGCATTTTTCAAGCTTCAGGGACTGAGATTCAATTCATATTGTTAGTTGGCCTTGTGGGATCTGGCTTCCTTAACTACCAGGCCACAGGGCCAGCCTGAAAGGGAATAATTTAATGACAAATAGTAGCCGATTTACAACAGTCTCAATTCTGTGGATATGCCAAAGTTCTTTGTAACTTTTTTTTTACTATTCATACAAACTATTTATCTGATGTTGGGGTGCAGCCAGTATTTCTTTTTTTTCACAGTTTGAGATGAAATAGATTAAAACTATGTTTTTCCACAAGTCATTTAATGGGTAAGAAGATAAATATGTTTTTTAAATTTTCATCCTTAGTTTTGTCTGAAAACTGCAGATAAAGCAGGTTCCTGAAACTTATACCTTCACTCTGTTCTGTGCACCTAACTTTATTCTGTGCATCTATTTTCATGCCCTCTCCAAAGCATCTGGAGTCCTGCAGAATTCTGAAAAGACACATGAAGTGAGCTACTCTGAAAGAGTCCCCTGATGATTTTTGTTCACCATCCACTCTTCTGATTTTACCCACCTGTGGGTTCATGCTTAGGACCCTGCAAATAAATAGTGGTTCTCAGAAGTTAATGTTTACGTCTACAGGAAAGAGTTGATAAAGTTTTAACACAAATGCAGATTCCTGAATCTTATCAAAGAAACTTAGATTTGGTAATTCTGAACAGGAGCTGATCTGAATTAACAAAACAAAACAAAACAAAACAAAACAAAAAAACAGTATGCATTGTTAGACTGAGATCTATAGAAAACTCATTGAAAAAAATCTACCAGCAGCTATTTTGATGTGTTTTAATGGATGACTTATTGTCTGACATGGACACAACATCCTACTGCTTAAGAATTTCATCACTAAAGTGGCAGTCTTGGTATAGGATCAGCCTTATTTAAAGGAAACAAGGTTTCCCACAAAGGAGCACTCATTTATTCAGTATTACTTTGACAATTCATAATATATGCTTTTTTTCAGTTAATGCAATGCTTTTGTTATTTTGTTTTAAAACACTTTACTGAGGTATGATTAACATGTAAAAATTGAACATATTTAATGTATACAATTCAATGAGTTTGGGAATAAATATGTACCCTTGAAACCATCACTGCCAAGACCATAGACATAACATCACATCCTTGAGTCTTCTCCCACTTTTTATTACGTGTTTGAACTTCTTTGTATGTGGTGAGAAGACAACATAAGATTGATTGTCTGTATTGCAGTATTGTTAGCAATAGGCACCATGTTGTAGATATCTTAAATTTTATCTTGCATAACTAAATTTTTCAGTTAATGTCTTAAAAGACTTAAATTCTTTAAACTTTATATTTTATCAGCTATTAATGCAATAAATACAAACAATATGAATTTTACTTGTGAATTTTTTTCTTATTCTACCACTTGGATGGTATAGGTAAAATGATTTCTGAACAGTATGTTTAAAAAAAATGACTTGATGGCCAAGCAGATATAGTGGCATGCACCTGTAATCTGAAATATTTGGGGGTAGAGAGAAGCCTCTGAAGGAGGGCTATAAATTCACGGTCATCCTGGGCAACATAGTGAGGTCCTGTCTATAAACAAAAAGAAAAAAGAAAAGAAAGAAAGAAAGGAAGAAAGAAAGAGAAAGAAAAGAGGGAAGGAGAATGAAAGGAGGGAAGGAGAATGAAAGAGGGAGAGAAGGGGAAAAAAAGAAGAGAAAAATGACGTAATAAGCTTTAAATGAGCTTAGCAAGTAAAGACAACATACAATAGTAAATATATAGATAAAATTTCCATTATGGTACCTTGCAGTTTGACTACCATATTGTCTTGGATTACCAACAAGAAGCTCCCTTCCAAACAAAAATGCTAGTTGAAATGTGATGCTTTGCATCAGACACTTGACTAAAATATCACTCATCAAATTTCTGAAAGTCAAACTGCAGGTGGTCCTGAATTTATTTTAGATGTCTGCTATTTTTCTCCATTTGAAATCTCTTTCATGTAAAACAAGTTAAAGAAATATCAGGAAGCAATTTATTGGAGATTATGTATTTATTTTAATCAACATAGGGGAATTAACTCAATGACTGTAATACATCATCTGGATTCAGCTACATTATGTGCCTTCTCCTTTTAGATGAAAGACTAAAATTTTCTGTGGTTCATTAAGTATAATACGGCTTCCTCTCTTTTTAATTAAGTTTGAATTCAAATAAATTGTTATTTTCACATTAAGTACCATTCTTCTCCCCATTTGAAGACATACCACCTTATGTTTCTATCAGATAATCATATACAGGCTGATATAATTTTTCATGCTTCTCAAAATCCTTATTCATTCTATTACATTTATGTTTTGAAAAACAATATTAATCCTATATTTCTCTATTTGTGTCAGAACTGAAGCAGTGTGTGTTCATTAGCTTCTTTTTTAAGGTGAAGAAAACACTATGTATTTACATCCATCTCCCAATTTTCAGTTGTATAATTCACATGCTTACTTTTAAAATTGTTTATTTTTCTTTCAAAACATTTTATATCACTAGTCTTGTTTTATACAAAATTACAATTATTGCTGCAGTTATTTATTTAAATATTTTACTGATAACAATCATAATTACATGGCTCAATTCTCATTAGTTCAAAATGTGTTTTTCTTGATTTTCATAGAAATAAAAGCTCACTGTTAAAAATACTCACTGTTAAAAAGGCTATCTAAAACTGTAACAATAAAATAATAATAGCCAGTAATTCCACAGAAAAATTTTTGTGTCTTTATTTTCAGACTTTTTTAATATGTATTTGTAAAAAGTTTTCTACAAGGGACTATAAAGTTTCACCCACCTTGCTGTTCCAGGACTGCATTTCATTTACAAATGAATTATGTTTTATTTTTTCATATCATTACATATATTTATATTTAACATATATATGTTTATGTGTATTCACAATTGATATATTTCTAATTAAAGTAAAATGTGCAATTACATAAAATCATCATTCAATTTATTATCAATTTTTATGTACTTTTAGACTAGTTAACCTTTTTTCTGGTTACTATGAACAATAATATTATAACATTCTTAAGTTCCTTTAGATGTATTCCTGGAGAGAAAATTCCTTGTTCAAAGGTGTTGGCAAGGCTTTGGTGTAAAGGATATTTGCCTGCACTGTTGATGGGAATATAAGTTAGTTCAGCCACTGTGGAGAAAAATATGGAGTTTCCTCAAAGACGTATAAATAGAACTACCATAGATCCAGCAATTCCACTCCTGGGTATCTACCCATAGGATAGAAATACACTCAGTTAGAAAAATAACTTGTACATTTATGTTTATTGTAGCATTATTCACAACTGCTAAAACATGGAACCAATCCAAAAGTCCATGAACAGATGAGTGGATTGAAAAAATATGGTACATATACACTATGGAATACTACTTAGCAATCAAAAACATTAAGACACTGGCATCTGTAGACAATGGACAAATATCAAAAATTTACTGCTGAGTGAAACAAGCCAGACTATGAAAGAGAGGCATTGTATATCCCCATTCAATATGTACTGGATGTCAGCACTCTATGGCAGAAATAAAAGACTGGAAGGTATAAAAGCATGGAAAGCAATGGTGATATGAGAGACAGTGTGGGAGGAGGGTGAGATGGAGGGAATCAAAAGAAGAAGTAAAACATTTATGGACATAAAAATGGAAAATTATCTGTTGATAATAATGTGTATGGCAATATCTTTGAACCAATATACAGTGTATTCATAATGGGAATAGTCATTCGGTATGGTCTGTAATGATACACAGCAGTTGAAGGTTAAAAAAAATAAGTGAATAAATAAATAAGAAGGTGTTTGCTTTACATTTTGACATAGGGTATTTGTAAATGGTCACATTTAGCGTGTATGAGATTGGTTCTTCATCTTCATTTTTTAAGTCATATGACATCATAAGGGTTTTTTAAAAATAATTTTCATATTGAAAAACGATGGCATATATACACTATGGAATACTATTCAGCCATAAAAAAAAATTAGACCCTGACATTTGATACAAAGTGGATGAACATGGACTATATAATATTAAGTGATGTGAGTCATACTATGAAAGACAGGCATTGGGGACCAGCAGTTGGTATAATGGCTATATTGCTAGACTCCCATAGAGTCGACCACAGTTCAAGTTACGGAACTGAAACTCACACCTGGCGTGTGTGCGTGCATGCCCAAGATGCCTAGAGGAGAATGGAAGAGAAGATATTGCTATGTGGCCATTCCCCGTGGGGGGGGATTTCTCGTTTTATCTCTGTGTCTCTCTCTGTCATGTGCCCTATAGCAAAAACCTCTCCAAAAAAAGGCATTGTGTGTTTCCTCCATGATATATATCAAATGTCTGTATTCCATGGCAGAAACTGAAAATTTTAAAGGATAATAGCAGGGAGGGCAACCCTATATACTAAAGATAGTACAGAGAAAGGGGTGGGTAATAGAAGGTGGGAGGGAGGGGATGAAGGAGAAAAAATGTGAAGCATTTAACAGACACAAAAATGAAGTTATCTATTGATGATAATGTATTAATATATTATGCTATCTTTGACTAATATGCACTGTATTCATGCTGGAGAATTTTATTTCGTACACTATAAATGTCCATGTTTTTAAAGTAATAAATAAATAAATAATCACGTTTCAACTTGTATTTCACCGAGTATATGTAATGATCAATAAGGACTGGTTGCCTAATCTGCTGGATCCAGTGAAAAATGAAAACCCCAGGCCCTCTCTTAAAAACTTATTAAGACTTCAAGACTGTGTCAGTAGAAAGTTAAATTAAGCATGGAGCCTTTATCAACTTGGGTCTTTCTGTGACTATAGTTTGTGAATTCATGAAGCTGGCCCTTGCTTTTTAAATGCACATTAGCCCCTCAAATAAGAACCACTGCCTCAAATAAGAACCAGTGGTTCCTCTTTATTTTTTAAAATTCTACTATGTATATTTATTTCTTTGTTAAGAAGTTCTTACACAGTCCCACATCTAAGTTATGGAAACATGTATTCAATTTAAATTATATATATATATATATGATTTCTTTTGGCTTGTATTTAAGTTATATTTAAATATTTAATCTACTTGTAAAGTTTTTTACTTGAGGTCAGATTGTAACTGAATTTTCTTCTCCTTGCACCAGTTATTCAGTTGACCTAACATCATTTATCTTGTAATCTATATTTCCCCCAGTGATTAGAAGTGCCGCATTTTTCATATGCCCACAGAACACAGAAATCAATTTCAGGATTTTCTACTGAGTTTCATTGATCTAACTGACTGATCTTTCCCTCTAACCATACTATTCCAATCACTGTAGCTCTATGATTCTACTCATTTTTCTTCAGAATTTTTCCAGTATTTTCTTACCAGCGTTTTTAAATTATTTCATCAAGTTGTAAAATGAAGCCCTTGGGACTTTGATTGCAATATGTTGATTAAGCTGGATAAATTGATGTCTTTAAACATTAACTTTTCACCTAAAAACAGAGTATGAGTAATTACTTGTTTTTTCATGCACCTCAGTAAAATATATTAATGGCTTTCTTCATATAGACTTGGCACATTATTAAGTTTATTCTCCTTTGTCAATTAGAACTTTTCAAAGAGAATTATATTGCTAATTTTGTATATTAATTTTGCTATTAGTCACAGTGTGGTTTGCTTCTCAAAATCTGCTTTCCACATTTCCTCATTCTGCTCTGTGCCACAAGAAGAGATTCTTTGTGAACTGAATTGATCAAGTTCTCTGTACTCTGCCTTTTAGTACGTTTTGGTCACTGAAAAACATCAACACGAAATTGGAGGGTGAAAATAAAATTAGATTACAGTTTGAATTATCCCAGAAAAAATAAAAAAAGATTTATTTGGGGATTTTGTCAGCACAAAGAGGATATTATTGCAAACTGCAGCAAAGCAACTTCGGTGCCACAAAAATTTAGTTGAACTCTCTTTAAGTCATCTGTTTACTGGGTTCCATCTGATCATTCACTTGGAGTTTAAATTGAAGGGGTTGGCAAAGTCTAAGGTTTTATTACCAATTCAATTGTTTAGCTGCCCAAGAAGAGAGTGAGATTTGTAATCTCAAGCCATCAAAGCAAAGGGATTTTTCATTCTGAAAATTATTTCATCCAATACTATATCCACCAACCGTTACAAGAACGTGTAATATGGATTATTCTAATTTATGATGAACTTGCCATATTAGTATAAATTTCAAAGAGATTTAATAATGTCACTTTCTGCTGGTTTTTTCTTTGCTACACAGGTAGTATTTCCTCTGCACCAGGATCTTTTCACCTACAAGTCTCCATTTACAGACTGCAGCTTAATCAATACAGGTTTACACATCCCTTAATCTAATGAAACTTTCTACATTAACCAACTGTCACATCTGAGAAGCATAACGAAGACTGTTCTTTTGGGCACTTTCCTGTCTACTCATCCTTACATTCTCTATCAGCAGGTGGCAGGGACTGAGGCCTCAGATCTTCAGCACATATCCCTTAAAACAAAGAGCTATTAAAGAGAGTATTATGGAATTTAAGCATAGTATTTTGGTTATCGTTTCACTTTATAACCCCCGCTTCAAAATTCTTTGTATGTATTTTTTTATAGTAACATGGGCACTTTCAGAGCATTTTTTTTTTCTCAAGGAAAGTTTTTTTTTTTCTCTAAGAATAATCTTTGTGTAGTTGTATTCTACTACTCTTATTAGACAAATCTATTCCTTTTCATTTTCTTCATCCTGATTTCTCCTAGGAACTTAGGTATAATCTGGTGTTTGCCCAAACAGCACATGGGACGATATAGTCTTCCTGCCTTCACTGCCCATGTAATATACTTTTCAGATTATTCCTCTAATGTTTTAAACTAGAAAGGCTACTAGCAAAATTTAGTAATCCAGGATTATATAAATAATGTGTTAGGGCCAATTCAGTGATGCAATGGTGTGCACTGCCCAAGTGCTGCTGTAATCACATGGAAGAGCATGGCTTTGGTTCCGTGATCAACATGCATACAGTTGGCATGTATGGCAGGGGAGGGTGGGGGGTGGCAGCATGAGACCTTATTCACAGTGCTTGTCTATCTCTTTCTTGCTCTCATTTTCATGAAAGAAATAAACTTTAAAAAGATTATTTTATACTAGAAAGGCTATTTAGTAATTCGGCATCTTAAAAATAATATTTGAAACTAAAAAGGCAATTAGTATAAGTTTAGTAAACTAGCATTCTAAAAAAAAAATAAAATGGAAGGAGACTAGGGCATGAGCAGGCTTACTGTAACTTAATGTATCTGTGATTTCCTCTTTGAAACAGTGAATCAGGATGCCACTATCTACTGGTTTCCTTCTTTAGACACATTTTCTTAAGTGACTCCAAGCTTAGATAGTTCTGAAGGTACTTTATCAAAGAAACTAAAGTGTTCTAAGAGAGGTGACTCTTGCTTGCTCTGTGTTGTATGTGTATTGCCTTCATAGCTCTGTACTAGAAATTATAAAGTGCCAGAATTTCCTGTCATTTTCTGTAATGTCACACTACTGATAAGCCGAGGCAGTCTTCCCTTGAATTGTTTCCAGGTAAATTACTTCAAGTTCCAAGTAGACTGACTAGCCATAATTTCAATATGATGCAGGCTTTTCCCTATTTTCACCTTTTGGACATTTAGTCATTAATTACTAGGTAATGACCAGTGTCATGTTAACAATGTGGTTAGGTGTACCAGCATTCACTTGCTTTATTCTTCTGGAAGTCATCTTCTATAGCTTCTCATTCACAGACATAATAAAACTTGCCTCAGCAAGTGCTTAATGAAAACTTTAATCACCTGATTTCAGTCTTCTGTACTTACATTTAAAAGTAGATTTGGGAACTCCCTAATGTGTCATCCTTATATCTCTCCCTCTGCTTTTTTAATCAATATTTTCCATATCCAATTTCATATCAAGTCTTGAGGCTTTAATTATTCTACTTTGTGGGTGACAAGTCTTCCTCCCTACTGTTTCATTTCCTATAGGCTCTGGTCCAAGTACTCAGATGACTGCATCAGAGCAGGGTCTGTTCCTGTCCTGAATATTGTGATGATGCCTTAAATCAAATCAACATGTCCCAAAACTGAGCTTGTCATCCTCTGTCTTCAAAATATTTCTATTTGTGTACTCATATTTTCATTTGTTTATTCATTCATTGTTGTATTTATTCAAGGCTTTCTTTGAACCAGGCCTTGTTTCTGGGAGTAATTAGAGACTACTATAGATAAGGACATTGTCCAGAGGAAGTTTAACTGAATTAAGAGGCACATATGCACAAATAAGCAGACAAATAGGATTCGATATCATAAATGCCAAGAGAGGATGAGTTTTGCATAGGTAAAAAATGGCGAATCTAATCTCAACCTAGGAGTCGGAAAATGCTTCTTAAACTGAGGTACTAAAGCTTTAATAGTACTTAGTCATGTGAGGAGAGTGTCCCAGGTAAAGAGAACTGTAGTGTGGAAGTAAGAAAGAACATGGCACATAAGCAAGCTTAGAAATAGAAAATAGCTCAGTATAGCTACAATGAAGGAGGTATAAAATGTGTACTTTGGAGATCTAATGGGTAATCAGCAGTCAGTGCTTAAGGGCTTATGAAGTTGTATTAGACTTTGGACCTTATCCTTAGGACAGAGCAAATATTGGGAGGTTATGAGAATTACACAATCAAATTTGAATTTTAGAAAGATCATTTTGGCAGCAGTGTGGAGGATGGATTGAAAGGCTAAGGGCAGGTAAAAGATAATTGGAATCAAATGAGAAGTGGTATCATCTTTGCCTGGCGTGGAATCACTAGAGGTAAAGAAAGGTTAAAATAAAATGTATTTTGAAATATTTAGTGAGTTATTTGATTGGATCCTGAGGAAGAAAAAGAGACAAGGATTTGTCACATGAGCAATGGAAAGTATAAGGAGATTTTCCATTGAGCTATGAAGTAGAACAGGTTAGGGAGCTAAATGGGAATTTAATCTTTCACATGTTGCATTTGAGTTTCTTATAATATTCCTAAAAAATAGTTAATAGGAAGTTAATGATCTGGAGGTCTGAAGAAAAACTTGAACTAAAAATTTGCTTAGGACCTTAGGACACTGATAAAGACATGAAACTGAGCAGAGATTGCCAACAGTGAGTACATAGTATGAGAAGAGAGTCCAAAGACAAAAGAAGGTCTATTTAAGGGCTAGATCAAGAAAGAGAAGCCTACAAAGGAGACCATGAGATTATCAGAGAAGTAGGAAAAATGATGATGTGCCTAAAGCTATCATGTTTTGAATATGTATGTACACTGAGAATGAATGTAGTAAGCACTTTGTATGGATTGTCTAATGTCAACTTAGAGAGTGTGAGGTCAAGAAAATCCAAGTAAGACAAATGGAAAATATTGTAGAGTTGGATGTATTCAGAATATCAAGTGTGGTATAGACTGAAATGTATTTATCGCATTTAGTGCAAGGAAATTATTGAAGACCTTGAGAAAAGCAGTTCCTGATGAGTGTTAGGGGCACTAAAAATTATACAAAAAGGCTTCTGGTGTCCCTTACAGCCACGGCTGCTGCCACCGCTGCTGTCCGGCGGCACTGAGGCTTCCCTTTTCCCTTGACCCCGAAAGGCAACACAGAAAAGACAGAGGAGCTGGAAGAGGACGACAATGAGCAGCTACATGGGAGTCCAGCAACATAGCCATGACACCACCTGCTGGTCCCTCTTTCACTTTTTTAAATGCCAAATTAATGTTCTTTTATTGTACAAATACATTCTTAAATATATATATATATATATTTACAAAATATATATATATATATACAAAAATTGAAATTCCAATTCCCAGAAAAAAAACACTATTAAAGTATTTAGTATATACATTTTTAGAAAATTTCCTGCCCCCCCACACATATTGCTTTCGTTGTTTTCTCTCCTTTTCTCCCTCTCTTTGCTCACCCATGTGTGTCTATATGTATGTGTGTGTATGTATGTATATATGTATTTGTGTATGTATGTATGCATAAATAAAACAAAATTTAAATATTTTTTTTCTCTACATAGAGATAATTGTGGTAGGCAGAAAAATAGCTCTCCAAAAACATATACACTCTATGATCCATAACCTGTGACTCTATTACCATACCTGACACAGTGCTTTGCATATGTGATTAAGGTTTAGAATCTTTAGATGGGAAAACTATTCTGAGTTATTTAATTGAGACTAATATAATATAATCTACTTAAGAGCTGGAGAGGAAAGCAGAAGAGTTCTTCTCACATTATATATGATCTGATATTGCTGGCTTTGACAATAGGAGAAGGCATGATCCAGATAAGGTCAAGGGTTCTAGCAACTGGGACCAGTCCACATTTGACAATTAGCAAGAAAACAGACCAAGTTACACAACTGCAAGGTATTGAATGCTGCCAACAAATTGAATAATTGAGGTAACAGAATCTCCCCTATAGCCTCCAGTAAGCAAGACAGTGCTATTGACACCTTGACTTTTAGCCTAGGGAGACCTGTGATTTCTAACCTATTGATGGGTGGGATGGTGAATTTGCTGTGCCAGTAAATTTGCAGTAATTTGTCAAGGCAACAATACAAAACTAATGTGGATATAAATTTTTATATGTAGCTATTTATTGAAATACAGTTTTGCAATTGCATTTTTCTCAAAATATGTGAACCTCTTTTCATGTCATTTACAAACCGAGCTCTCTTATATACACAGTTTTGTATAATATGGGTATAGTTTTGTATGACAAATTCTTAAAAATGAAATAGCTCACTTAAACAATGAATATACTTTATCAGATGCACCCAAATTGCCCTTCAAGAAAGTACTATCAATTAATATTCCCAAGTTATACATGAAAATGTTCATATAATCAAATCCTTGCTAAAAGTAAATATCATCAGTCATTTTAATGCCAGAGACCTTTATGGAAATCAAGACTATTTTTAAAATTATTGAATGCCATTATTTCTTCTTTTTCTGAATCTCACACTTTTCTAATATGACATATTATAGATCCATATGTGATTATGTAAGGATTTCCTCTTTCCTCTTGTCCTGGGAGATGTTTTTTTTTTTTTTTTTTTTTACTGTCTATGATGAATTGGCAGTATAAAAATGATTAAGTCAGAAAATATTTAAATACTATGTAGAATAAAATGTCTATATTCCTGAGTCCCAAAGGTTTTTGTTTGGACTGAACTCACTGTACAACTAACTGTTCACATTGGGTTAGACACTTCTTGTACCACAGTTGATGATGGTACAGTTGATAATGATGCTATCCTGAAGCCAGTTTCACTCCTCAGTCTCTTCCTATCATTACCAGTCCTCCCAGTCCAGGTTCTGAAAGTATTTGTTTCTAAATAACCTAAATGAAAACAGAGGTGTTGGGATATTTCACAAACACATAAGAGCTAAAATTCAGTGAGTTAGGGTATGGTTTCAATCAAGCTTGACTCAGAGAAGGCTTTTAAGGGAAATATATGTAAAATTACACTTGCTTACCAGGTGTCCCCAGATTCCTACTAGGCCTTCTTTCAATTTCTAAATTAAAAAATAGTATGAAATGTATGTACCCACCACTCAATTAAAATTTGGTCTTATTTAAGATGTAAGATTTTTTTTTTCTTTCCTCAAGTAGTTTTTAGTGCTTCTTTATAAAACATCCTACAGCTAATGGATTCTTGCTGTTTTAATTAATATCATTGCCATTGTAGTTGATTCCAATATTACTACTACTTTGGTTACTGTAAGTATAATTTTTGCTAAGATTCAAATCTTTAGTGTTTGTTGATTTGTTGTGGCTTTGACAATTTGTACATTTTTACAAGTTTAATGTTATATTATTTTCAAATGTGGGGACATCAAGTTATTTTTAGCATTTTTTGACTTTTATCAGCGTATGGTGCTTGTGTAACTCTTCCTGCATTCTTGTTATTGTATTTTTTTTTGAGCAACTTGAATGAGCCATTTATCATTATGAATCATTAATTCATAAGTTATTATTTAATCCCTTTATCTCTTCAAGTGGCTACCGTTTTGTTACTGTTTTATAATTTCATTGAAGTTTGGTCAAAATAGTTTACATATGAATTACTTAGTGTTTCTTAAAACCACCTTTTTGACCTAGAATGTAGTAAAGCTTTGCATGTTAATATTTGAGTAAAGATAAAGTGAATTACTTTTCAGATACAAGATACTAAGTATAATAAATCAATACCATTAAATGTTTAGTTTAAATCATGTATAGTCTAGAATTTGTATACTCCATCTCTTATTTCCGAATGAGGTCCATGCTAAAAATCTCATTGTGATGATTAGTTTTGTAAATTAACCTGTCAAATAAAAAATAAAAAGCTTATGACGTAAGATTAAGTTGTCTCATTTCTTTGGGTGAATATTGTGATCTCGGAATTTAGGATGAGTCTCTACCCAAACCTAAATTCTCCCTGTGGTTTTGACACTTAAGAATATTCTCTCCCTGTCTTTTTTTCTCTCACTCTGCTACAATACAAAGGTGTACCTTCTGGGGGCCAGCAAGTAGGGTGGTGGTTAAGGCACTGGATTCCCAGATGGATGACCCGCATTCAAGTACCAGATATGGTGGCTTGAAAAATCATACTGGGTGCATGTGCGTGTGTGTCCACAATCCCGAGAGGAGCACCAAGGAGAAAGAATAGAGGCATTGCCATCCTCCCTGGGGCATGATTTCTCACTGCTCCTTTCTCTGTCTCTCTGAGGCTAGCACTTACAACCTATGACAAATACCTTAAAAAAAATCCAAAAAACCCACACATTTAAAAATGTCCTTTCAGTCAGTATTTCTATGTGCATAGGAAAGAGACCTATTGATATTTATATGGGTAGGTTCACTCAGTGTTACACTTACCAATATGTTTTTTCTTGATGTTCAGAGTAAGGTAGAATGAAGAATTAGTACTTTTTCTTTCTTCCTGATACTGCTATCTTAGGTTGCATTGACCAAAATACTTTTTGAAATAGAATCTCATTCTTTTATTCTGCTCTGACTACCAAAATTAAAGGTATTATCAAGATGTTTTGAAGGGGTTGGCAGGTGGCGTGGTGGCTCAGGTGCTGGACTCCCATGTGGCTGACCATGGTTCAAGTCCTGGACCTGGCAGCTTGTTTTCTCCCTCTCCCTTTCTCTCTCTGCCTTTCTCTCTCGAATCAAATTAGAATCTAATAATAATAAGTAAAATAAAATAAAATAGTTCTTTAAAAATGTTCATTTATTTGTAGGGTTTTTGTTTTCTTTTGTTTTGTTTTAGAGAACATATTATGGTGTGTTGTGTAGCTCCATAGATATTAGGACCAAAGTATGGAAGAGACAGAGAAATGTACTTAGACTTATTTCAACAAAAACTTCAAAGCAAGTCTTTGTAAGAATCTGCTGTCTATTCTTGGCTGTTTCTAAGCAAAGTACAGTAACAACTTGTTCGGAGTGTTGTAGAAGAGATTGTTCTAAGAGAAACAATGCAACTGAAATTTAATGTTTTTTTTACGTTATGAAATTCTATTACTTTCCACAACTCCAACAAAGTTGTAGAAGATGAAGCCCAAAGTAATTGGTGGGGTAGGGGTGTGGGTGTGGATTAAGCCTAAATCATGTACCTACAGTTAGTAACAGTTTTCAGATGGGCAGGTTAGTATAGGTAGAGAGTATCACTGAGCAGTAGGAGAGATGGCACATATCTAGTCACGGTGCATTAGTGTCTGACAGCAGATCAATCAGAGGTGAACTTTCTACAACCACTTTTTGAGAAAACAGTGACACTAAATTTCTTCTATTTCCACCATTCAGGAGTAATCAAGCCCTGGGTAAGTGCTTAAATCAGAGAATGAGAAGTTTTCACCAGAAGGGTCTCAGCATGTATAGTTGGGAGTTACCTATGCTGTGTTTTATCCTGGGGTGTGGGCCAATCCTTAGAAAAGTCTTTATTAACGGGTCAAAAAGTCACCCTGACATTGGTGGCCAAGAGAAGGCCTCAGCACATATAGTTGGGAGTTACCTACACTGTGTTTAATCCTGGGGTGTGGGCCAATTCTCAGAAAAGTCTTTACTAATGGGTCAAAAAGTCACCCTGACATCAGTGGCCAAGGGAAGGTCTGTGCATTTACAGAGCTCTTGCTCTGCATTTGTAACATAATAAGGCCAGATTCTTCTTTGATCTGCATCATAATTTGTAAATTTATGAAGAATGAGGTTAGATTGAATTCCTTGCTATCAAGATGTTGACAGGTTCTCAGGATTTCTGGGTACTTATGGTGAAAGGAAGAGAACATTAGAGAGAAGGATGGAAGTTTTGATCCTTGAACTGTCTGCTGCTTTAAGCTCGTAGAAGTTTTGGTGTTTCATTCACGGGGTTTCTTGACATGGTATTTCTTTGCATTCAAAACTGCTCAGTTACCTTAGTTATACTGCTATAAAGCAATATATGATACAAAGAACAGAACTATTATTTCATTAATAAGAAAATAATTGCTGTGTTTCATATTACTCACTATGTATCTAACAAAGATTAATAAGTAAAGCAGTCACTATGTACTAGAATAGCCATGAAAGTACAATCTCGGTGGACATTGAAACATACTGTGATAGATGATTAGACTTTTGTTTCTGGATTTATTTTGTTTATTGTCTCGTTTTTTTGTTTTGTTGATACTTAGAATCTAAAACTACTTCTGATTTTGGAAGAACGCCACAGTGGGTGTCTTGTGCCCTATTTCTCATTAAGGAAGTAGAAAGGGCTGGCTTTCACCTTAAGGAAGCTAAATGAGCATAGACATGTAGCCTAGGCCTACCTAATTAGATGATCTCAACCAAAAATTTGAATCCTAAGGAAATGAAACAGATAATACAGGCAGAATTGAGAAGTTACTCATTGCGGAGTCAATGACACCAAGAGTGCAGTGCGGGGTGACAATGGCAGTGCCCAAATTGGTTCTTTTGCATGAGGTTAGGTTCCAATTTCAGACTCTCTTGATTCTTAATTGCCATCACCTAATGTACCAGCCTTCACCTTCCTGCTGCAATCTACTCAACAGTATTTCTCATGGTCTAATTATGTTTAGGTTTGCCAGATTATTTCTGTTGCTTTCAAAAAAGAACTCTGATTAATGCAGTCAGAAAGGAATAAAGAAATAATAATCATGATTTTTCTCACCTAAGATGACTTCTCATAATAATGAACAAAGATGTAAAATGGTGTGATAGGTCTAGGAAATCTTATGAAACTTCCAGGACTGGAGGTAAACAAAGACATTACATTTCCAGGAGAAAAATGTAATACCTATTGAAATAGAGACAAGAAAAAACTAGCTGAAGGTATAAACAGGAAATAAGGAGAATTCTCTTGCCTGCTACTGCCAAAATATTAATACATGAATAAGTGAATAAATAAATAAACTGATGCTTCTTTTCTAGTAGCAAAATCAACCTCAATGATACTATGGGGTGGGGATTGTTATACAAGATAATTACGAGAAATGACAGGCATTTGGTTTAGTTCACTGCGTTAAAAATCAGTCTTGACAAATACGTAATGAAAAAAATGTGCCTTTTCCCCTTTCATTCTTCTTTGGATTATTTTTCTTTGGACTTTCAGTGATTGATTATTCTATATGCAATACATTTTAAATGTCTATTTACTGTACAAAATCAACTTATGTGCAGCTTTTTTCTCTTCCAGGAACCTATCTATTAAATGAACTGCATATTTCTCTAGTGTTATATTTTAATTAAAAAAACAAATGTGTGCTAATAGTTAAAAAAGAAAAGAAATGCTACAGAGTTAAACTGAAAATTCTTTTTCATTCCCTATCCCTTTGATTATATAGGTGACTACGCACCTATGTCCTTTCAGATATTTCATATAAAATTGATATAAATTGATGTCACCTATTAGTATTAACTTAATAAACACCCATTTATCTTGGAGGCACTTCTAATAAGTACCTATATATACACCAAATTCTTTCATTTAGAAAGCTATTGAATCAAAAACATATGCAAGAAATAGAAAATGAAACCTGGCCATAATTATGGCCTCTCCACATGTGAAAGAAAATGCCAAGATTTAGCATGCAAAAACATTATCTATGTGATAACAAAACAAAACATGTTCTACTTACAAACATGTAGAGAAATAATACATATGTATGTACACACAGCCATTTTGTTAAAAAAAGAATGTGTAAAGGAAAAAGGATATTGACAGTATTATGTCTGTCAACGAAATCTCAATATTCCCTAAAGAATAGCAGTGGATAACCAAGCCCATAAGAGTTACAGGATGGAAATTAGCTGCAATTCCAATTTAGTTTACAGAGACTATTATGCAGTGACTCAGATGAGGATGGTAATGCAATGAGAATATACTTACCCTAATTTATTTACACTGGCACTTATAAAGTAGCCCGTTTTTAACTAAGTGGACATGCATTAATATATTTATAACATTAAATCCCTTCCTTCTCACTCCACACTAGAAAGTCTATTAACAATCCCTATAAAATATGAGAATAGAAAACAATGATTATCTCAATAGATGCAGAAAATGATTTAATCAATTAAATAATTACTATTGTAAAAAATATTTTGGAAATGTATATATATTTCAAAACTCTACATCAAACATTATACTTCATGATAAAACTTCAGCAATATTGGAGTAAAGTCAAGAATGAGAGAAGAATGTTCTCAATACTTGCATTAAACATTGTACTGGAGGTTCTGTTAATAAATAAGAGAAAAATGAATAAATTGTTTAAAAAATATTAAAGAATAGAAAAAATATTATTTACCAGGATATGATTACCAATATAAAATATCCAGAAATGTAACAAAGAAATGAAGCAATCAAACAAATCAGCCGACCTTCTAGAGATGAGACCAATGTACAGAAATCAATGTCCTTTTATGGAACATTAATAATCAATTAGAAAATGCAACTTAAAAACAGACACCTTCAATTTTAGCACAAAAAACCTAGAAGCCTACCAAATGAAAGATGTTCTAAACTTTAGTTAATGAAATTGCAAAGCATTATATATAATTTATGTCCTGTATTACTTGAATAAATATACCATGTTCATGGAGAAGTAGACATTTTCCTGAAATAATCTGTAAATTTAAATCTTAAATTACATTAAGGGCAAATCAAAATGTAAATGGTGAACTCTGCCCCAATGGATATTGGCTGGCTCATCCTAAGATGTATATGAACAATGGAACCATGGATAGCTAAGATAATTATAAGAATAATGATAAGAAGCAGGGGCTTGCAAAAACGTTTGAAAACAGAGTTGAGTGCACAAATGTGAAGTATGTTATTATTTGTCTTTTTCATCTCTAAAATATTTTATAATTACACTTTACAACTTTTAAGAAGAGACCAATTTATGATTTCTGGTTGAAAGCATCTTACAACAAAGGAAAAGACATACAATCATAATGTAAAATAATATTAAATTCAACAAGCATACCCTGGAATATAAAGGTTTAGATCACTAAAAGATACCATTAAAACTAAAAAACCTAGGTCCAGCAGATGGTGTAATGGCTATATTGCTGGACTTCCACATAGTAACTGCAGTTTAAGTCCTTGATCCCGTGGCTTCTTAAAACTTAGGGTGGACACAGGTATGCCCCAAATCCCCAGGAGAATGAAGGAGAAGGGACTGAAGCATGGCCATCCCTCCAGGGAGTGACTTCTTGCTTTCTGTTTCTCTCTGTCTCTCTGGCAAGCAAACGCACCCTATAGGAAAAATCTAAAGAAAAATAAAAAGACTACCACAAATTAAAAGATTTTTTTTTGCAGCATGATCAATAAGAGAGAAGTATTGAAACCATAAAGATGATCTAAAATTAGTTTCCAAAAAATAAACAATTCAATACAATGAGCAAAGAATTAAGAACAGAAACCTTAATGGCCATAGTTGTATAAAAAAAATCCACATTTCCATGAGAAAAGGGAAAAATGCAAATTAAGAGCATTGAAATGCGATTGTCAGGCAAAAGTTTAAGTCTGACAATACCAGATCTTAAGGATAATGATGTTCTACACTAGCTGATGTGAAATGGTTCTTTATATACCTGAACCTCAAAACCTAAATGTATCGGAAAAAAGAAGTTGAAGGGGGAAGTGGAGTAAGACTCATTTATTTACTTAAAATATAAGTATTTTTAGGACATTGTACATGTATAACTATTTCCAAACAAGCAAGGGAATGAGTGATACAAAATTCAGCAATGAAAGGAGATGCTTTTGGAAACCTTCACAGAAGGCTAGGCTTCAAAACAGTTAAGATTCGTAGTAGGTGCGTGGGTATTTTATTATTATTCCTTAAAATGTGTACATATGACATATACTCATAAATATATTTCAAAATTAAAATTTATTTTTAAAAATCCAGTGACATTTTAAGAAAATCTTTAAAAAATTGTTCAAATTAGGAAATTCTAGTCTCTGACAAAACTCTTCGCATGCATCACTAAATTCCAGCTTGTGATTCAGGATTTCCTTGTTACTATGTATCCATAACAAGAGAGAATTCTCTTGACTACTAAGGCTGATGTAAGATAGAAACCTTCAGCGTAAGCTCTACTTCAAAATTTACTTTTCTTTACACCTGCCTTATTCTCAATTATTTCTGTTAAGGTACTGCAGTAAAATGTAATTTTATAGAATACATGTGCAGGTTTACAACGTCATTTTTGTCTACCTCGGACTTCCAAGTCAAGTTCCATTCTCTAAAAAGGCAAAAACACTCCTTTAACATACAAAGTTTGTAAACAAGCAGTGCACTCCAGTTAAAAGTAACTCTGAACGCCTAGCATTAAACTCTCCTCCTATCCCCCCAAAGAACCCTTTGACCTCTATTAGAGCTTCCCGGATGAGCCTTAGAGGGGTCAGTCATCGGTTGCAGAAAACTCAGAGTCCAGCCTGACCCCGACCCACGCTTTTTCTCTACTCGCCTGGCAGGCTCCGAAGTGCACCCTCTGCTCCGAGCCCCCCACGCCCCAGGGAGCCCAGGACTAGTGCCAGGAGGACCCTTGCCCCGCCCCCTCGGCCGGCTCCGTCCTCGCCCCGCCCCCTCGGGGCTTCCGGAACGCCCTGCGCGCGCCTTTTGGGAGGCGGGGCTGTTCGGGCCCGCAGCGAGTGGGCGGTCGGCTTTCTCTGTACTCCTTGCCTCTGCCGAGTCTGCGAACCCTTGGTGGTGGTCAGCGCCCAGGCCCCGGTGAGTAGCTGCCGGGGCAGGGCCCCACGTACGCCGCGGCGGGCGGGCACTTTTTTTCGTGCTGGCCCACCAGCCAATCTGCTCGCCGCTTTCCTGCCGACGCCCTTTGACCTCGCGCCCCTCGGGCGACATCGTGGGCTGCACAGAGATCAGAGCCTCGGGACCCCTAGGCGGCTGATCCTGCCACTCTTAGCCCTGATTTTTGTCTGGGTTAGTTTTATTGCCTTTTTACCCTGCTTTACCCCGACCCCACAGGCCTCGTTTTCGCCTCCTCTTTGGAGCGGACGCTCCTATCGCCGCTGTTGTTCCACCTCTTTCCAGCAAGTTGGGAATTTAGAGACAAAAGAAGCCTTTTTCATCCCTGTCCTTGTACGCTCTGTGTCTAGGCCTTTAGCTGACGCGGATAGTGAAGGGCCAGTGGCTACCGGGCCGGCCCTGGCGGGAAGGTCGCAGTCGCCGGGCTCCCTGCACCTTTGGGCGAGGGGAGAAGCGAGCAGGAAGGCGAGGCCAGCGAGGGGAAGGGTTTCCATGCACCTGCGATCGCGCCGCCACTGTCATAAACTGATGCCCTTCGCTGAGTGTCAGGATGCGTCTGTGCTGGACGAGTGGTGGCGTTTTACCGTTTTCCAAAGGGAAGCTTGACGTACAGGCAGTTAAAACAGTTTGCTTAATTTTATTAGTGCAAGATCCTACGGATAAGTGTTAGGAGAAAATCTTAAAGAGCTTAAAAAATAAGGGAGGATAATGTTATCATGTGAACTTTAAAACAAATAAAATAACGGGACGGGAATGGCTGTTCATAGCAAAGTAAGCATTAGTTCGAAAGAAACGTACAAACTAAAACTAGGTATTGGGGATACTAAGTCATGTTTTCAAGTCCCTTTTCTGACCCCATGTTACTCTGTTCATATTGAACTGAAAAAACAATGGAGGCCTGTAAATTTTGTGGATATTCAGGCCTTACTCATAAACCATGTCTACAGTGGTTGTTATTTACTTGATAAATACGCGTGAACAGAAAGTAAATAGAATAAACCTGCCTTTGGATTGTATGGGCTACAGTTAAGTAGGTAACAGTTAATTGGTTTTTAAGTCTATACTCAAAGAAACTATGGTCACGTGTAAGCAGCTTTCATCCAAGTCACAAAATATTTTCTGTGGTAAATTCTTGAAAGTTGATTTGTCCTGTATCTTGTGGGAAGGCAGACTACCCTGGGGGTAAGAGCCTGGGTTCTAGAACCACTTCTTCTACCCCTTGCTAGTTGCTTAACCTCATACAGATTGCTTAGCCACTTGCTAGCCCAGACTTTAAAGTTACCATTACTGTGCTCAGTTTCATGATCTATTAAATGGTTTTAAAAAGTTCTACTACTTCACAGATTGTTGGGAAGATCAAAATGAAAGAATGAGGTTGTTGTCTAACTGAGTTTCTTTTAACTGGAGGGTGCAATTGTTTACAATAACCCTGACCTGGGCAAGGACACCTTGAGGAAGAAACTGAAGTTCTAGATGTGTGTTCTATTATTAGTTACATTTATCTCAAGTGGTTTCAAACAAAATAAAATTAGAAAAAAACAATGTCGAGGAAAAAAAAGCACCACAGACTGTAATCGAATTGCCTAATAATAATTAAAAGGTACTATTTTGGCTATTCTTAATCACGTGATTATAGCAAATACTTTCTTAAATAGTTGATTTTATACTGTTTCAGGGTCTCTTATATCATTTAATTAGCTGAGAACGTGTAATAACTTTATAACTTTTATTATACCTCTTTAGACCTCCAAGTTAATTATCAAAAGATTAAAAGCATAAGCTTAAAAATATAAATTATTTCAAGACAATCTGTTATGAATAATGTAAACTGTCCTTATAGAGAAAAACACTTCTTTCAATAGCCCATTATTTAAGTAGGTTCTTACTTGGGAACCTATTCATCTGTAATTGTAGTTTCTTCTCTTAGATTGATGTCCGAAAATTTGTTGTTGAAGTTAAATAAGTAGTTCCTTTAATCCTGTGAAAAAGATCCTCAAATGTTTTAGGTATTTCAGGGGTCATTATGGTTTTCTGATGTAGAAGAACATTTTTATTAAAAAGAATTTTTTAAATCATTAGATTGGGACCAGTGGGTGACATAATGGTTATGTCACTGGACTACTATGTATTCGATTGCAGTTTGAGTCCCAGACCTGATGCTTTGAAACTCAATGTGCATGCATGCCCAAAATCCCAAAAGGACAATGGAAGAGAGAGGATTCTGGCATGGCCATCCCCCCTGAGGGTAGTTTCTCACTTTCTGTCTCTTTGTCTCTGTCTCTCTGGTGAGCCCACGTACCCTATAGCAAAAATATTCTATAGGGACCAGCAGTTAGCGTAATGGCTATGTCGCTGAACTCCCACATAGTCGACCACAGTTCGTGTCCTGGACCCAGCAGCTTAAACTCACATGGCGTGCTTGTGTGTATGTGCCCAAGATCCCGAGAGGATAGTGGAAGATAAGGGATTGTGGCATGGCCATCACCCCAGGGGGATGATTTCTCACTTTCTGTGTCTCTCTCTGGCAAGTACACGTGCCCTGTAACAAAAACCTCTCAAAAAAAAAAAAAGATTATTTCTATATGCTGTGTAACTGTTCAGTGTTGACTGAAAGCATATCAGATGCGTATATAGTCAGTAGGTCACTAGAATCTATCTGTACATATACTGCCCAAATATATACACATGTCGAAAACAACAGGACCAGAAGATCAGTTGTTTAAACTGAAAATAGTCACTGACTTTGCGTAAGGTGTATTCGACTCTATTAGAGTATAAAGATAAATACTGCATTTCTGGACCTTAAGAAGTAATCTAGTGGAGATATAAAACATGTAAATAAATAGCATGATGTGTAATACATAATGTCAGAAATACAAATTTAAAAAGTAAATAATACTTTATAGTGCAGAATATGAGAGAGTACTTTTCACTCTGGAATCATTACAAGTATCAGGAAGAGGAGGCAGCATCTCATCTTTGAATTAAATAGAATGAGCATTTAGAATAAAGCGTGCTGATTTTTAATTGCTTTCCAGACACTGATCTTTAATAATCAATGTCATCATCATAAATAATTGGTCATATTTATTTAGTATGAAGCCAGATGTGGTTCTAAGAGTTTTACAATATTAATGCATTTCATCCCCGTAAAATCCTGTGAGTGAGGTAATAACTCATTTTTTAAATGAGAACAAAAGCACAGAAAGGTCAGTCACTTTTATAGGTCAAGTAACTAAAAAATGGCACAACTGGAGTTTGAATTGAGACATTCAAACTGCTGAACTATACTTTTAGTCACAAATGATCTGCCTTTTGATAGGCTGAGATTACTTATTACTAACGCTGAGAAATGGTGGCTGGGTTAGAGCCAGTGGTTCATCTCTGAATACTGAGCTGGTAGATCATGTATAGTGATATGATAACTAAACCTTTTAATGAATGAAGTAATACTGAACAAAAATGGGATCAGCTTAATAAATTACATTTATAGGCAATAGAAAAAACAGGCAGCTTCCATAAACAGACATTTTGTGTTTTGTACTCATGCATAGATCTGGAAAATGAATCTAACAAACATAAACAAAAAAAGGTTCGGCTATTTGTCTCCTATATTTATGTACATTTATTCTTAAATTCTGATAATTTTGATTCCAGAGTGAAAAATAACTCATATGTATTCTACTATTAAATAATCTACTTTTAAAATCTGTATTTCTTACTTTATATATTATACATCATGCAATTTATTTTTATGTGTTTTATATTCCTTACTACATTGTTCCTGAAAGTCCAGAAATGTAGGGACCAGCAGTTAGCATAATGGCTATGTTGCTGGACTCCCACTGGACCCGGTGACTTAAAACTCACACCAGGCACGTGTGCATGCATGCCCAAGATCCCGAGAGGAGAATGGAAGAGAAGGGATTGCGGCGTGGCCATCCCCTCTGGGGGGGTGATTTCTCACTTTCTGTCTCTGTCTCTCTCTGTCTGGCGAGTGCATGCGCCCTATAGCGAAAAAACCTCTCCAAAAAAAAAAAAAAAGGAAGTCCAGAAATGTAGTCTTTATACATTCTAATAGAACCCAACAGTATTGAGCATCTGATTAAGATATTACTCTTGTAGAGTTTGTTTCACAAACATTGTTATGCCTGGTTTGCAGAACAGCTTTGCCAAAAGATGTAGTGAAGTTTACTCAGGATCACACATGTAGGCCAACATGGCTGACTGAACTTAATCTTCAGATTTCAAGATCAAGATTCTCTTCATTATATATCCTGATGCATCTACCAGCTCATCCCTTAGCTGAGTCAATGTCTTACTAATTTCTAAATCAGTAGCTATTTTCTCCATTTTCTACGACTCTTCAACAATCATTACCGCCGATTATTTCTTTATAAGATACCTAACACAGATAAATGTTCCTTATGAAGTATTATGTCCTAATTTTAGAAGATAAGGTAAGGAAATACTAGTGTTTACTTGCCCAAAGGTAATAATTATGTGTGTTTAATTGTATTTCCTTCCTCTGTGTGTAGCTTTAATGTAGTTGGAATGAAATGATGTCCACAGAATTAGTTTTTCTTCTTTATGTCTTCTTTCTTTAAGCTAAAGGGAAGGATTTATCATTATTTCAATAACTTGGAAATGTCAGGGCAACAAATTAAAGAGGCAGGCCAAAGTGGTCATAACCTTCCTTTACTCTCTTATCTAATGCAATGGAATGGCACGTTCCATATATAAAAATGTCACCTGCAGTGCAGCCCTTGAAGGACTTGACTATATGAGTTTGGCACTTCTCAGAAATAAGCAGCTATTATGCTAATAGCTCATGTCCTCTAATTTGTGAGGAGGGCTCTTTTTTTTTTCTTTTAAAATTTTCAATAATTTTACAGAAAGTGATAAAAATAGTACAGTTGAGTAAATTCTCTGTTTCCTACAGACTCTCCAGATTATAATGTTTTAGCATATGTGCTTATTTTATATACCCCCCCACTCACTCATATGTTGTACTGTATATAAGTATACATTATATGTAATACACGTGTATACAGATATATGTGTACATCAATATACATGTCTTATCTGACGTTTCCTCATGATTAGATCTGGATTAATTTGACACAGCTACCACAGCATTGAAGCTGTATCCTTCTCAGACATCTTTTCTGGAGACTCATAATTGTATCTTTTCAAAATTGATGAAGTTAACTTTGTTAACTTGTTTAAGTTGGTGTTTGTTATGTTTCCCTTTGTAATTAATTGAATATTTTCTAGAGAAACACTTTACCAGTATGGAGTTATCCTGTTTATCTTCAAACTTCTCCTCTTTCGTTTAGTATCCACTGGTAATTCTGTACCTGTAACAGTTGTTATTCTGTGTTTTAGTCCTGCTTGTGCTGCTGTAAAAAAATACCGAGAATGGATAACTTTAAAAGAGTTCACATTTATTTCTTAAGAATGTGGGAGGCTCGGAAGTCTGAGATCAGGAAACCAGCATGTTTCGCTATCTGGTGAGGGTTGCACTCTGCTTCTGAGATGACGCTTTTATGCTATGTGGCCTGACAGCAAATTAACTCACCCAAGCCCTTTAAATCAACATTAGTCTATTCATGAGGCTGGAGCATCCTTTAGGTTCCTTCTCCAGTATCACCAACATAGGGATAAGTCTCCAACCTATACATTTTGGGGAATGCATTTGATCATAGCATTCTAGTAGTTGCTAAGTAGTGATATTTTGATACTATCATTCCACTTCAATTTAATAGTTGACAAAATGAGAGACTGTTTCTTATTTCATTTATTTATTTTGATATTAAAAAAATCAGTGGTATGCATAGGTTCTATCCATTATTTAAAGTAAATATTGACAGTTTTTATTTTTGTGTTGGTATTTCTTCCTTCAGATCTGCTGGTATGTTATGTCTTTAGGTGTTCTGATACATTTATAACTATTAATATCTTTCTGTTGAATTGACCTTTTATCATTATGTAATGATCATATTTGTCTTGTGACAGGTTTTGATTTAGACTATTTGTCTCATGAGTATAGCCACCCCTGTTTTCTTCGGTTACTATTTGTAAGGAATAGTTTTTTTCATTTCTTTACTTTCAGGCTATGTGTATACCTCAATCTAAAGTGAAATTCAGTCCATCATACAATTGGGTCTTGTTTTTTTTATCCACTTAGATACTCTATGCTTTTGAGTGAGGGTTTTATTTCATTTCTATTCTGAGAAATTATTGATTGATAAGGAGTTGCTACTGCTAGTTTTTTGTTTTGTTTTGTCCATTGTGTAGTTATTTTGTTCCTGTCTTCATTTCTAAATATCTTGAAGATAAGAACTATGTATTACCAATCAACTTATTTCATGTGACACCTAACATAATTTGTTAGCGTAATACAGCTGTTTAGTTTAACTGAATTATGCATCTTTTACTTCTCATTTTCTAGATTATTTTGGTATTTCAAGCAAAGAAAATGAAATTGTTTGTTCCTAGGAGTATAGATTCAACTATGTGTCACTTTAAAATCAATTGTGTTTATTTTTACAAGAATTCTTTTAGCTTCTGCTTTATTTTATTGATTACACAGTATAGTTTAATGAGTCAAGCTTGTTGGTGTGGTCACAGTGTATTCATGCAACAATACTGTAAAAATATTAGGCCTGTGGCTTGAGGGTTAAGGGGGCTATATCCCATAGTACTGACTGCATAGTTTGAGACCTGGACTTGGTGGCTTGAAAAACACTCCAGGTATGTGTGCATACATGCCCAAAATCCTGAGAGAAATGAAATATGGAGGAGAAATTATTGTGGTGCAACTATTCCCCATGGGTGGTACTTTCTCCTTCTTTCTTTCTCTGACTCTCTACAGTGAGTGCACACGGTCTCTGGCAAACAAACAAACAAAAAAGTATGTGTAAATAAATAAATACATACACACACACAGACATATATATATGTAATAAAATATTTATGGGAGGCTATCCTTAGAAACTTGAAGAGTAGAAAGTGATATTTTGATCGTCTTATTTTCAACATTTAAGGAGGGTATTTGCTATGACACGATTTTTACTAAGCCAATATATTAATATGGCTACTAAATAAAAATTCTAGACCCATGTGCCAATTTCTTTGCTAACAGTCCATTTTCATGGCTTTTTGTTAGAGAAAGAGAAAATTGATATGATGGAATGCAGAGATGGAGAAGAGTTAGGACACCAGGTAGTGTCAAGAGAAGTTTTAACGATCAATATTGTTTCCTCAGTTTTGTTGATTGGGAGGTTTATTATGTGCACATACAGAGACCAGCAGATAGTGTAAAGGTTACTTTGCTGAACTCCCACATAGTTGACCGTGGTTTGGATCCTGGACCCAGCAGCTTAAATTCATACCGGGTACTTATATGTGCGTGCCCAAAACCGTGAGAGGAGAATGGAGGAGAAGGGATTGTGACTTGGCCCTGTCCCCTGGTGGAGGAGGGGGGGTGGTGATTTTTTGCTTTCTGTCTTTGTCTCTCTCTGTCTCTCTGGTGAGTGCATGTGCTCTATACCAAAAATCTCTCTCTAAAAAAATGTGTACATACATGCATTTATATATCTGTACATTTTATATTGTATTATATATATATATATATATATAGTATACATGTATACACACAAATAAATACATGTGCACATACACATGCCATATTTATTTAAATAAATTCAGTACACATTAACAGATGGCATAATGATTATGCCACTGGACCTCCATGTGGCTGACTGTAGTTTGAATCCCAGACCAGTGGCTTGAAAATCATGCAGGGCATGTGTGCATGCATATCCAAGATCCTGGGAGCAGAATCAAGGAGAAGGTATTGCAGCGTAGCCATCTCCCAGTGGGGGATTATTTCTCACTGTTCCTCACTCTCTCCCTCATGAGCACACACACCCCAAGGCAAAAACTTCTTTAAAAAATTTAGTAGATACAAAATCTGTTCAAATATTAAAAATATATTCATTTTTCTTAAATAAAACCCCCAAAAAGTATATCTGACTAAATGTAATTGACATACAAATGGTGATATTTCCAAATCAATACTGCCATTTTTTCTAATCACATAGATTCTTTAACAGACATCAATATTTGATGTTAGTAATTAATATCATAATTACTTTTTTGAAGAATTATTTTATTTAACTTTATTTATTTATTTATTTAATTTGTCCAGAGAGGGACAGTGTGAGAGAAAGAGAGGGAGAAAGAGAGAAAGCAAACCATCAGGTCCAGAACTCAAACTGCACTCGGCAATGTGGGAGTCCAGCACACTTAACCACCATGCCACCTGCTGGCCCCAATAATGTACTTTTGTAACTTTTCAATATAACAAACTTTATGGATTTTAGTTTTTATTTTTACTACATTGGAAAATATTTTGAGGTCACGTACTAATTATCTTTTTCAATAAATTGCAGCAGATCATTCACTATTTTGGAGTTTAAAGTATGTCATCATGGCGAAGTTTCGGAGGAGGACTTGCATCATTTTGTCACTTTTTATTCTATTTATTTTCTCTCTGATGATGGGTTTAAAAGTACTGAGACCAAATACAGCTACATTTGGAGCTCCTTTTGGACTTGACCTTCTTCCAGAGCTACATCAACGAACTATTCACTTGAAGAAAAATTTTGATTTAAAAGAAAGTGACAGAATCAACAGAGAAACAAACACAAAGAGTTCCAAAAGTGTGGAAATCACGATGAAACCTTCCAAAGCCTCTGAACTTAACCTGGAAGAATTACCACCTCTGAATTATTATTTACATGTATTTTATTACAGTTGGTATGGAAATCCACAATTTGATGGTAAATATATTCATTGGGACCATCCCGTCTTGGAACATTGGGACCCTAGAATTGCCAAGAATTATCCACAAGGGAGACACAACCCTCCAGATGACATTGGCGCCAGCTTTTATCCTGAACTTGGAAGTTACAGCTCTCGGGATCCCTCTGTCATAGAAACCCACATGAGACAAATGCGCTCAGCTTCAATTGGTAATTATTTTATGTATGGATGTGATTGTATGTATGTATATGAAAACTTTTTCTAGAACGTTAAATTACTAGGCTTCACATTGTTATTAACTATAATATATTGGTAAACTCATGTGTCCAAGTTAAACCGTATATATTTGTTAAATCCAGGCAAGCACCTTTCAACTCTGCCATGAAAGTATATTTTTTATTTCTAAATATTGAGGGATTTGAGTTCTCTCTTTAAGAATAGAAATCAATTGATGTTTCTCAAAGATTTGCACCTTTTTAAATACAACCTTAGTCAAGAAGTAAAATATTTCTATCATCTAGAATGTTTTATCATGTTTCCCTTATTTAGCCTCATTCCCTTACCCCACCCAGGAACTATGAATCTGATTTCATACAGTGTTTGTTAGTGTTTTGTTACCATATGAGGAGTATCTTCCAGTATGTGTGTTTGTGTGTGTGTGTTTCTTTTACTAATAAGCACAGTATTTTGAGATATACCTATGTTGTTAACTATATCCAATAAATCAGTCATTTGTATGGGCTATCTAATGTTTAGTGTTGTAAGCCAGACTATAAAGACAGGCATTGGGGACCAGCAGATGGTGTAATGGCTACGTCGCTGTACTCCCATGTAGTTGACCACAGTTTGAGTCCTGGACCCAGTGGCTTAAACTCATGCTGGGGGAGTATGCGTGCATGCCCAGGTTTCTTTATTTTGGGGGTTTGGGTGTGGCCATCCCCCATGGGGGATGATTTCTCGCTTTCTAACTCTCTGTTTCTGTCTTTATCTTCCTGGAGAGTGCCTGTGCCCTATAGCAAAAACCTCTCCCTCCAAAACAAAACAAAACAAACAAACGAACAAAAACAAGTATGTTTTTATTTTATTGGGTCATTGGAAAAGTCATGACACATTTTTCCATAGAAAAACATGCCATGACTTTTCTGATGAACCCATATTTATTTTGTAATTGCTCATAAGTTTAAAATGTCCATCTTTAAATTAACTGGTGAGACTTTATTAGTGATTACTGTTGTTCCTACCTCATTTATGTTGTCCATCCTTCCTTTCCATCACTTATTACATATTTTTAGGCTAAGTATATGAAAATACAGAATTTAGAGCCTGAGAAGTCTACAGTGTTGTTAATATACTCTGTAAAACCTTCCTGTTTCAGTTGCATTTGTCTTGTCAAGGCCTGTAGCAGTAGAGCCACAGAAACTCAGGTGTCACATTTTTCTAGCTTTCCATGAAGACATGAACTCACTAAAGAGAAATGCCAGGCTCTTTGAAGAAATCAATGTAGAATTCTGTGAATCTGCATCCAGTGTACAAGATTACTTGTTTTTCTTTTGGAAAATAACTGTTCTTCCAACTATTTATGAAAATTGCACTTTCTGGTATATACTTATAACTCTAGTTTCTGTGTTCTGTCTGGATTATGACAGAAATAGGCTTGGTATTATTACCAAAATAGGCTTGGTAAGTCTAGATACATTTTCTTCTATGTGGTGAGTATGTATGTGTATATCTATATTTACTAATCTACTTTTGAGGGAAGAACCTTTTCTAATATTTTTTCATTGAAAAATTATATTTCAAGTCTTTATCTTTTTTTTTTTTGAATACTGCCTTGTTTTGTCTATCACAAGTTTGATTGGGCTGACCTCATAGTGTAGTTATTCATTGCTCTGCATTGGGAGCCAGATTTCATGACTGACCTTAGTTTGACCCCTGGCCCTTCAACTTGAAAAACACACAGCATATGTATATGCATGCCCCAAATCCTGACAGGATGGAAAAATGGAGGAAGAGGGTGGTGGTGTGATCATACCTTATTGTGGGGGTACTTACTTTCTCTCTCTCTCTCTGGAGAGCACACACAACATCTGGCAATAAAACAAAATTTAAAAACCTTTGCTTGATTGACAAAGAAAGTAATTTGTTTTTGGAAATTTTAATTCTCTTTATACAATTGAATGTAAACAGTGAAAGATTTTTCCTCAGTTATAAATATAATCATTGTATTTACATGTATGTTTATAACATATAAACATAAGTATGTATATTTATAATAAATGTGTAAATGTTATATATAATATATAAATGTCATACTGTATATAATATAGTTTGAATTAGAAAGAGATTTCAATTCACACTTAGCTATGCGCCTAATATTTATAAAAATCTTTTCCCCATGTACTATCTTATTACTACATGCTGAGCATCCCTAATTCAACAATTCAGTATCTAAAATGCTCCAAATCAAAATTTTTGAGCACCAACATGACTCCACAAATGGAAACTTTTAACTCTAGTCACTTAACCTCATGTGACTGTACTTAAAACACTAAAATATAAAAATACTTTATAAAATTATCTTTAGGCTCTAAGATGTATATGAAAAATAAATTTTGTTTTTTAAATTTTCATCTTTAAGATATCTCACTAGGTACATGCAAATATTCCAGAATCTGAAAAAAATCCAAAATCTGAAACACTTCCAATTCCACACATTTCAGATAAGAGATGTTCAGCATTTGTATCATGTATATAAGGATTAATTATTCCTAAGCAGTAACAGTAATAATGTCGATAGTTTCACTGTTGCAAATATGTTACTTGTGGTCAGGGTAGTCAAATCCTAATAGAAGAAGAAGAAAAACAGTAAAAGAGATACAATGTGAAAGGAACTGGACTTGCTGTGTTGTCTTCGAAGACGGGTTAAGGGTTTAAGATAGGTTTAGTTCATGAGCTAAAGTGATGGTGTCTACAAGCCTGAACGACAAAGAAATGAATTCTTTCCTAGAGCCTCCAGAAAGGAATTTAGTGCCCTTATTACTGAACTTAGCCTCTCAAGATCCATGTCAGTGGGGGCCAGCAGGTGGCATGGTGGTTAAGGATCCCAAACTCCCAAATGGCGAACCGCAGTACAAGTCCTGGATCTGGCATCTTGGTTTCTCACTTTTTCTCTCTTTGTCTCTCTCTCTCTCTCTTTCTCTCTCGCTGTGTCCCTCTCTGGTCAGATTTTTAATATGACTTTTTTTTTAAATCTTAAGTTAAATTGCTGTGTGAAGTAATTATACTGTTATATCACAGTATACAAATTGATTTCCTGCTTTTACAATTAGAAGTGCTGTGAGAATAAATTCTAATCATCCAACTTTTCTGTTGAAAAGAATGATAAATATTGGTATTAGTATTATGTTTAAAATTCAGTTATTGTTATATCAGCTATATTATAATAACATTATGATAGGTTTGTGTTCAAGTCTTTTAAGCAAAGGATCACTCATACTTTCTATTCCTTGTAGATAACTTAGCCTTATCATTGTAAGTTGTCAAATGGATACCTTTATATTTTTCATATATCAATAGTTTTCTAAATCCTCAGTGGGATAGTCAGACTAATGGTACCCAAAATGTCCACATCCTAATCCCCAGAATCTGTGACTATATTCATTTATAAAGCAAAGGAAATTTGGGTTGTAGATATCAAAGGCTGCTAAACTGACCATGAGATGGCGTTGTCCTGCATTATTTTGGTCAGGGTAGTCAAATCCGAATAGAAGAAGAAGAAAAAACAGTAAAAGAGATACAATGTGAAAGGAACTGGACTTGCTGTGTTGTCTTCGAAGACGGGTTAAGGGTTTAAGATAGGTTTAGTTCATGAGCTGAAGTGATGGTGTCTACAAGCTTGAACGACAAAGAAATTAATTCTTTCCTAGAGCCTCCAGAAAGGAATTTAGTGCCCTTATTACTGAACTTAGCCTCTCAAGATCCATGTCAGTGGGGGCCAGCAGGTGGCATGGTGGTTAAGGATCCCAAACTCCCAAATGGCGAACCGCAGTACAAGTCCTGGATCTGGCATCTTGGTTTCTCACTTTTTCTCTCTTTGTCTCTCTCTCTCTCTCTTTCTCTCTCGCTGTGTCCCTCTCTGGTCAGATTTTTAATATACATGCATACATACATGAAGTTAAATAAAATAATTCCTTTAAAAAAAGCTACATGTCACCTACAAAACTGTAAGGTAAAGTTATATTGTTTTAAACACTAAATTTGTGATAATTAGTTATGGCAAAAATAGAAAAGAATCCTTAGCAAAGCATAATATTTTTTTTCTGTCCTTCAGTTTAACACTAAATATTTATTGACTTTTCACCGTGTTCCAATCTTGTAATAGATTCTGTGGACATTTAGATGAATTAGTCAAATACCCTGGTCTTTCCTTTGGTTTCATTGTAGTTATTTCAAAACTATTAAAAAAAATCAACATTATGTATGTTTACTTTTCTGAATGTTACCTGAAAGCAAATAATACCTGGTTTTGTAAGTTCCCAATTCTTTTTCTGTATCTCCTGCATTCAACATGTATATGCAAAAGTAGGACAGATAGAGGTTAAAGTAACTTAGAAAAATAAACTAGATTTTTAAGGTTTAAATGTACCTATTAATATTTAACATGATCTCATAAATTTTGCCTTAACGTAACTGTTTCATTAAGTTTAAATTTATATCTGTGGTAGTATTCCATATAGCTTTTATATTGCCTTAGTTGTTTTACTATGTGAGTCTATTGATTACTTCATATCTTGGCACTTTATTTTTCTTTTTCTTTCCTGCTTTTTTATGTTCCTTGCAATTGTGTTTCCTTGAAATCATGTCATCTTGTAAAAGGTTGTAGACACTCTGATAAGCAGTTTCTATCAGTGGAACATGGACATGCCTTTCTTACTACTCAAGTGTAGACATTCAGTTTTTCCAGCTTTATTTGTTAAGAAAACTATCTGCTTCCATCAAGTTGATCTTCCACCTTTATAAGAAATCAGATAACTATATTTGTTTGGATTTATTGATACTTAAAGACTCCAGGATGATTCATTGATCCTTTTTGCCTGTACAATCTCCAGTACTAGCCTATCCTGATTATTGTAGCTCTTTAATAGGTCTTGAAATGAAAAGCTTTTTCCTGTTCAAAATTGCTTTGCTTTGACTATTTTAATTAATCTGTCTATCTTTTCATAAAAATTTTAGAATCACCTAGTCCATATCTACAGAATATCCTGGTGGAATTTCAATTGAGCTTACATTGAATTGATAGATCATTTGATGGAAAGTTGACATAGTAACACTATTGAATTTAATTTTTAACAATAATGGCTTGAATCTTCCATTTTATGAATGTGATATCTTTGTTTGGGGCTTTAAGATTTTTTTGTAGGTTTATATAATTTCTAGTTTACAGATCCTATACTTGTTTCATTATATTAAGCCAAAGTATTCCTTTTTCCCCCTTGGCAGTACTATTGTAAATAGTACTATTTAAAATTGTGTATTTTTCCCCCATCACTTATTTATAAAAACACAACTTTCAAAAAATATATTGACCTTGTACAGTTGTCCTCCCAATCTGAAGGGAATATGTTCAAAGTCTCTTGGTGGATGCCTGAATCCATGCTAAACCCCATATATGCTGTTTTTCCAGGCTTCTAACCTAGTAGGCTACTAGCTGAATGACAGGCAGCTAGAGTGTACAGCGTGGATGTGCTGAATGAAGGGATGATGCACATCTCAGGTAGGACACGGTTGGACAACATGAGGTTTTATCATGCTACTCAGAGTGGCACATAATTTCAAACCCTCAATTTAATTGAATAAGAATTGTGAGCAAGGATATCGTTGACACTTTCTGAATCTTAGAAGAAAAAATCTTCCACCATTTAGTGTTGTGTTAGCTGAAGAGTTCTTGTGTCATTTGTCAGTCAAAGAGATTCACTTCTATTCCTTGTATTGAGAGTTTGATCATGTTGATGTTATTAAATTCTTTTTCAGCATGTATTAATATGATCTGTCTCACCTTAGTTTTTCATGTAGTGATATGTATGAACTGATTTTCAAATGTTGTGTTGAACTTTACATTTTTGGAATAAAACTTTCCTAGATTTGGTTAATTTCCCATTTATTGATGGGGATTTTTTTTTATTATTATTCATCTTTTTAAAGGATTTTTGTTTCCGTCCACATTCATATGCAATACATATCTGTGGTTTTTCTTGTTCTTTTTTATTATTTTGTTATTAGAGTAGTGCTGGCTGCATAATGTTTCTTTAGAAGCCTTCTATTTTCTGGATGAGATTATGTAGAGTTGGCATAAATTGAGTATCTTATATCCAGAATGCTTGCGATCAGACATTTTGAGATTTTGGATTTTTTTCATATTTTGGGATATTTGTGTATAAATAATCATATATTTTGGGAATGGAAACTGGTATAACATGAAATATATTTATGTTTCGTATACACTTTATAGGCACAGCCTGAAGATAATTTTATTCAACATTTTGAAAATGTATTTATTCATTTATATCTTCTATGAGCTAGAGAGGCTGAGTCTGAGTAAAAGAGAAAGACAACACCCACAACAAGATCTCGATGCAGTGATCCACATTCAGACTTTAGCCAGACCTGGGTCTTAGGCAAATAAATGGCATACATAGGACAATTTTGGTATTTGAACCAGGAACTTTCCAATGTGGGATGGCCTCAAAGAATTTCCATGCTTTACTGCTGTATTACTCTCTGGACCCTATACAATATTTTTGTATTACAGAGTTTTAATTGTGACCAGTCGCATGAGGTCAGGTGTAAAATATTCCATTCATGTTATCACATTAGTGCTCAAAAGTTTTGGATTTTAGAGCATTTTGGATTTTGGATTTTCAGATTAGAGATGCTCAACCTGTGTAATTCTTACATTTTTAAAAAATAATTATTTTGGGACCAGCAGGTGGCATGGTGGTTAAGGTGCTGGACTCTCCCATATGACTGACCACGATTCAAGTCCTAGGACTTGGGGGCTCACTTTCTCACTTTCCCTCTCTCTATCTGTGTGTGTCTCTCTCTATGCTCAAATTAAAAGATGTGAATGGATGAAATAATTACTTAAAAAATCATTATTTAATTTTGCCCATTGTTATTGTTATCATTATTATTATCATTATTGAAGTTTACCAGAGAGAGACAAAGAGAAGGAAAGTGAGAAAGCAAGCTCTCAAGGCCCAGGACTTGAACCGCCGTCAACCATGTGGTAGTCCATCCACCCTAACCACCGTGCCACCTGCTGGCCCAAATAATTCTTACGTGTTTGGTAGGGTTCATCCGTGAAACCATGTGAACCTGGTGTTTTTATATTTTAAAACAATTTAATAGATACAGTATATTTAGATTATCTATTCCTTTTTAGATGAGGTTTGGTAGTTTGTATTTTATAAAGCAGTAGTTCCCAACCTTCCTGAATACAGGGACTAGCCTTGTGGAATACAATCCTTCCACAGATAGGAGCGGGAGGAGTGGGTTGTACCAGGATGACCCAAGTGCTCTACATCCACTGTACAGCCCATTTCTACCAAGGCATCGACGGCATCTCAGTGTACAATGAAACAATCACACGCAGGTTTCCTGTTTCCATGAGAAGCTAGTACTGGACCTAATCCAACAGGAGTCTGAATAAATGTTGTCTCATTCATTCATGCTTTGTTTCTTTTCTCCTGTTTTGCTTGGTCATTTGTCTAAAAGATTTTAGTAACGTTATTTATACGTTCAGTGAAACAATGTCAGGTTTTATCAATTTTCTTTGGAAAACAGCGTATATTCTTTTATTGTTGAAGGGAGAATCTTACTAATATGAGTTCAAGTTCTTGGTGGTAGTATTCAGGTCTTCTCTATCCTTGCAGATTTTCTGCCGGATTGTTCTATCAGTTACTGGTAAAGAAATATTGAAGACCAAGAATAATTGTGAGTTTACATATTTCTCCTTTTAGATCTGTCAGCTTTTGCTTTATATTGAAGCTTTTGTTAGGTACAAAAGCAACTAGGATTGTTATATTTACGATGACCGAATTCTTTTTTATTAGGAAAAATTTTCTTAATTGTTGTTCATCTTGTTCTGAACTCTACTGTGGCATTAATGTAATTGTTCCAAGCTTTCTTTGATTAGTGTTTTTTGGGTATACCTTTTTTCATTATTTTTCTTTGAATTTATCTCTGTCTTTATACTTCAGGGTTTTGTTTGTTTGTTTGTTTGTTTGTTTTTCCTTTTGATTTGTTTGTTTTGTTTTGTTTTTGTACACGTCCTGTGGTTGAATCTTGCTTTCTTAATAAATCCAATTTGAGGCCAGCAGGTGCCATGGTGGTTAAGATGCTGATTCCCACATGGCTGACTACAGTTCAAGTCCCAGATCTGGTGACTTGAAAAATCATGCTGGGTAGATGTGCATGTGTTCCTCAAATCCCAAGAGGAGTGTGGAGGAGAAGGGATTGCAGCATGGCTATCCTCCTGGGGTATGATTTCTCACTTTCCAGCTCACTGTGTGTGTGTCTCTCTTTCTCTCTCTCTCTGTTTCTCTCTGGTGAGTGCACATACCTTATGGCAAACGCCCCCCAAAAACAAAAAAATACAAAAAAAAAAAAGCAAGATAAAAATCCAATCTGAAAATTATATCTTTAAATTGGTATGGATAGATCATTTGCATTAATGTGATTAGATTATTTTTACTTTAAGTGATTATTTTTATATCATTAAATTGATTAAAATCTACAATCTTGGGGTCAACCACAGTGGCACAACTGTAGTACAACACTCCTTGATGCTGGGACTTTATAGGTTCAAGTACTAGAAATTCTGAGTGCATGTCAGACATGCTGTGATCCTAGCTGACTGAGGCTGGGGATTGGATTGTGGTATGGGGACCCTACTTAGGCCTATGTCTCTCTCTCTTTAACTTTCTCTTTGTGTCATTCATAGAATGAATGAATGATTTCTTAAAATCAGCTATCTTGTTAGCATCTTCATATTTCTTTCATTCTTTTTTCCCTTTATTTTCTCTTTTGGACTAATTCAATAATTTTTATCATTCTGCTTATTCTGCATTATTTGGTTATTTATAATTTTTTATTTGTTTTGAGCTGTTTAACCTAGAGTTTCCCAAATATACCTTCATATAATCAGAGTTTGAACACAGAAGATATGCACTTAATTTATAATTTAAGGTTTTACCACATATATTTCTAATTTCTCCCTACCATACTGTTTGCTATTATTGATGCTGTTTGCTATTATTGTCATACTTATTATATTAACTAAAACTCCATACATTACTATTATTACTATAGACCAGAGGTCCACAAATATTTTCTGTATAGAACCAGCTTGTACATATTTTTAATTTTGCAGTCCATTCTGTTTCTGCCACTCAAGTCTGTTTTAATAGTGTGAAAATGACCATAAATAACATGTAAAAAAGGCTTAGAAGATTTGACTCATGATTTGGCTCATGAGTCACAGGTTTTTAAAAACAGATTAGCTTTTATAGTTACTAAAGTATGAAAACAATTACACAATGTATTCCGTTTTCTGTGTTCCCCATATTTCAGTGTAAATCCAAGTATCTTTCTAGTATCATATCTAGTCTATCTTTAAAGTTTGTTATTTCTCATAGCATTGATCTGCTTGTGATAATTTCTTTCAAGTTTTGTTTGTAGCCTTTATTTTGAATGATGTTTTATCTTTGATATTTTTTTAAAGTGTACTTTTTAAAATTTTTTTATTTAAATTATTTTATTTAACTTTATTTATTCATTCATTTATTTATTTCAATTTGACCAGAGAGGAAATGAGAGAGAGAGAGAGAGAGAGAGAGAACAAGCTGCCAGGTCCGGAACTCGAACCGTAGTCAGCCATGTGGGAGTCCAGCACCCTTAACCACCTAGCCACCTGCCAGCCCCTATCTTTGATATTTTATCTGCTGCAAAACTCAGTGGGCAGCTTTAGGGAGGGTTATTTTCTTTGTAATATAAAAAATCTCTCAGGCTAGCCCTGTAGCAGTGGTTAAGCACCCTTTAGAGGAGCTGGATCTTATGTGACTGATGGTGATTTGAATCCTGGCCCTAGAGTCTTAAAAAGTATGACAGGTTGGGACCAGTAGATAGGATAGTGGTTATGTTGCTGGACTCCCAGGTAGTCAGTTGCAGTTGAGTTCCCAGACTCCACAATTTAAAACTCACTCTGGGTGCCTATGTGTGCATACCCAAGATCCCAAGTGTGGCCATCCCTCTGGTAAGTGATTTCTCACTTTCCATTGTAGGGTGCTTTCTCCCCTCCCTCTGCATGTGTATGCATCGTTTGGCATTAAAAAATAAGTTACTCCGTTTTCTTGTCTTCTGTGTTTCATGGCTTCTGATAAGTGTCTATCCACTCTAATTGATTTTGGCACTTATCTTTCCTCATGTCCTCTGAACTTCTTGTATCTATTTGTTATTAATTTTGCAAAAGTTGCAGTGATTATTTATTTTTTTCATTGTCAGACCACACTTGCACTTGCCAGAGAAAAACAGAAAGAAAAAAGAGAAAAAGCATCTCCCAGTGGAGCATATCATGCCATAATTCCTTCTCTTCCATTTCTTTTTTTTTAAGAATTATTTTATTTAATTTAATTTATCCATTTATTTATTTATATTAATTTGATCGGAGAGGGAAGAGTGAGGGAGAAGAGAGAAAGTGAGAAAGTAAGCCGCCAGGTCCAAGGCCCGAACCGCAGTCAGCCATGTGGGAGGGAGTCCAGTGCCCTTAACCACCGCACCACCTGCCGGCCCCCATTTCTCTATCTTATCAGGATTTTGGGTGTGCACACACACACATGACTGGAGTGTCTCTCAAGCAACCGGTCCTGGAATCCAAACCTCAGTTTACCGTGTGGGCTCCTGGTCCCTTAACCATTAGACTATAGGACTAGCCAGTGATTATTTCTTTAAATAAAACTATGTCTTCTCAGTTTTGAATTAAATGTGTGGAAGAACTTTGATATTTTCCCCAAACCTATTAGATAATGTTGCTCACTATTTTTACCCTATTTTTTTTTTCTTTTGGCTTGCCTTGAAGTTTTGTAATTTTTTCCTCAGCTCTGTTGAGTTTGTTAATGAGCCTAGTGAAGGCATTGTTCATCCCTTTAATGCTTTATTTTTTTCATTGATAGCATTCCTATTTGATTCTTCTTTTATTTATTTATTTATTTTTTTGGAGAGGTTTTCACTACAGGGCGTGTGCGCTCGCCAGACAGACATAGAGACAGAAAGCGAGAAATCACCCCCCAGGGGGGATGGTCACGCCACAACCCCTTCTCCTCCATTCTCCTCTCAGGATCTTGGGCATGCATGCACACACGCCCGGTATGAGTTCTAAGCCATCAGGTCTGGGACTTGAACCGCGGTCGACTATGTGGGAGTCCAGCAACATAGCCATTACGCTAACTGCTGGTTCCCACCTATTTGATTCTTCTTAATGTTTCCATCTCTCTGCAGAAATCTCCCATCAGGTCTTGCGTAGTATCTCCCTTTCTCATTAGATACCTTAACATATTAATTATAGTAATTTTAAATTTTCTTTGAAAATTCCAACATGAGTATTGAATGTGAGCATTCTTCTGTTGATTGCTTTGTCTTTTGGCAGTGCACTGTTTTTCTTGCTTTTTCATATGTGCCTTACATTTCTTTTGTTGAAAGTATGTCATCCCGAGTAGGATAGCAATAATGGTATTTGTGTCTAGAAATGGGTTTATCTTTTTCTCTGTTAGATTTTTAGTCTCAAAAATGTTTTAAAGAAGCAGTATGTAAGTTTCCTTTATGTTACAGAACATATTACAAGCTCTGTGGGGTTAAACGTATCCAAATTGGTTTGCCATTATACTATTTTCATATTAAATATTAGTTGCAGTTACTATTTTAGAACTCTTACTCTTTTAATACATTCTCTCATTTACTGTTTTGAAAACAGACTTTTCGTTAATAAGTTGAATTTTTTCACCATTTTGGAAGTGTGGAAATTGAAGTAAAATATCCTATGTAAGGATGCACACCTATCAAAAGACAGAAATTAGGACTTGGTTTTCCAGGCATATCTGATTTTATACCCCTTGTTTTAAATATTAGTCAATTTTGATGTATCATTTCACTTTTAAAAAGTTGGGGGTGGGGCTAGTAGTGGTGTCTTTGTTAAGGTGCTAGACTCCCACATGGCCAACTATGGCTCACGTTCTGGATCCAGTGGCTTGAGACTCATGCCCGACACGTGTGTGTGCCCAAAATCCCGAAAGGAAAATGGAGAACTATGGCTCACGTTCTGGACCCAGTAGCTTGAGACTCATGCCAGGCACGTGTGTGTGTGCCCAAAATCCCGAAAGGAAAATGGAGAGGGCCTTGTGATGTGGCCACCCTCTGGGGGAAGGATGATTTCTCACTTTCTGTGTCTCTCTCTCCTCTATTTCTACAGCCAGTGCATGTGCCCTATAGCAAAAATCTCTCTCAGTAACAACGACAACATCAACAAAAAGTTGAGGGTATTAATTATATTGAAGGTTTTTGTGAGAAGTACTATGGTAGGGATGACTTGAGAATTTCCAAGCAATTAGAATGATAGAAATATGCTGTAATAGGTTTTACTTATGAATGATCCTTATCTGCCTTATTTTAGAGTCCTTCTTGGTTACTCTCAAGGATTCTCTACCACTGTAAATAACCCAACTCTCCTCAGAAGTAGGACAATCATTGACTTCATTTCCAGGACATTATGTATTCAGTGCTAGTAAGTGCCACAGTCCCAATGACACTTACAAAGATAAATTGAGCTGTGGAATATAGCATGAGGATAGAATAAGAGATGTGGAAGTCATAATTGAGGCAATAAAGAAGCTGAAACATAATAAAGAGGTTAGAGAGAACAAAGAACATTCTCTCCAAGCTTTAGAGTATACCTCCAGAGAAGACAAAAGAGGAACAGAAATCATGAAACAAGAATGAGGTGGTTAGCATGTTAGAATCAAAATAATCTGGCAAAACAATCTAGTAAAACCTTCTGTAATGTTGAAAATGTTCTTTTATTTTCTTTTGTCCAACATGGTAGATAATACTATCCACATGTGGCTGTTGAGCACTCGAACTATGTCTATTTGAGTGAGGAACAGAATTTTAAAACCTTAGTTTAATTATAATTTATATGACCAGTGGGTATTATGTTGGTCATCATAGGATTAGAGTGTAATAAAGCTGGAGGAAGAGAGTAAAGAAGAGGTAGAATAGAAACCATAGTATTTAGATGCAAAAATGCATGTCTGGTGTGTGTGTGTGTTTGTGTGTGTGCACGCGTGTGTGTTAGGAAGAAGCTGTAATTGGAGAGAGAGAGAGCAAAATAAGAAACAACTGAGAATAGGTAGAAAAATGAGCCAACATTTACTAGGCACTATAGCGTGGGTAATGAAAATTTATATATATACTTAGAATATAACATGTAAAGTATAAACTATCTGTGTTTTGGTGATGAAGACAGAAGAAGGGAGACGATAATTTGCCCTTAGTTCATATAACTAATAAGTGATGAGATATTTGAATTTGTATGTTTAAAACCGATGCCTATTCTGCTATACTAGTCCTGTTTTTTTTTTTTTTTTTTTTTTGCTATAGGGTGCTTGTGCTCACCAGACAGAAAGTGAGAAATCACTCCCCAGGGGGGATGGCCACGCTGCAATCCCTTCTCCGTTCTCCTCTCGGGATCTTGGGCACGCATGCACACACGCTCAGTGTGAGTTTTAAGCCACCGGGTCCGGGACACGAACCGTGGTTGACTATGTGGGAGTCCAGCAACATAGCCATTACATTAACTGATGGTCCCTGCTAGTCCTTTATCTGTTAGAGAGAAAGAGAGATTAATTTGAAAAAGCATAAAGGTAACAATTTTCTCAATTTTTCATGGTGAGTACTTGTTTTAAGGATTATTTTATTTAACTTTATTTATTTATTTTAATTTGACAAGAGAGGGACAGAGAGAGAGAGAGAAAGCAAGCTGCCAGGTCTGGGACTTGAACTGCAGTTGACCATGTAGGAGTCCAGTGCCCTTAACCACCACGTCATCTGCCAGCTCCTAGTATTTATGTTTTTATCCATGCTCTTTTATTTATTTACTTACTTGCTTACTTACTTACTTACTTATTTTTGGAGAGGTTTTTGCTGTAGATCACATATGCTTGTCAGAAAGACAGAAACAGAGAGACAGAAAGTGAAAAATCACCCCCTGGGGGGATGGCCACACCGCAATCCCCTTCTCCATTCTCCTCTTGGGGTCTTGGGCACACACACATACGTGCCCAGCATGAGTTTAAGCCACTGGGTCTGGAACTGAACCCCTGGTCGACTACATGGGAGTCCAGCAACATAGCCATTACACCAACTGCTGGTCCTGTATCCATGATCTTTTAAACTGTCAAAGCAATTGTTTCAAAGAGTGTATGAAGGCAATATCTGAAGTTCTAGAAGATTCGTATTTGACTAACTATTGTTAGAAACTATTTGACTAACTCTTGTTAGAAACAAGTCTGCTGTTACTAAAAACAGAATTTGGTTTTTAACCTCATAGGAGAGTGCTTTGCTCATCATTTTGACATGCTTCATGACATAAGCTTTTTATTGTTATTTTTCTCATGTACTTTTTCCTGCATTTATTTTTGCTTAAAATAAATTTTTCATAGGTTCTATATTGAGAAGATTTTTATTGCCACTCTTTTTTTCATTGGTGGTATTCTTCTTATAAACTGTTTGTAGGCAAACTAATCAATGTCTACAGACACTTATTAACATTCTTCTCTAGATCATGACTCTCTTCTTAGATAGCCAGAGATACCCAAAAACCCTATATATTAGAGGTTATCTTTTATATGGTTTTTTCTATTGGGTGCATGCACTGACCAGAGAGAAATAAAGTGAGAAAACACTCCCCAGGACAGTTGGCCACAGTACAGTCTCTTCTCATCCAATCTCTTCTTGGGATTTTGGGCATTCATACACATGTGTCTAGTGTGATTTTCAAGTTGTCAGGTCATGACTCAAACTTTATAGTTGGCCATGTGGGATCCAGAGCCTTAACTTCCATGCTAGCTACTGTCTCAAGGTTCCTTTTTTTTTTCTTAATCTCTCATATTATTGTTGATATTCTTATTTTTTAAGTTGATAGGGAATGTAAACTTTTTTTTTCTGTTAAATTTAGTGAAAGGTTGATTTTGTTTCCAATCTGTGATTTTAATGAATGTAGCATGGCTGCTACAATATTTAAGTCTTAAAATTTCATTCTCTGGTAGTTTGTAAACTTCTGTTTCCTCATTTCCATATTCTCATTTGGTAGTATTGGTATTTCTCTACCTGTCTGAAAGAGTTTGTTGATTTAAAAATTAGTGTCACATGTCTAAAGGTCACCTGTATCTTTATATATGAGGAGAGCTCAAAAAGTTCATGAAAAATGGAATTAAAGGATGAAACAATAAACTTTATCTCTCAATGTAAGATCAGTCAAGTTTAAAACTCTTTCGTAAGTGATAATACCAACCTTTTAGTCCATCTCAAGAGGACTAAGGGTCCTGGAAATTTAATCAGGTCAATGCACTCTTGTTTTACTTTACTATCTAAAGAAAAAAATGGGTGCGTGTACCCTCTACGTATTTTTTACGAGTAGGAAACAAAAAGAAATAAAAAAGATCCAAATGAGGACTGTAAGGTGGATGCCTAAGATTTCTAGTTAAAACCCTCAAAAATTTGCCCTTTTTTAATGAGAGGAATGAGTTAAAAACATTGTTGTGGTGGGAAAACACTCTCTGATAAAGCCTTCCTAGATGCTTCAGCTGAAGCTTTGTCTAACTTTCTCAAACATTCTCATAATAAATAAATGCTGTTGTTCTTTGGCTGTAGAAAGTCAATAGGCAAAATGCCTCAGCATCCCAGTTAACTTTTGCTGTGTTGTTTTCTCTTTACCTGGTCCACTTTTGCTTTGACTGGACCACTTCCTCTAAGTAGCTATTGCTTCCACTGTGCTTTGTCTTCAAAACTGAACTGGTAAAGTTATGTGTAATCTCCTGTTACACTTCTTCAAATAAATATTTCAGGATCTTGACTCCACTTGATTAAAATGTCCATTGAAAGTTTATCAGTTACAGATAAGTTTTTTCCTTATCTCTAACTGATCTAGGTGGAACACTTTTGACATTCATTAACAAAAAATTTCTCAACTCTTACTTTTCACTCAGAGTTGTATAAACTGAACCAGTTGAGAAGTCTGTGGTATTGGCTGTTGTTTCTTCTATTAATCATTGGCCCTCTTCAATTAGGATACAGACAAGATTTATGTTTCCATTATGAATTGATGTGGATGGTCTTCTGCTGTGTCTTCTTCAACATCATTCATTCTTAAAATGAGCTGTCCACTTGTAAACTGCTGATTTCTTTAAGGTGTTGTCTTGATTTCTTCTGGGCATTGTCTCAATAAACTTCTCATAAAACAGCAGTGAATTCACTACTCTTCCACTCAAACTTCATCATAAATTTGATATTTGTTCTTCAGTTTTAACAGAATTCATGTTGCTCTGATAGAAGCTCTCAATTTTTTTTCTTTCCTTTTAAAACATATTTTGCTAGAAGGCACATGAGAGACAAATAAAGAGGGAGAGGGAGAAGGAGAAAACTCCCCTCAAAGGGGTATGGTCACACCTGCAGTCCATTCTCCCTCTTTCAGGATTTCTCTCTCCTTTCAGGATTTTGAGCACATGTGCATACCAGCCCATCATGATTCTCAAACCACCAGGACTGAGATTTCCCAGCAGCCCATATGGGATCTGGCTTACCTTAATCAATAAGCTATGGGGCCAGTCTAGGAGTTCTTTTCAAACTGATATCATCCTTCTTTAAAATAGATCCTGTTCAGACATGTTATAACAAGTTAGTAAAAGTTTATTTTGGTGCAAGAAAAGAATGAAAATTCATGCATAATTTTTCATAATACACATTTATGAAGTTTTTAGAGAACCCTTCCCCCAGCATCCCTAATGAGACTTCAACTTAGTTGATCCAAACATATTTTCTCTACAGTTAGTGATTTCTTTTCAGGTTTATGTTTTTAACACTTATTTTGTAATTTATCAGTATGAAAGTAAGTAGGTAGCCTAGGGAGAATCGTGCTTATTTTACTACTTTTAAATCTTATGTTAAAAGATAAAGAGCCACAAAAAGATCTGCATATGAATGTTAATAGCAGCTTTATTCATAATTGTCAAAAATTGAAAATGACCAAGATGACCTTCAATAGGTGAATAGACAAATAACTATAGAATGGGATATTATGCAGCTGTAAAAAGAAATGAGCTGTCAAGTCATAAAAAGACATAAAGGAACCTAAAATGCCAATTGGTTAGTGAACAAAACCAGACTAGAAAACCACATTTATGATTCCAAGTATATGACATTCTGTGAAAGCAAAACTATAGAGACAGTGAAATGATCAGTTACTGTCAGGGGAAGAAGAGAAGAAGGAGAGATAAGTAGGTGGAACACCAGGGGTTTATAGAGCAGTAAAACTAATCTGTCTGATACTGTAATGGTGCACTATGGCATTATGATTTTGTCAAAATCCATAGAACCATACAACACAAAGGGTGAATCCTAATGTAAGCTATGGACTTTTGATGCTAATAATCTATTGATGTTGATTTGTCAGTTGTAACAGATACACCACACCAATACCAAATGTTACTAATAGGGGAAACTGTGTGGGGAGCGTGAGAATAGGAGAGAAGATATGAGAATTCTGTTCTTTCGGTGCTGTTTTGCTGTAAGCCTAAACTTATTCTAAAAGGTGAAGTCTTGGGCGTGGTGGCGCCCGCCCTATGGTAAAAGGTGAAGTCTGTTGGTTAGAAAAAGATATTGATAGTTGATGAAGAGCCCATAAATACTGACTCTACAAAGTAATCAAATAACCATATGTAGTGTAAAGAAAAGGAATAAAACAAACTATTTTGAATGTTTCTTTTTTAGTTAGCTGATTTTTATTCTGCCTTTTAAAAAAAATGCCTGTAATCAGTCATCCATGTGTCTTTTGTTTGTTTGCTTTTTGTTAGGTGTATTAGCTCTATCATGGTACCCACCTGAATCAAGTGATGAGAATGGAGAACCTACTGATGACTTGGTACCAACTATTTTGGAAAAAGCTCATAAATATAACCTAAAGGTATTTATTTTATTTTCAAGTTATGGATAGATAATTCTTTTGCACAAGAAAATAGTAATTACTATTTGGGGAGTAGTCATCTTAAATAAAAACTTAATGTGAAATAATGATAGGTTGTTTTAAAATCATACTATATTTGCTTCATAAAGAAAATTTCTCTAATATGAATTTCAACTCTTATCTAAATTATAGTAGTTTAGAGATCCTTTACTGTTTTCAAGCCATGATTTATATTGATTTATTTATTGTTTTAGCAGAAAAGTAATAGAAAAATTTTTTGTGAAGATAATATAGAAATGAATGAGTATTTATGAATTTAAATTTCTTAGACTTTGAGGATCTAAAAATCAAGTATTGTCAGGACCAGCAGTTAGTGTAATGGCTATGTCACTGAACTCCCATGTAGTTGACCACTATTCAAGTCCTGGACGTGGTGGCTTAAACTCACGCTGGGCACGTGTGCGTGCGTGCCCAAGATTCTGAGAGGAGAATGGAGGAGAAGGGATTGCAGTGTGGCCATCCTCCCTGGAGGGTGATTTCTTGCATTCTATCTTTTTGTCTCTCTCTTTCTGGTGAGCGCATGTGCCCTATAGCAAAAACTTCTCCAAAAAAAAGAACAAAAATCAAGTGTTGTAACCATGTTACTTTATATTTTTATAAAGTAGTTAGAAAAGCTGCTGCTCGAATACTTTTAAAATCTAATTTTTATTAAACCTTATTTAACATTTAAAATAAAACCCTATTTGCGTTTAAACCTGATTTAACATGCATACACATACACCTAGGTATAGAGTCCAGATCAGTCTGAAGACAAATGTAAGATCAAGTATAATATATTCTACCCAAATATTAAGGTGTGTTATAAATGAGGAAGAATTTCTTGCAATGTAAGTTTTTCTTTTAGAAAAACATATATACAAAAAGTCATGATTAAAGGTTTTAAATAGCCCTACAAAAGAAAATTTCATGCTGAATAGAAAAAAATAAGCATTGTTTTTCAATCTAAGGATATGTTTCAAAAATTGGTTACACAGTAGCATTAATCTTAATATTCACAATAGTTATAGTCTGCATTCTGTTACTAATTCAGTATAACTGAAACTTAATAATTAAGACCATACTATTTAAATGGTATAAATTGTTTGAAATTTAATATATCATGATAATTATACATAACAAGAAAGAAGAAAATTAAAGCTAAAATTTAAGATGATATAAAAGTAAACAGCACTCAGATCATTGCATTATCAATACCAATGAGACATGGACACTAAAATAAAGCACTAGCAAGGATGGAGTAAGCACTAATAAGGATGAAGTTAAATAAATAGAATACAAAATCACCAAGATCAGTGGCCTGGATAAAAAATCATTACTTTTTTCCATTTTTAGAGAAAAACACAAAATAGGCAAATGACTGGTAAGATTGAAAATGAAACAAATGAAGAAACAATATCAAAAGTAAAAGGAATATTTCTATAGGTACAGCAGAGAATTTAAGATTTTTCTATCAGTATATTTGAAATGTATACAAAATGGGTCGTTTTCTAGGAAAATAGAAATAAGGTTTTTTTGTGTATATGCGGAAAGAGGTCTTAAAAATCTGAATTGACAAATTCTTGTGGAATATAATATAAAAGGTCGCAGAACAAATGTCTTCCCTAAAGCACCTGTCAGTTCTATTCAAACCTTAAAAAATTGTTCATTGTTTATTCTGGTGATATTGAAGTATAGTAAGTATAAAGTCTGCTTGTTGTTTCATAGTGGATGTCCCTAAAATATTTTAGCTTAAAATAGCAAACATTTGTCTCCTCGCACATTTTTCTAAGGGTCAAGAATCTGAAACTGGCTTAACTGTGTGGATCTGGTTCCGTGTCTCTCAAGGAAGTTACAGGCGAACTGTTGGCTGGAGCTGCATTCCTCTCAGGCTGCAGGATCCACTTAGAGTCTTTTTCATGTGGTGGACGAAAGGACTCAGTTCCTTATAGCTGATAGACTGGGAGTTTCAGTTCTTTGCCACAGAGGTGTCTCCAGCGGTCTGAGTGTTCTTAAGACAGCACAGCTAGCTTCTCCATAGTGAATGATCTGAGAGAGTCCAATATAGAACCTGCAGCCTCTCTCTTTTTAAATCTAATTGTGGAAGTGACACGCTAACACTTCTGCCCTGCTCTGTTGGTTTATCTTCTGGCATAATGTAGACAGGCACCGCATAGGCTGTTAATACTAGGAGACAGGGAGCAATAGTGGTAACCCTTTAGAAACTGGTAACTACGAAAACTGAAATTTATTCTATGATGATTGCATAATTCTTACTCAACGTTATGCAGGGACAGCACAAGAGAGGTATAGACTGATCTCATGAATGAAAATACATGCAAAATTCCTAAAAAAAAATAAAAAGACTAAATGAAAAGAAGTGTTTATTATCAAGGTTCTGGGAATAATTCTAAATGTATGAAATCTCAATCAAATTTTCTGGCATTTGAACATGACTCAACCAATTTCTAGCTTTAAATGTGACTCTTGTTTCTCAGTTTCATTTCTAAAATGGAAATAGTAATGAAATCTACCTTAAATAGAGATTATGAAGATTACATGAGGTGGGGACCAGCAGTTAGCGTAATGGCTATGTCGCTGGACTCCCATGTAGTCGACCGTGGTTCGCATCCTGGACCCAGTGGCTTAAAACTCACACTGGGCGCATGTGCGTGCATGCCCAAGATCCCGAGAGGAGAATGGAGGAGAAGGGATTGCAGTGTGGCCATCCCCCCTGGGGGGGTGATTTCTCACTTTCTGTCTCTCTGTCTCTCTCTGTCTGTCTGGCGAGCGCACGCACCCTAAAAAAGTTTACATGAGGTGATAATATATGTACAACTTTTTGATTAGAGTATGACTCTGTACTTAATAGACTTATGTTTTCTAAAATATTTAGAACAACTCTCTTGGCTCTGTGTCTGGGGAATAGATCTGTATAGTGCAAATAAGAACAAATCCAGAACTATGACACTGGAACTCTTATCAGCCACATGGCTCTAGAATCTTCGTTCTTTAATCATCTTGGCTTATTTCCTTCAGTCATAAAAATGACAGGCAGAAGTATGAAACTATAGATTATTTATTGGATTTCTTCATGATTTCTATTATTGTTGAACAGGTATTACTTTTTATAATTAAATAAAATGTAGTAAGTCCTGTTTTAATAGGGAAAGCTTTTTTTTTTCTTGTTAATATAAGGAAATGTTAATATGCTTAATGACAGTACCCTACTGGAGTTATTTAAAGTGTTAAGATAGGGTGATAAGGAAAGATTAATATGAATTCTGTGCTGATAAATTGGGCCTTTAATATATATAACCAACCATGTTTAAAACTTTAAATGTTCTCAGACAAGGGATTATAATCAGAATAAAGTGGGAATTCAAGCAGCTCACACATTAACAAAAAAGGAAAATCCAATTTAAAAATGGACAAATGAGCTAAATAGACAACTTTCCAAGGAAGACTTATGAGTGGCTAAAGGTCATATGAGAAAATGTCCAGAGTCTCTTGTCATAAGGGAAATGGAAATTTAAACTACAATGGGAGACCCTTGAAACCCAGTTAGAGAGACCAGCAGTTAGTGTAATGGCTATGTCACTGAACTCCCATGTAGCTGACTGCAGTGTAAGTCTCGGACCCGGTAGCTTAAACTCATGCCTGGTGCGTATGCGTGAGTGCCCAAGATCCCGAGGGGATAATGAAGGAGAAGGGAATGTGGCGTGGCCATCCTCCCTGGAGGTTGAATTCTTGCTTTCTCTCTCTCTGTCTTTCTGTCTTTCTGTCTTTCTGGCAAGCACACGCTCCCTATAGCAAAAAAAAAAAAACTCTCAAAAAGAAAAAAATATCAGAAAGACTAGGCTCAGAAAAATGAAGACAGAGTGGTCACAGCTGGTGAGGGTGTGGTGAAAGAGAATCTTCTTACACTGTTGGAAGGAATGTATATTAGTAAAACCTCTGTGGAAAACAATACAGAGGTTCCTCAAAAATCTACAGTTCCTCCAAAATCTACAACTAGAACTATAATATGACCCAGTATCCCACTCCTTGGCATTTAGCCAAAGGGTAGGAAAACAGAAAGATACTTGCACATCCATGTTTGTTACAGCATTGTTCTCAATTGCTAAGCCTTGGACTCAACCTAAATGCAGCACATGAATACTATGGGGATATTACTCAGCCATTAAAAAAAAAAAATGAGATTCTATAGTTTGATTCAGAGTGGATCAATATAGAAGACATAAGGTTACATGAAGTGAGCCAGAACAATTTATCATTTAAAGAAATTTGCTGCTGACTCCATTAAATGTAAACTTACTGGTCACACACTTGAACAAAAACGAATCCAAATATTTCTGGACCAGGTTTTGATTTGATTTGTTTTTGTCCTTCTAAAAGAAGAATGATATGACCAAATAGAGTATATCCCTATGTGTCTTATATAGAATATATGAGTGTATAAGGTATATGTTTTATAAGACATAAATATAAAAAGAAACATTTGGAAGTAGTTAAGCATTTGAGGTCCAAATTCAAATGGCTATATTGTCTCCAATCAACTGGGCGACCCTGGACAAGTTATCAGACCTATCTTAACTTTGATTAACTTTTTTAGAAATTTGAGCCAGTAAGAGTAACTACTTTATGAAGTTGTAAAGGTTATCTGAGGTAATGAGTATAAAATATGAGCAAATTATTTTGCAGAGGAAGTTCTTAGTAAATGTTACTACTAAAAATTCTCTGGTAGTGTCTATGTTCAATAAATATTCATCTTAAATTAAGGTTATTAAATCAATTCATTTATTAAACATATGGAATATACTTTTTATTTTTACATCATAGTTTTTTTTTTCTCTAAATGATTTTTCTGTTTGTTTTAGGTCACTTTTCACATAGAACCATATAGCAATCGAGATGATCAAAACATGTACAAAAATGTCAAGTACATTATAGACAAGTGAGTTTCTTCAGAGTTTGTATTACTGTTATATGATTTGTGATGATTGTTGTAAGGGAGAGTGTATTTAAATTCTCTTTGAGAGGTTTGAATGATTATATGACATTGTTAGTAAAATTACATTAAATATTTGAACAAATGTATAATCATTTGGAGGAGTATTTCTGAAGTTCCATGCAAATCACTTTTTACATAAATAAAGACAGCTATTTTTACTACTTTTATGTTTTAAAACTATTTATGATTTCTGTTGTAGTGATATTTTAACTTGGTATTATCTTTAGAATCTTATGAATATAGAGTTTTGTCCTTTTACAAAGAGGTTTCAGATTATGACATGTGAACCACTTTTGTAGCAACAAACCCACATATAATATTCTCATTTATATCTACTCTGATTGCAATTAAAGAATTTATTGATACAATTTCATTTTATTAAAGGGTTTTACTGATAATTGTGACAGATGCTACACTTTTATAAAGAAACTTATCAACAACAATGGGACATTTATTACTAATACAAAAAAGTGTATTCATGTAGAAAATAATGAGCTTTTTACAGCTTTAGTCATCATTTGTTAACCTCAATATGGGATAATTAATCATTTGTTTAGTAATGTCTTATTTAGTAATATATTCAGTATCTCATTTTCTAATGTGTAAAATTAAAAGTGCATTTTTTAATTATTACACTTATATAACTGATTCTTCAAAGATGTGAACAGTGTGCTTAAACTGCCCTGCTTACTTTCATTTTCAATACATACACAGTTTTACTCTATGCAAATCAGTTGCAAATATTCATTTCAAATTTGCGTATTTTTGTATTCCAGATACGGAAGTCATCCGGCCTTTTACAGATACAAGACGAAGACCGGCAGTGCACTTCCCATGTTTTACATCTATGATTCCTATATCACGAAGCCCGAAAAATGGGCCAATTTGTTAACCACCTCAGGTTCCCACAGCGTTCGCAATTCTCCTTATGACGGATTATTTATTGCACTTCTAGTAGAAGAAAAGCATAAATATGATATTCTTCAAAGTGGTTTTGATGGAGTTTACACATATTTTGCTACAAATGGCTTTACTTATGGCTCATCACATCAGAATTGGGCTAGCCTTAAATTCTTCTGTGATAAATACAACTTAATATTTATCCCAAGTGTGGGCCCAGGATACATAGATACCAGCATCCGTCCGTGGAACACTCAAAACACTCGGAACCGAGTCAATGGGAAGTATTACGAAACTGCTCTGAGTGCTGCTCTTCAGGCTCACCCCAGTTTAATTTCTATCACCTCCTTTAATGAATGGCATGAAGGAACTCAGATTGAAAAAGCTGTTCCCAAAAGAACCAGTAATACAGTGTACCTAGACTATCGGCCTCATAAACCAGGTCTTTATCTAGAACTAACTCGCAAATGGTCTGAAAAATACACTAAGGAAAGAGCCACTTACGCATTAGATCCCCCACTGTCTGTTTCTTAATGCACTCATTAACAATTAATGATGAGTTTTATTAACTGCTATGGATAATACTTGCAATAGTCTATGTGGACATTTTTACTTTCATTTTAGTATCCAGTAACAACACTGTCAAAAATGTATGCATTTTAAGATGTTTATATCTACTAGAGGATACCTTAAAAAAGAACATATCTGTGTATTTGAAGTAAAAGTTTGGATTGAGTCTTCCTAAAGTGAAAGCTTTCATTTCGTTAGCCAAAAAATATACGTTAGGCAGATAGATGAAAAGCAAATTAATTTCTTAATATTAAGAGAGTTTTATAAACAATTTTCATATTTATCTAGAAAATAAAATCCTTCCTGTTGTATTAAAAAAGTTAAAATAGTGATCAAAATCACCTAGTTTCAATAGATGTCTTTCATTTTCAGTTATAGAAAGGAAACTGTCAAAATTTGAAGCACTGTTATTGCAATCATTTAATAAAATAATGTTAACACTTTTAAAGGTAGTATTATCATTGTCACCCTTCTCAGTGCACTGAGAAAATATCTGAGCTAAAAGTTGTACAAATAACATTGAAATTCTAACTTGATGACAATTAAATTTTCATTTAATTTGATTTTTATTTATAAATAAAAATTGTAGATAAATGCTTGTGTTACATAAAGCATTTAACACAAATTTAAATACTGTTTGCAGCCTTGGCCAAAAGGAATAGGATTGTATGTATGTTTGGGATGTTTATCAAAGAAAAAAGATCTAAAATTTTTTTTTTCAGTGATTCACTGAAGGTTATTATATTAGTATTTAGACCTTGGATAACTAATAATGATAAAATGCTTTAGCATAATAAAATTGCTGTACCTTCCTCTCAATCTTGCTCTGAATGTAAAACAGTTTTAAATAATGGTCAATTAAAGATTTCTTTAAATCATGTACCTTAAGTTTTACTGTGAATCATACTGTGTTGGAAAGGTCTGCTTTCTGCTACACAGTACGTAGTGTCATTGTCAGCAGCGTATGGATTACCTGTGGCATGCTAGGTGTTTTGCATGTTTAGTGTTTCTGCTCTACTGTGCTGAATTCCAGATTTTAGAAGCTATAGAATGTACTTTTATAAAAGTTAATAGATGCTTTTCAATTGTTAGGAAAACAGTTGTTTCACAATTGTTATGATGATACAATATCCAAAATATCATTTTTAGGATATGTCAATCTTTCTTTCTTGCAATTCTCCTGCCTCAGTCTTCTAGCTGGGAGTATAGGCATTCACCACCACGCCCATCTCTTTTTGAGATAGGATCTCACCATGTTGACCAGGCCAATCCCAAGCTCATGGTCTTCCTGCCTCAGCCTCTCTAAGTCACTGGAATTATAGGCATGTAGCACCACTCCTGGCAGACCAAGAATCAACATGGACCACCCATGTGGTTCCAGCCGGAGGAGCACAATATTCTAGCAGTATGAACCACTGCAGCTAAGCCTGTCAATTTTTAACTTGTAATCATTCTATTATTTATGACTTTAAATTTAATATTAAGTAGAGCCCGAGAAATAGCTAATAACCTTTATTTTAAGCTATGAAAGAAAAAAGTTATAAGAATTACTGTATTGTCTTTTAATATTGTAAGTTATTTTACCCAAAAGTCATAGAGAAATTTACTCACCATTTCAGATTTTAGAGCTATAGAGATGAAATTATTTTTTATATTTAAAGTAATTCCTAAAGTTTGGGTTTTGACTAAGTGTAATACTTTATGAGAATGGTGAAAATAATGTTTTATTTAAAAGATAGTACTTTCTTGTATGTAATAATATCCCTATTTTGAAATGTTACACTATTATGATAAGTAATTCTCATATTGTGATGAATTGATCCCTGTACACTGAATTGAAACTCTTTAATGTTTTTTTTTTGAGGGGGGGGAGGTTTTTATTTGCTATAGGATGTATGTGCTTGCCAGAAAGAGAGACAGAAAGCGAGAAATCATCCCGCAGTGGGGATGGCCATGCCAAAATCCCTTCTCCTCCATTCTCCTCTTGGGATCTTGGGCATCATGCACACTTGCTTGGCGTGAGTTTAAGCCACTGGGTCCTGGACTCGAACCATGATCTCTACTATGTGGGAGTTCAGTGACATAACCATTATACCAACTGCTGGTCCATAAACTCTTCATATTAAAAACTAAGGAATTGTTAAGTATAGTCTATCATTATAGTTAATAGTTGTAATTGTAACTACAGTACAAAATCTAATATTATGTCCTATTTATGAATGTTATTTCTTATATATTAGGAGAAATAACAGAGTAAGGCTAAAAAAATTAATATAGATCAGATTATACAGACACTATTTCAGAAACACAAATTAGCACTGGAGTTTATGGTAAAATAACCTACCAGATGATAAAATTTATTTTTAAGTGGTGATTGAAGTAATGTATGTTTTTAAAAATATTAATTTTAAACTGATTTAAGAATTTTCCATTTCTGAGAGAATAATTAGGCTATAGAAAATTAACACAATAGATATAATCTGATTATTTAGGAGAATTTATGAGAATCAATTACTATAATGATATTTTGATATCTCTAAGCACCTTTGTAGGAACATTCATACAGATACAACCTGTGGATTTTTTCCTCATATCCAGTTAAGCCACTGTTCATTATTCATTCTAGGAATAAATTGTAAATATTTCTTACCTAATAACCTATTATAACATACCATACTTTATAAAGTTTTGTTAGAGAAACATCTACTACAGAGGATTCTCCATCATTGCTTATTTTGCATATTTGAACTCACCACTATAGAAGATAAACTTTATAAAGTTGTTTTGAGATTAAGAGAAAGTCTATAAAAGCAAGGTCAGCAAATCCTCAACACAGAAACCACCACTTTCTATCATGTTCCTACCACAGACATAGATAATCCACTACATCATGCTTTATTGCTGACATTTGGTGTGATTCTTCAACACATTACCCCAACCACCCAGTAACAGTCACATTTCTTTTTCTTTTAAAGAATTATTTATTTAATTTATCATTATCATTTTATAACTTTTTTACGGGGCACATGCACTCAGCAGAGAGAGACCAAATGAGAGAGAAATTGAGAAAGCAACCTGCCACATCCAGGACTCAAACCATGGTCAGACATGTGGGAATCCAGCATCTTAACCACCATGCCACCTGTTGACCCCTCAGTCAGATTTTTTTTTTTTTTTGAGAGGTTTTTGCTATAGGGTGCGTGCACTGGCCAGAGATACAGAAAGTGAGAAATCACCCCCCAGAGGGGATGGCCATGCCGCAATCCCTTCTCTATTCTCCTCTCAGGATCTTGGGCATGCACGCACACGCACCCAGCATGAGTTTAAGCCACCGGGTCCGGGAATAACCGTGGTCGACTACGTGGGAATCCAGTGACATAGCCATTATGCTAACTGCTGGTCATGCCCCTCAGTCAGATTTTAAGGTCACAATCAAACAGATCCTGTCTCATTATGAAAAGTTTTTCTCAAGGGAAGAATGAATGTGTGAATCTGATGTCATAATGTCTTACAAGTTTATGATTATATGAATATCTTTGTCTTTTTTCCCTTTTATAAAAAAAACAGTTATTCAAAATTAGTAGCTATAATAGTTTTGTTAGTTCTTAGGAAGAAATGCTTTCCAAATTTTCCTCAAATATTATACAGCTGCCTTTACATTTGAGTTGTAACACGTTTAGATTGTTATGATCACAAGTAAATATATATAAATAGATTTCTTAATTCAAAAAACCATGTTTGAATTCAGTAAATTAAAATAACTGTTAAAACACAAAGTGACATAATATATGCCACTCATTAATCATAATTTGTTCTTTTATTAGTTATTAATTTTTAGAGGATAATTAGTCTAATTAATTTGACTAGGCATCAAACCTCTTACTGCTCTTTTTAAGGACTAATATTGTCAAAAACTACTGGTATTAATGTTTATTTGAGTTGTATGTTCACTTTTTGGGTTTTTTTTAAGACTTTTCTTAAGATTGTATATTTTAACAATTCCTATTTTGTTACATGTAATAGTTAATTTTCATCTAATAAAAGCATACATGAAAGAGGTATCTCAGATATTAAAATCTGTTTATTTCTCATTAGGAAATGTATTTAATTTCTGATTTACAGATAAAAAACAGTATTCAATTAGCAGTTTTTATGTTTTTATATATTTTCTCTATTGAAATAAATATGCAGCATTTACAATGTGCTTATCTTTAGCTGTATATACTTTAAGTCTATGAATTTGTACTGAATGTACATACATACACATAAAAATTTGGGAGTTTTTTTCCATTTTTTCTTCTTTGGATATGATTATTTATTAGCCCTGACATCTGTAAGAAAATCAAATTTCTAAAACAGTGTAGTGCCAAGACACCGGAGAACATGCCACATTTATATTCATGTGCTTTTCCAACCTGATCAGTTAATCAATTTAAATATTATCATCAATTCTATAGTATCTATAGACACAGTCCTTAAAAATCTGTATCTAAATTGCGGTCAGATACACTCACATTCCTTACTGTAAAAAAGCAGTGTTTGTTTTACAACCAGCAAAGTATTAGTTGCTTTTACAAATATTTACAATTTCAAAATGACGAATAGACTTATCCACATGCTTTTTGGCTCATAGCATTTCTTTAAAAAAAGTTACTTCAAATAATATTTTACACTTCTTATATATCCACACATGGGATAAATGTACTTAGTGTAAAATTATTATCGTTGAGAAATTTATTCAGATTCTGCTTTGACTTAATTATAAAGATTCCTTCATCCTTAGTTAAATCAAAGAAGTGATGGGAGAAGCAGTTTTCTACATGATTAGTTTTTGTGTGTTGTAATATAATAATTTATGGTAGCAAAAAAATAATAATAATAATTTAGGGCCCAATAAGCAAATAGCCATAAGTCTAGGATTTAATCAGAACAGTGGAACTTTTTTTTTTTTTTTTGAGAGGTTTTTGCTATAGGGCATGTGCACTCGCCAGACAGAGAGAGACAGAGAGACAGAAAGCAGGAAATCACCCCCCAGGGGGGATGGCCACGCCGCAATCCCTTCTCCTCCACTCTCCTCTC
>NW_006159990.1:2299079-2306235 GCF_000334495.1 Tupaia belangeri chinensis | reverse complement strand
TTTTTTTTTTTTTTTGAGAGGTTTTTGCTATAGGGCATGTGCACTCGCCAGACAGAGAGAGACAGAGAGACAGAAAGCAGGAAATCACCCCCCAGGGGGGATGGCCACGCCGCAATCCCTTCTCCTCCACTCTCCTCTCGGGATCTTGGGCACGCACGCACACGTGCCCGGCGTGAGTTTAAGCCACCAGGTCCGGGACTTGAACCACGGTCGACTACGTGGGAGTCCAGCGACATAGCCATTACGCTAACTGCTGGTCCCAGAACAGTGGAACTTTTATATGAGATGTCCTAAATTTTATTCAAAGGCTTTCTTTCTTCTTTCTTTCTTTCTTTCTTTCTTTCTTTCTTTCTTTCTTTCTTTCTTTCTTTCTTTCTTTCTTTCTTCTTTTTCTTTCTTTTTTAACAATAGTATATACATGCATGCAAGAGAAAGAAAACACGCTCTGTAGGGTCTCACTACTTGGCAATCTCCTCTCCTCACCCCTTTAGCTCCTCAGGATCCTGTGTATCCTCACACTTGCCTAGTGTGTTTTTAGGACAACCCAGGATCTCAGTCATGGGTCAGTCATGTAGCTTTTAGCCCTGCAGTACACTATGAACTAGGCTACCCTGGTTGGGCCTAAAAACAGCTTATGTATTGAATTTCAAGTTTTTCTTTTTACACAAATTTAACCATAAAGTTAAAGCTTTCAGAAACTAACTCACTGAAATAAGTATTTCATAATATCAATTATGAATGGGCCATGATAAGATAATACTGCAAACAGTTCAGCTTATAGTGTATGACTATACATCATGCTTTTATGTTTTGTGTTTTTGAAAAGAGTTAAGTTCAAAATCTGAACAGAAATTATTTTCAAACAATACAAGGTGGGAATTGCCAGCTACTTTTAAATATATCACTAATAATTATGTCCGTGCATGAAAGTATTTTTGAGTCATTGCTACCAAAAACCATTATCAAAACATTGTTATTCCATGTTAATTTGAGAGTAGGATCTAATCTACTATATAATCTTTCTACTGACTGTGCAAATACCAAATGCAAAAAAGAAAACTTAAAGAATTTTAATTGAAATATATTCAGTAAACTAGAAATTGTTTCAATATGAACAGTCACCTCAATAGAATACCATACTTGTTGAATACACGACATTATTTAGTTCATTCATTTTATTAAAATACTGTGCATCTTTTAGAAAACAATTGAACAGAATTGTTCAATAAAACTAAAACACTAAGGAAATATTTTCCCTTATGTAACTTCTCACCAAATGGACTTGTGTTGGTTACTGATAACTGTGTCTTTAGTAAATAAACACTAAATATTAATTCTTTCTTTCTTTCTTTCTTTCTTTTTTTTTTTTTGGAGAAATTTTCGCTATAGGGCACGTGCACTCACCAGACAGACAGAGAGAGACATAGACACAGAAAGCGAGAAATCACCCCCCATGGGGGATGGTCATGCCGCAATCCCTTCTCCTCCATTCTCCTCTCGGGATCTTGGGCACACACGCACACGCGCCCTGCGTGACTTTTAAGCCACCGGGTCCGGGATGCGAACCGCAGTAGATTACGTGGGAGTTCAGCAACATAACCATTACGCTAACTGCTGGTTCCTCTATTATTTCTTTTAACAAAAAGAATGTTTCCATAAAGAATTTTTAAAATGTTCTTTTTAGTCTTTTTTTTTTTAGGTTAGAAACTGAAGCACAATTTCAACAAGTAGCAGAATGGTGTGTTTACTGTTTTTTTTCTTTTTTTTTTTTTTTTTTTGGAGAGGATTTTGCTAAAGGACGCGTGGACAAGAGAGATACAAAGAGACAGAAAGCGAGAAATCAACCCCCAGGGGGCAGGGGCATAGCCTCGCTGTGATCCCTTCTCCTCCATTCTCCTCTCGGGATCTTGGGCACGCATGAACGTGTGCCCGGCGTGTTTTAAGCCACCGGGTCCGGAACTTGAACCGTGGTCAACTACATGGGAGTCCAGCGACATAACCATTACACTAACTGCTGGTCCCTTTACTTTCATTATGTAAAAACAAATTAGTATGAGGAGCGACAAGTGCTATTTGTGTTTCTTTATTTCTGTCTGCAGAGATACAGAAAATAAAAAATGTGTTCATTAACCACAGTAAAAACAAAATTAACCCTTAAAATGAGAGATCTAAGAAATAGCATATTTCATTGAAAAGTAGTTACTCTAATATTAAGAATACATCTTACATGGTATAGAAATATATGATAATACTCAAGCCGAGTATAACATATAGCTAAAATAAAATTATAAGACAATGTCATTTATTAACAATGAAAATTCTGATACTAGCAACTCAGATACCACAATATAGAGATAGGGTACCATAATCAAGATGAGGTTAACTCTGGACTAGAAAAACAAATGTGTTCATAGACCAAAGATAAAGTGTTGGGACCAGCAGATGGTCTAATGGTTGCATCGTTGGACTGCCATGCAGTCAACTGTGGTTTGAGACATGGAACTAGCAGCTTAAAACTCAGACCAGGCACGTGTGCATGACCAAAATTCTGAGAATACAATGGGGGAGAAGAGACTGTGGCAAGGCCGTCCACATGAGGGATGATTTTTTTGCTTTCTGTGTTTCTATCGCCAGCAAGTACACACACTCTATAGGAAAAATCGCCCTAAAAAAATTTAAAAAGAGGGCCCAGCAGGTGGCATGGTGGTTAAGGGCACTGGAACTCCCACTGGCTGACTATAGTTCAAGCCCTAGACCAAGCAGCTTGCTTCCTCACTTTTATTTTTTCTCTCTCTCTGGTCAAATTAAAGTAAATAAATAAATAAAGTTAAATAATTTTTTTTTAAAAAAAGTGATAAAATGGTCTTGTAAATGGCTGATAAAATTCACTATTTTTGTACATGTTTCTTTTAGGCAAATTAGGAAGAGAGGGAAATTCTTTAGTCTGCAAAAGGATATCTACCCCAAACCACAAAGCAAATATCGTGACTAAACAAGGTTTCTTATCATGAATTCTACCCAACTTTGAATTGAGGTCCTAACCACCTCAGGATAGCAAGAATGAGTGAAATGCTTTTCATCAATTCAAAATAATATTAAAATAAATTAGATAGTTTAGTAAGACTGTTATGTACAATCCTATAGAAATAGCAGTTGTGGAGGGTCCAGTCAGTGGCAAGGTGGTTGCAGCAGTTAGATTCCACATAGTCAACTTCTTGGTTCGAATCCTGAATCCAGTGGCTTGAGAAGCACACCAGGTACATGTGTATGCATGCCCAAAATCCCGGGAGGAGACAGAAATGGGTTTGCAGTGTGGCCATCCCCCACAGGGGTTGCTTTTTTAATTGCCTACTCTCTGTCTATCCTTGGTAAGTACATACAACCTATAGCAAATTAAAAAAAAAAAAGAAGAAGAAGAAGAAGGTTCCAAAAACTTTATAGAGTTTCCTTATAAAATTAAAAACGAGGAACCAGCAGATGATGTAATGGTTACATGGCTGAACTCCCATGTAGTCAGCTATGGTTTGAGTCCCCAAATGGTGACTTAAAACTCACACTGAGCACATGTATATGTGGCCATCTCCCCTGGGGTGGGGATTTCTTACTTTCTGTCTCTCTGTCTCCAGTGAGTGCATGCACCCCAAAGCAAAATCTCTCTTTAAAAAAAAAGTAAAAATAAAAGTTTACATAGAAAACATTTTTTACATATAAAATTTATATGGATTGAATACTGATCTATTATGTATCATTTTAAAATTACCCACAAGGCAGGTTATCGAGCCATTAATATTGAAATGGTGAGTCTAATCTCTGACTTACTATAAAAAGTAGACCACTTGAAAATGTGCTTTAATTATTTAGTTAAAAATACATTATAAAAAATAGATTCTTGCTTTTCCCTTTCAGGTATCTTTTAAGGAAAATACTTAGTAAAAATTATATGAAGAATAGGTGAGCTCAAATTTTAATCCATTCCCACGTGAGTATTATGTGTTGTACCTGAAGATTTAATTTAAGGGACCAGCAGTTGGCATAACGGCTATTTCACCAGATTCCCATATAGCCGACTATGGGTCAAGTCCCTGACCTGGTGGCTTAAACTCATGCTGGGCGTGTGTGTGTGCGTGCCCAAAATCCTGAGAGGAGAATGGAGGAGAAGGGATTGTGGCATGGCCATCCCCCCTGGGGGGGGTGATTTCTTGCTTTCTGTCTCTCTGTCTCTGTCTTTCTGGTGAGCGAATGCACCCAATAGCAAAAACCTCTCAAAATAAATAAATAAATAAATAAGATTTAATTTAATCCAGCAATAAAATATTCTGTTAACGTAACATTATTTTCTCAACTTAATTTTTCTTTGATTCATTTTTAACTAGAATTTGGATTTTGTTTTCTCTTATTAGAATACATGTACTCTGACTCTTTGCAGAAAGGATTTGAAATATTTTTCTACCATAGGTAAATATTATAAAACTAATATATAATGAAGGATGGAATTTTAAAAAAAGAATGTCTATATGCAATACTGGAATGTGTATCTGACTACACATTTATAACTGAGGCTCCAAGCCTCCTGGTAGTTAATGCAAAAGCTATATAGCTCTTATTGCCAGAAAAGAAATACCTTTTTTCCTATAGGAGGTAAACTTTACCTTGTTATTGTAAAGTAACTTTCTCAAGTGAACATTTTACCTAACATGAAGAATGCAAATGCCTTCAGGAAGCTTCAGGTAAAGTAAATGAATTTTTTCAGCTTAAGACCCTAAAGAATAACAGAGACTGTGGACAATTCTCATCTACAATAAATGGTTGCTCATCACCCCTTATCAAAGTTGCCCTTCAGTGCTCAGATGAGAAGTAGATTTGCCTGTGTGTATTTGTGTAAATTTTTCTGATTTCACATGTTGGCAAATACTACAATTTTTTTTTAATGTTTTCTATTTGGATCTAGCTGTTTGTGATCCCTGACAAAGAATGTAAACCTATGTTATGAAAAATGTACTCTACCTTTTGAGACATTAAGAAGTCAATTTCCAAATTCTAGTTATTGTGATAATTTAGATCAATTCTAAAAAGCATGTAACTAGAAAAGGCAAGTCAGTGAATGTAACTCCATTAGGGGCTCCACTTTGGTGCTAACGTTTTCCAGATTTTACCTTAGAGTCAAAAACTAAAGAACCTAAAGAAGTGCCTCTCTCTCTTTCTCTCTGTCTCTCTCTCCCTCCCTCCCTTTCTTTCTCCCTCTCTCTCAGAAGAAATAAACTTTAAAAATAAACACACACACACACACATATGTGTATGTATGTGTGTGTGTATGTACTTATATGTCTATATCTGGGTTTAATTCTATCACTACTTCTGCAGCCTATTTTTCGTCCCCTTGTCACCTGTCTTTGCTGCCTACACACCAGTTGATCTATGCTCTCACTCAGCACTTGACTGGAATTCTATCTTAACGGCTTTGTTTCAGAAGAGTTGTTAGTGATTTATTTGAATGCATAGTGTATGGCAATATAGTCTCAGTTAAAAACAGCAGGAACAGAAATGTACCTATTGAGTCCACATTGAGTCCAGAAAATGAACACTGAATATTATGGTAAGATACACAGTTACACTGGTGTTCACAAATGTAACTTCAGCTTTTAAATAGTCAATATGAAGAAGGCTATTAAATCATCTACTTATTCTGTAATGTTCATAGTATAAGATACAGACAAATTTCTCAAGTATAATTGCCTTTCTTCTAAATTTTCTCATAAAGAGGAAAATTAATGTAATAAACAATACCTTTGTCAGTATCTTTCCTGTAATGGGTTGAAACCAAATATCAAGGCTAGCCAGTGTCATGAGGGTTAAGATAACTGGATCCCACATGATTGACTGTATGGTTCAAATCCTAGACCCAGCAGCAGTACATGTGCCTGCATGCCCAGATTCCTGAGAGGAGAATGGAGGAGAAGGGATTGTGGTGTGGCCATCCTTTACTCTTGAGTAGCACTTTCTCACTTTCCCTCCGTCTGTCTCTCTATGATAAGTGCCCATTCCCTATAGCAAGTTAAAAAGTTATAAAAAACAAATTTTATAAATCTTTTTTATAAATATCTTCATATTTTATGATGTCACTATTATAACAAACAAAGCACAGAGAAGAGTATTCCTCATGGCTCCTGCTAACTAGTCATTGCAGGGGACAGGAAAAATGAAGATTTTCTAACGATAATTCAGCCTCCAGCAAACAAAGCTAGCATGGCAGGAGAGTTGAGGCCTTCAGAAGAGGATCCCTCATGGCTCCTGCTAATTAGTCATTGCAGGGGACAGGAAAAATGAAGATTTTCTAACGATAATTCAGCCTCCAGCAAACAAAGCTAGCATGATGGATCTAATGGCACTGTAGCTAAACATTTAAATACTATTAGGGTTAACATATTCCTCAACATCTACTGAATCTGCTGCACCAGCGATCACAACAATATGGCAAAGAGATTCCAGATCACATCTTTCTGTTTGCTCCTGAACACTCAGATTGAACTTCAAGAATTCGAAAGAAAAACAGCATCCATCAGATGACAAGAAATCACTGCAGGACCACAAGAAATATGGGAAAGCAAGAAAATAGCTCTCCTCCAAGGGAAAATAATAACTTCTCAACTTCTCTTCATCCACAAGTAGTGCAATACAAATCATGGAAATGTCTAATAAAGAATTTAGAACATTCATAATGGCGAAGCTAACTGAGATGGAAGAGAAGAGAAACAATGAACTGCTAAAGAGAAAGGTGAAAGAAGTTGATGAGTTCCAGGAGGTGAGGAAATTCTTGCAAGATCTAAAAGAGGAATTACATGCTTTACAAAAGAGTCAAACGGAACTATTAGAAATGAAGTCTATAATACAGGAAGTCAAAATCTCCCTTGAAAGTATTAAAAGCAGACTAGATCATACAGAAAATAGGATCTCAGATGCAGAAGAGAAAATTGCTCGCCTAGAAAAATCCACCACGAAGACTGAGAAAATGGCACAAAACTTTGAGAATAATATGCGAGAAGTACTAGATACCATCAAACGTCCAAACATCCGGATAATTGGCATTCTAGAAGGTGAAGAGACCTATAAGGGGATTGATAATCTATTTCATGAAATCCTGCAAGAAAACTTTCCAAAC
>NW_006159990.1:2296543-2297788 GCF_000334495.1 Tupaia belangeri chinensis | reverse complement strand
CAGCCAGTATTTGGTTTGGGATGAAAGTAGTTGATTATAAAATAATTTTATATATATATATATATATATATATATAATAAATACATATATATATATTCAAAATGCATATAAATTTTCAAAATCAATATATTTAGATTATATAAGATAAAAGAGTAGGTGGTCCATATATCTTTTAATCAATTTTCCTATAACTTTTAAATATTTCTTGAATTCGTGCTAGAGTGTCATGGTAAAGCGGGGCCACTGTACACATGAGTAAGATACTAGCTTTCTGCTTTCAAGATGCTTATAGTTTTTAGTGGGTAAAACACTGTATTTAGGTAATGCATAGTTATATATTTTTATTCCTTTTGTCTAATTGAATATACTTTTCCCATAAATAACCAAACGAAAGGTAACTGGGTCAATTAAATACATATATATATGTATACATACACACACACATATATATATTTGTCACAGAAAGGAAAATGACATTAGCTATTTCACACAGGATTTAATATAGAACAGGATTTACGTTTGTTGAATTTACAGTATATTAACTATTTCTCAAAGCATTCATGGGACAAAGAAATGTGGTATTATCTACTGAAGATAATTTTATAGATTTATTAACTAGACTAGGGAGAAATGTTCACATGTTGAAATATTCACTTTGTAGGCTAAATAACATGATTGAATGTATAAAAGAAAATGAAATTTAAAAAATAATAATGGACTCCCATCTTTCAACCCTTAGGCCATGAACTTCAAAGGAGGACTGTCCCCCATAGCTTTAGCCCTGGGACCCCCAAGCCAGAGACCCCTCTTTCAGTCAGGAACGCCCTCAGTCCTACTACACCCCACTCCCATCTTTTGACCCCTGGGCCAGGAACTTCGAGGGAGGACTGCCCCGGTAGCTTCAGCCCTGGGACTCCCAAGCCAGAGACCCCTTTTTCAGCCAACAAAAAGGAAACACACTTGCTCCTATTCAAAGAAACGTTCTCCTAAAAGGTTTTTCAAAGGGAATACATCTCCCAATGGTTAGAAGTAGAAGGAGAACCTCAGGTCTGAATAAAGCAGGAAATATGTCTCCATCAAAAGAACACAGTAACTTCCTTCCTTTTCTTGAAAAAATAGAGGACGTTACCAAACCGTCCGAGATAAAGTTTAGAACATTCATGTTGAACAAATACTATCAGCTGGAACAAAAAAGAGACAATGAACTACAGGAGAGGAGAAAGTCCTCCGACAATATGAAGGAAG
>NW_006159990.1:2284191-2291166 GCF_000334495.1 Tupaia belangeri chinensis | reverse complement strand
AAAAGAAAAACTCCAGGAGAAAGGAAATAATAAAGATATGAGCAGAAATAAATGAAATAGAAAATAAATGAATTATACAGAAAATAAATGAAAGTAAAAGTTGGTTCTTTGAAAAGATAAACAAAATTGATACACCACTAATGAGACTTATTAAGAAGAAGAGAGGAAAGAACCAGGTGAATCAGATCTGCAATGAAGCAGGCAAAATAACAACAGACATAGTAGAAATACAAAACATTATCAGAGGATACTATGAACATCTGTATTCCCAAAACAAGATAATCTAGATGAGATGGACAAATTCCTGGACACGTAAAATCTACCTAGATTGAGCCAGGAGGATATAGAAAGTCTGAATAGGTCCATAACAAGCCAGGAGAACAAATCGGTTATAAATAACCTCCCATCAAAGAAAAGCCCTGGCCCTGATAGATTCACCTCTGAATTCTACAAAACTTTCAAAGAAGAGTTAACCCCCATTCTGCTCAAGTTATTTCTAAATATCCAAAAGGGTGAATCTCTCCCTAATTCATTCTATGAAGCATCTATCACCTTTATCCTTAAAACAGATAAGGACAGGACAAGGAAGGAAAACTATAGACCAATATCCCTGATGAATATAGACGCGAAGATTCTCAACAAGACACTAGCAAATTGTATACAACAACTTATTGAAAAGATTATACATCATGATCAGGTAGGCTTTATCCCAGGAATGCAAAGTTAGCTCAACATACGCAAAACCAGAAATGTAATACACCATATTAATAGGAAGAAAGATAAAAACCATATGGTCATATCAATTGATGCAGAAAAGGCATTTAATAAGATACAACATCCCTTCATGATCAAGACTCTCAGTAAAATTGGCATAGAAGGGTCATTTCTCAACACAATAAAAGCTATCTATGAAAAACACACAGCGAGATCTAGCCATTTGGGGAGAAAGGAAGATGTCCCACTGATAACTGGGCCTCCAGCATCCAAAACTCGCGTGAACAGCCCTTCTTCAAGAGACAGCCAGCTCCATGGCTCCTGAGATCTAGCCATTTGGGGAGAAAGGAAGATGTCCCACTGATAACTGGGCCTCCAGCATCCAAAACTCGCGTGAACAGCCCTTCTTCAAGAGACAGCCAGCTCCATGGCTCCTGAGATCTAGCCATTTGGGGAGAAAGGAAGATGTCCCACTGATAACTGGGCCTCCAGCATCCAAAACTCGCGTGAACAGCCCTTCTTCAAGAGACAGCCAGCTCCATGGCTCCTGAGATCTAGCCATTTGGGGAGAAAGGAAGATGTCCCACTGATAACTGGGCCTCCAGCATCCAAAACTCGCGTGAACAGCCCTTCTTCAAGAGACAGCCAGCTCCATGGCTCCTGAGATCTAGCCATTTGGGGAGAAAGGAAGATGTCCCACTGATAACTGGGCCTCCAGCATCCAAAACTCGCGTGAACAGCCCTTCTTCAAGAGACAGCCAGCTCCATGGCTCCTGAGATCTAGCCATTTGGGGAGAAAGGAAGATGTCCCACTGATAACTGGGCCTCCAGCATCCAAAACTCGCGTGAACAGCCCTTCTTCAAGAGACAGCCAGCTCCATGGCTCCTGAGATCTAGCCATTTGGGGAGAAAGGAAGATGTCCCACTGATAACTGGGCCTCCAGCATCCAAAACTCGCGTGAACAGCCCTTCTTCAAGAGACAGCCAGCTCCATGGCTCCTGAGATCTAGCCATTTGGGGAGAAAGGAAGATGTCCCACTGATAACTGGGCCTCCAGCATCCAAAACTCGCGTGAACAGCCCTTCTTCAAGAGACAGCCAGCTCCATGGCTCCTGAGATCTAGCCATTTGGGGAGAAAGGAAGATGTCCCACTGATAACTGGGCCTCCAGCATCCAAAACTCGCGTGAACAGCCCTTCTTCAAGAGACAGCCAGCTCCATGGCTCCTGAGATCTAGCCATTTGGGGAGAAAGGAAGATGTCCCACTGATAACTGGGCCTCCAGCATCCAAAACTCGCGTGAACAGCCCTTCTTCAAGAGACAGCCAGCTCCATGGCTCCTGAGATCTAGCCATTTGGGGAGAAAGGAAGATGTCCCACTGATAACTGGGCCTCCAGCATCCAAAACTCGCGTGAACAGCCCTTCTTCAAGAGACAGCCAGCTCCATGGCTCCTGAGATCTAGCCATTTGGGGAGAAAGGAAGATGTCCCACTGATAACTGGGCCTCCAGCATCCAAAACTCGCGTGAACAGCCCTTCTTCAAGAGACAGCCAGCTCCATGGCTCCTGAGATCTAGCCATTTGGGGAGAAAGGAAGATGTCCCACTGATAACTGGGCCTCCAGCATCCAAAACTCGCGTGAACAGCCCTTCTTCAAGAGACAGCCAGCTCCATGGCTCCTGAGATCTAGCCATTTGGGGAGAAAGGAAGATGTCCCACTGATAACTGGGCCTCCAGCATCCAAAACTCGCGTGAACAGCCCTTCTTCAAGAGACAGCCAGCTCCATGGCTCCTGAGATCTAGCCATTTGGGGAGAAAGGAAGATGTCCCACTGATAACTGGGCCTCCAGCATCCAAAACTCGCGTGAACAGCCCTTCTTCAAGAGACAGCCAGCTCCATGGCTCCTGAGATCTAGCCATTTGGGGAGAAAGGAAGATGTCCCACTGATAACTGGGCCTCCAGCATCCAAAACTCGCGTGAACAGCCCTTCTTCAAGAGACAGCCAGCTCCATGGCTCCTGAGATCTAGCCATTTGGGGAGAAAGGAAGATGTCCCACTGATAACTGGGCCTCCAGCATCCAAAACTCGCGTGAACAGCCCTTCTTCAAGAGACAGCCAGCTCCATGGCTCCTGAGATCTAGCCATTTGGGGAGAAAGGAAGATGTCCCACTGATAACTGGGCCTCCAGCATCCAAAACTCGCGTGAACAGCCCTTCTTCAAGAGACAGCCAGCTCCATGGCTCCTGAGATCTAGCCATTTGGGGAGAAAGGAAGATGTCCCACTGATAACTGGGCCTCCAGCATCCAAAACTCGCGTGAACAGCCCTTCTTCAAGAGACAGCCAGCTCCATGGCTCCTGAGATCTAGCCATTTGGGGAGAAAGGAAGATGTCCCACTGATAACTGGGCCTCCAGCATCCAAAACTCGCGTGAACAGCCCTTCTTCAAGAGACAGCCAGCTCCATGGCTCCTGAGATCTAGCCATTTGGGGAGAAAGGAAGATGTCCCACTGATAACTGGGCCTCCAGCATCCAAAACTCGCGTGAACAGCCCTTCTTCAAGAGACAGCCAGCTCCATGGCTCCTGAGATCTAGCCATTTGGGGAGAAAGGAAGATGTCCCACTGATAACTGGGCCTCCAGCATCCAAAACTCGCGTGAACAGCCCTTCTTCAAGAGACAGCCAGCTCCATGGCTCCTGAGATCTAGCCATTTGGGGAGAAAGGAAGATGTCCCACTGATAACTGGGCCTCCAGCATCCAAAACTCGCGTGAACAGCCCTTCTTCAAGAGACAGCCAGCTCCATGGCTCCTGAGATCTAGCCATTTGGGGAGAAAGGAAGATGTCCCACTGATAACTGGGCCTCCAGCATCCAAAACTCGCGTGAACAGCCCTTCTTCAAGAGACAGCCAGCTCCATGGCTCCTGAGATCTAGCCATTTGGGGAGAAAGGAAGATGTCCCACTGATAACTGGGCCTCCAGCATCCAAAACTCGCGTGAACAGCCCTTCTTCAAGAGACAGCCAGCTCCATGGCTCCTGAGATCTAGCCATTTGGGGAGAAAGGAAGATGTCCCACTGATAACTGGGCCTCCAGCATCCAAAACTCGCGTGAACAGCCCTTCTTCAAGAGACAGCCAGCTCCATGGCTCCTGAGATCTAGCCATTTGGGGAGAAAGGAAGATGTCCCACTGATAACTGGGCCTCCAGCATCCAAAACTCGCGTGAACAGCCCTTCTTCAAGAGACAGCCAGCTCCATGGCTCCTGAGATCTAGCCATTTGGGGAGAAAGGAAGATGTCCCACTGATAACTGGGCCTCCAGCATCCAAAACTCGCGTGAACAGCCCTTCTTCAAGAGACAGCCAGCTCCATGGCTCCTGAGATCTAGCCATTTGGGGAGAAAGGAAGATGTCCCACTGATAACTGGGCCTCCAGCATCCAAAACTCGCGTGAACAGCCCTTCTTCAAGAGACAGCCAGCTCCATGGCTCCTGAGATCTAGCCATTTGGGGAGAAAGGAAGATGTCCCACTGATAACTGGGCCTCCAGCATCCAAAACTCGCGTGAACAGCCCTTCTTCAAGAGACAGCCAGCTCCATGGCTCCTGAGATCTAGCCATTTGGGGAGAAAGGAAGATGTCCCACTGATAACTGGGCCTCCAGCATCCAAAACTCGCGTGAACAGCCCTTCTTCAAGAGACAGCCAGCTCCATGGCTCCTGAGATCTAGCCATTTGGGGAGAAAGGAAGATGTCCCACTGATAACTGGGCCTCCAGCATCCAAAACTCGCGTGAACAGCCCTTCTTCAAGAGACAGCCAGCTCCATGGCTCCTGAGATCTAGCCATTTGGGGAGAAAGGAAGATGTCCCACTGATAACTGGGCCTCCAGCATCCAAAACTCGCGTGAACAGCCCTTCTTCAAGAGACAGCCAGCTCCATGGCTCCTGAGATCTAGCCATTTGGGGAGAAAGGAAGATGTCCCACTGATAACTGGGCCTCCAGCATCCAAAACTCGCGTGAACAGCCCTTCTTCAAGAGACAGCCAGCTCCATGGCTCCTGAGATCTAGCCATTTGGGGAGAAAGGAAGATGTCCCACTGATAACTGGGCCTCCAGCATCCAAAACTCGCGTGAACAGCCCTTCTTCAAGAGACAGCCAGCTCCATGGCTCCTGAGATCTAGCCATTTGGGGAGAAAGGAAGATGTCCCACTGATAACTGGGCCTCCAGCATCCAAAACTCGCGTGAACAGCCCTTCTTCAAGAGACAGCCAGCTCCATGGCTCCTGAGATCTAGCCATTTGGGGAGAAAGGAAGATGTCCCACTGATAACTGGGCCTCCAGCATCCAAAACTCGCGTGAACAGCCCTTCTTCAAGAGACAGCCAGCTCCATGGCTCCTGAGATCTAGCCATTTGGGGAGAAAGGAAGATGTCCCACTGATAACTGGGCCTCCGCTGAGTGAAGCAAGCCATGCTATGAAGGAGAGGCATTGTATGTCCCCACTTAATATATACTGAGTGCCTGCACTCTATGACAGAAACTAATTGTCTAAAGGATATAGAAACACTGTATACAGATGTAAATACCAGATATAGTGTGTGTGAAAGAGGAGGGTCTGAGGAAGGACATTTGGGGGAGGGACAGGGAGGCCAAGCATTAATGGCACAAAGAGGTGTGGTACTATCTGTTGAAGATATTTCGTAGTTTTATCAACAGTACTAGGGAAAAAGTTCACCTGTTTAAATATCCATTTTGGAAGACAAATAATAATGTGATTGAATGTATGGAAGAAAATGAAATGAAAAATAATAATAAAAGGAAAAAATATATAAAAAAAGAGAAATATAAATAAATAAATAAAAGAAATAATGTCCCTCAAAATATAGAAACCAAAGTTTTTTCTGATAACTGATATGCCTCGTTTCCATATTTTTACAGTGAGGGAATTAGACTGGATGCCTACTGTTTAGCACTAAAATTATTTTGTATTAATGATATTTCAGAAATGACAAAATGAGTGAGGTGCAATCTTCATTTTTACAAACAGCCATAATTGTTAGAAGGAAAGTAAATTCTATAACATTATATACATTTTGAGATTCATGTTCTCCATTCACTCTGGATTTTGTTACTTTAATATTTGCCTTTCAAATAGCATTGCTATGAATATGAAATATGTTAATTCATATGAAGTACCTAAAAGAGTCCTGATGCAGGGAACCAGCAGTTAGCGTAATGGCTATGTCGCTGGACTCCCACGTAGTCGACCGCAGTTCACGTCCTGGACCCGGTGGCTTAAAACTCACGCCGGGCGCGTGTGCGTGCGTGCCCAAGATCCCGAGAGGAGAATGGAGGAGAAGGGATTGCGGCATGACCATCCCCCCTGGGGGTGATTTCTCGCTTTCTGTCTCTATGTCTCTGTCTGTCTGGCGAGCGCACGCGCCCTACAGTGAAAATCTCTCAAAAAAAAAAAAAAAAAAAAAAAAAAAGAGTCCTGATGCATGGTCTTGCTTGGTAAATGTTGGCTAGTAACTCTTATTTTTAAAATCCATTTAAAGAGTGAACAATGCAAATAACCTTCAGTGAGTGAAGGAAAATGTCAAACCTTCACGAGTTATGTAGATGATCCATGTCCATGACTGCTCTATGCCTACCACTTTAACAAATTCATAAAATGGAGTACTGCTCAGTTATGAAAAGTAACAAACCAGTGATAGGTGCAACAATGTGGGTAAATCTGGAAGGTATTGTGCTAAGTGAAAAAAGCCAGCCTCTGGAGGTTATGTACTATATGATTCTATTTATATGACTTTCTGGAAAAAGCAAAACTAGGAACAGAGAATAGGTTAGAAGTCGCCAAGGGATGTGGGATTAGAGTAGCTGAATACAAAGGAGCAGCATACGATGATTTTTTTGAGCTGATGAAATTAATTTGTATCCTAATTGAGATAGTGATAGTCTGTGCATTTGTCAAAACTCACAGAGCTGTGCAACCCCCTCCAGCACACACATACAGAATTCAGGTGGTTTTTTTGTATTTTTTAAAATTTAAAATTTAGTTCTACTATTGACATTCATGTACACACACAACTAAATTTAAGAAGACAGAATGGCAGAACTTTAATATTTTGTTTGTGATAATATAAAATATTGCAATGACTTTCAAAAAATTCTTAGCAGATTCTGATAAAGTTAAGCATATATTTTCCAAATGACTAACAATTTCATTCTCATAAAAGTAGAAAAATTTATCTTCTTTCCTCTTTCCC
>NW_006159990.1:2263906-2284006 GCF_000334495.1 Tupaia belangeri chinensis | reverse complement strand
CCTATCTCAGTTCATGGCATTGTCATTCATATCACAGAGCCAGAGTCATATTTTGCCTTATTATACTCTTTCATGCCCTAAATTCCATATAACATTAAATAGGGCTTCCTTTATTTCCTTAAATATATTTCCTAAGGTTTGTCTTACTGTTTATCATCCATGCTATTTCTGATCAAATCCAGGATATTATCACCTTTCACCCGGCCTATTATATTTTCTCAACTAGTTTATATACCTAAGGTGTTGCTTAAATAAATATACATATAGATACAAAGTCTAGGCCATTGTGTAGTTTACAATCCTTCCGTGATTCCCAATTGCCTACAGAAGGAAGCACAAACTTCTTCACAAGTTACACAAGATTTCTCATTATTTTTTATGCCTGTATCAACAGTCTCATCCCCTAGTTATTTTTTCTCAAACTTTCTGCCAAAATAATACTTTACTTCATTGGATAACTACCAAAGTGTGTTATTTTATAACTCCATGAAAATTTTCTTTTGTGTGTGATGTTTTTCCCATTATTCCTCACTCTCATTTCTCCTGAATAAGAGTGGGAGAGAAAACAAAGAAAGGAAATCTCTAACAAGTGCCTTATGTATATCAAACATTGTATTATGTATTTCACATCTTATTGCAGATAATATTTATTCAACATTCTAAGGTAGGTTTTTTGTTTGTTTTGTGGTGAAGGAAACTATATACAGTTAGTTGTTAATGGCCCACATTTTACAGGAGATGGATCTGAACAAATTATGTCACTCTACTATATAGCCAACTCATCCAGAAATATTTCCCTATACCCAACCTCTCCCTATACTCACAGGTTAGGCACTCAAAGTACAACTCTATCCCGACACTTTCCACTTCGTATTGGTAAGCACTTCATGCACGATTATCTCTGTCTTTATTATGAGCACCTTGAGGGTGGGTCATATCTTTGGTTTCACTTTTTTTCAGAATATATATTTTAAAAGTGATAATAACAGATAAGTAAGGTTTTAAAAAGACAGTGGTGGACTCAATACTAAATTTACTGAAAGCATTCTCTGTAGCTTTGAGTCTTGACTCCAATTAGTGAGTATCTCCTCGACCTTTATATTCCCACAGTCTGACATTGAGTACGTATGAAGTAAATGTGTGTTGAATTGCAGAAAGATTCACATGAAGATTTGCATATATAAAACAATGCTATGTTGAGGTTTATGTTCATGGACATTCATTACTGTTATTCTATATGTTCTGAACTATTTGAAAGAAGATTGTAGGTGTGTTCCATGATTTGTTGGTTATAGCCAAATAATGCTATAGTGGAATGTCTGTTTGACTTTTATCTTCCTTAACTAAAATATTAAAAATAAAAATTGCAGTTCTATTTCATAAATTCTGTTTTTCTTTAAAGAGTCATTTATACAAGACAATTTCAGGAAAGGTCTATAAAACAAATAACAATAAACACACAAAAAACTTCATTGGTTACATAAAAATAAGGCTATTTCACAGACTTAATTTATTAGGGGCAGAAATTCTGGAACTGTCCCATTTAAACGAATTTTAATCAGCCATTTACTCTAACAGTATAATGTTTGAGATAGTCATAGCTTCTGAGCTATTTGCATAATCCCTGTGCTCTTTCCATAAAATGTTTTGCTAAATTTAACACAGTTATTAAAAGAGAGCATGCACCAAAAATTTTTTAAAAGTAAATATTGACATGGTTTTTAGTCAACATTAAGACTTAGAAAACCATGTGTTGAATATTAACCTCATTACTCCATTGATTATCATTTCTCATACATCAATAAGTCTTAAAGAAAACTGTAGAATCATTTTGTTTTACTATTTGTGACAAAATACACAAATATCCTCAGAATATTTAATAATCGTCTAAAGTATGAGGATTGGGATGGTTATGCAGCTATCCCGGGAAACCACATGTTGGAGGAAACTACACATTTTGAAGAAAAGGTTTAAAGTTGAAAGGTACATTCATTCATTTTTAGATGTGTTTCTTTCCCCATTTCCTCAAAATGTCACTAATGTCAGTTCTCACGCACCATTGGTCTTTGATTTTATAATACTTAACTGAGAAAATAGAAGCAATTGAGAATGATATTCGATGAGCCACATCCTTCTATAATCCCCTCCCCTTCACTCTGGGCAGGATTTGTAATTTGTTTATAGTAGAAACGGTAAAGATGAGGGGACTTTGAAGACGTAGTGAGATTCCTAATTAGTCGACTGAGTTCATTACAAGGCAAATAATAATGGGGAGGTTGATCTAATCTGATAAGCCTCCCTCCAAGAGGTCTAAGGATTAGAGACATGAAATGAGGAATATCTCTTTCTGGCCTGGAAGATTTCCACTGTCAGCCTACAGATTCAAGGGAGTGAATTCTGCCAGCAGTCATGTGAGCTTGAAAATTTACCCTATGCTTCACATGAATCCTGAGTGCTATAACACTAATCGTAGCTGTGTGAGACCCTAAGCAAAGGACACAGATGGGCTAGAGTATCCTAACAACTGGAAATGGTGAAATAATAGCATATATGTTATTTCAAGCTGCTAAACATGTAATAATTTATTACATAGGCATAGAGAAACTAATGAACAATTTAAAGAAAATGTCCCCCTGCCACTATTACCACGTGTACCCTCTTTCATGCATCAGTTGTCTTGTATGTGCTGCTAGCCTTTCTTCTCACTATATATAAACTGTCCTTGTTTTTGTCTAAAGTCAATCCCTTCCCTTGGGCTCTAAATCCTATTTTCTTTTATCTGCCCAGAGGCTTTATACTATGGAAATGGTCTTCTTTCACACCAACATCATTAATTTATCCCTTGTCTAGTGAATAGTTCCCATCAGAAAACAGAATCTCTTTTCTTCTGACTTCAAAAAGTGGTGTTTATTCTTTGGTGTTCATTCCCAAACTACAAAACAAAACCATAACCCCAGCCTAGAAATGAGAAAACAAACAAACAAACAAACAAAACCATCATCCAAACCCAAATAAAGGGGGTGTTTTGCAAAATATCTGACACAAAACTATTAAACTGTCAGACCAGAGGAGACTAAGGAGATATGACAAGTATATGCAATGTGGTATCTGAAATTGAATCTTGAAGCAGTAAAAGGACTTTAGGGAGAAACTACAGAAATTTGAATAAAGTCTATAGTAACCAATGGTAGTTCTTTAGTTTTGAGCAATATACCATGGTGGACCCCATTTTCTTCAGATCTTTGCTTAAATATCTTCCTGGGGGGACCTTCTTTTATGACTTTATTTTATAGAGCTCATTCCCTTTATTTCAATTTAACAAACACATATAACATGTTTATTTTTAGATGATGAGGAAATAAAATGAACACAATTTTTTCTCCCTAAAGAGTTCGTGGTTTAGAAACAAACTAATTTCTTCAAAAGATATCTGATAATTTTGTTTGCCTATCATCCCTTTAACACTTTCTGATAAAAACTCTCTGCTTTCAACTTGTGGACCCACCTTCTTGACGGGTAGTTTATCCTGGCACCTTTGGATTGGACATTTGATACAAATCAGCACATTGATCTACAGTGATAACTCCAGGGCATGTAAACCAAGCCCTTGAAAACAATGAAGAGTTTGAGTAATCACAGATACAGTTGGTCCCACTATTTTGTGAGTTCTTTCCCCATCCACGGGGCAGGTCGAATAGAGACGCAGGGAGTTGGAAAAGGACATGAGGCACTGATATGTCATGCTGTTTATTGGCTGAGTTTAGTGGGAGCTCATAGAGCTTTTAGTAGGTTCACAAAACCCATGGCAGTGCTCACAGGTCTTCCTCCCTCTTGAAGCTAGTAACAGGTGCATGGGGAATCCTCACAGAGCATTTTCCTCCCTCTAACAGAGCTAAGCAGAAGTGTGCCAAAGCCACAGAGCAGAGCAGGGCCAGCTTGCTGGGTTGCTCTGAGCAGGGAAGCATTGACCAGATGCCCTCTTCCTCTTAAAGGGGATGCAGATACTAGTGGCTCATTGCCAAAAATAAAGTGTTGCAAAGGCACATGTACTTAGGTTCAGTAGTGTAAAACAGCAAAGTCATAATTACATAACAAGCATAAGTGAAATACAACTAATAGCATAAGTTGTTTACCTGGTGGTAAAATAACATGATAAAATAGGAGGTGAGGGAACCAGACTAAACTACCCTGACTCCATTTGCAATATACCCACATGGAAAGCTTCTGACTGAGAGGAAAATCAACACAGAGAGAGAAGCAAAAACAGAAATGGGAAAGATACAGAACTTTGATATATTTTTAACCCACAAAGTATACTCTGAATTATGTCTGCCTTGACTTTCAATTCCACTAGCCAATAAACTTTTATTTTTGATTAAACTAATTTTAGTTTGATTACATTATGGAACTAAAAGTGTAAACCTTATTAAATCATTGAGTTCTTATATTCCAGGCACTGTTTCAAGTACGTACATATTGTATAAAATAGATTCAATTATTGACACCAGTTTATTAATTGAGAGAGCAAATAATTAAATAACATATCCAAGTTTACACCTGAGAATCAAACCCTCATAAATTGAATTCCATATGTGATCTTTCCAGAAAAATGAGTTTTATGATACATGTTTTTTGAAATGCCTGCCATTGTGTTCTGAGAAGTCATTAAACTATTACACAGAAACATTCTTATGGATTAGGACTTCCTATAAGGTGTATAATATGAGACCTGAAACCATTTCACTTTGATTGAATTCAGGTGATGAATATACTGAAGACCAATGGGTAAAATAGAAACATGACATAGTTAAGAGAAAAATCACTATCAGTTAATTGACCAGTGCTCTACTACTTGCCGAGTTTTGAGTGGAGCAGTTATTGCTGACTATTTACAGTTATGTACAGTTCCTTAGGAGAATCAAGTATTTCCTCTAGTGTGGCTGAAAACTGTACCCAGTAGAACTGGTGACAACTGTTTGGCTAGGTAAGTATAGTTCTTCTCCATGAGTACAACTTAAACAAAGGAAAACTTATTAAGAGAAATTTAGAGTGATAACAACAGGATATTCTTGCAAATTAAGTATGTCAATTTCTATAAGGAAAAGTGACTAATACTTTAGAAGATACACTACTGCTACTATAAGACCTAGCAGTTTTAAAAGAATTTCAAATTTCTTTATTAACTCATAAAATCTGGAAACTTGTAATACCATTAAATATTTTTTTCCAATATGCAACTGTTTTTTTTTTTAATTTTCCTCTCATAAATGTTCCTTTTTATAAAATAATTTTATTTAAATAATATCTGATAGATCAGATGATCATCATAGATCATTCCCAGTCGTGTCTTTACTGTCAATGAAGCACTCAACACACTTTCTTTCTTTCTTTTAAGAAGGATTTTTTATTATGAGGCATGTACGCTCACCAGAGATACAGAAAAACAGAAAGAGAAATCACCCCCCGGTGGGGGGGGGTGTCCATACTACAATCCCTTCTCCTCTGTTCTCTTCCCTGGATTTTGGGTATGCACACACACAAGCCCAGCATGAATTTTAAGTCGCTAGGTCCAGTACTCTATCCACCGTTGACTATGGGGGGAGTCCAGCATATATCTGTTACTCCATCTGCTGGTCCTAACATTTTTTCTTTAATGAAGTTTTCAGTTGCTAAATTACAACTATTCTTTTGTTGGTGAGAACTATGGCATCATGCATTACTAACATAGCTGAGAAAATACTGATTTTCTTCAATGATGTCCTGCAACATTTTGACCTTTTTCAAATTTAAATTTTTGTAGTACTAGTCCAAGAACTGAAAACAGAAATATTTCTTCCTTATTGTACACAGCTTTCTTTTTTTTTCCTTTTCTTTCTTTCTTTTTTTTTGGAGAGGTTTTTGCTATAGAGCACATGCCAGAAAGACAGAGACATTCCTGAGCAAGCAGTCCGGCCGCCATGTCTCCATCTTAAAAGTCATCCATTTTGTGATTCCATTTGGGGCTATACCTTAATTATATTTTTCGGATCCTTATCTCTTACCTTACATGCCTGGTGGGTTCTTTCTTTACTCACTGCTGTGTGACAATGCAAAGAAGATAATGAAGGTAACTGAAGTACAAGCATAAAGGCAAATTTAAAAAAATAGAAATATCAAAATATCATCATCATTTGTTGAATTAAAGAACAGACAGTTTTTGGGACCAGCAGATAGTGTAATGGTTACATTGCTAGACTCTCATGTAGTGGAAAGCAGTTCATGTCCCAGACCCGTAGCTTAAAACTCATGCCAGCTGTGTGTTTGTGTGCATGCTCAAGACCCTGAGAGGAGAATGGAGGAAAAGGAATTGTGGCACAGCCAACCCACCGGGGGGGGGGGGGAATAATTTCTTGCTTTCTCTCTCTATCTCTCCCATGAGTGTACATGCCCTATAGCAAAAATCTCTCTCTTAACAAAAAAAGGACAGCTTTCAATTAAAATTTTATAAAGTGATGAAGAACTTGCCACATGACCTAAGTGCCTCAATTTATTTATATCTATTATTATAGTTTGATCTCATCACATTTCAGATAGTTCTATTTGTTTTCAAAAGTAGGGAGTTTTGTGTCCTTTTTGCTTATTCCGACTACCATGATTCACTTAAAATTGTCCCTACTTTAACTAAGAAATCTATAATGGCATATATATGTAGACTTTTAAAAAATTCTCGGGACCAGCCCTTAGCAAAACCCCCTCCAGAAAAAAAAATAATAATATTATCAATTTATCCTTTTGTGCTATAGAACTTTCACTGAGGAAAATTAATTGGGAAGGGAATTTTGTAAAATTTACTAACTAATCAGTAGCCCTCTAATTAACTTTGATCTTTCCCAGACAGTGGAAACATTAAAAAGATCTTTCTAAACATTTTAAAAGAACTTTTCTTTGTCCTAGCTGGCAATGCTTATCTTCTTGTAATCGACTCTTTAAGTGTGCCAACTTATCAGTGAATGGTTTTGCACAAAGGTTTTCTTTTTTCTTTCATTACTTTTTCATTATAAATATTATAGAAGACTACTCACTATTCTGAGTCTTCATTAATTTACCTCACTTCTCACACACCTGCCATCCTTATACGAAGTTTTTAACATTTAGTCAATTTGTCATTTCATGCCTGGAGGTGGTGTAATGCTTGCACAAGAATGAGCTTGTGCCAATCTTTCATAACTGCTTTGTACATAATATAAACACAACATTGCCCCTTTGTAGAGCTCTTACTTTTAAATGGTTTTCTCAAAATCCTTTAAAGATGAAGAGGAGATTCGCTTACTAAAAATGCTCCATTTTTTTAGAATTATTTATTGAATTTTATTTATTATTATTATTAGTAGTAGTAGTATAATATTTTTATTTGCTATGGAGCATGCATGCTCACTGGAAAGAGACAGAGAAAGAAAGAGAGAAAAAGTGAGAAAGCAAGTGAACTGCAGTTGGGCATGTGGGAGTCTAGAGCCTTAACTACCCTGCCACTCGCTGGCCCTGAAAATGCTTCAATTTCAGGTTTATGTGTGACTAGTGTGCTGGGCATTTGCTTTTCAACAATTTGAGTAGTTGACATGAAAATATTTTCTCAAAAATCTTTAAAACCATATTGTCTGTGTTGTTACAGAGTCACAAGCAAAATTATACAAAATTATAAGAAATATTTTAAACATTATCTTTAAAATTCAGTATTCTGAAATTTTGAAAGTTGTTTATTAACTGTCACAAACTATGGAGTATGAGCAAAAAATTTTTGCTATGTAAAATAAATGGTTGTGGGAAAATGTAAAAATAAATAAATAAATGCAAAAAAGAAAATGCTTCATTTTCAAAGTGCCTGAACCTCTGACAAAAACTAAAACTTGGATATGCTATTGATAGACTATACATATACAATCAATACACATAGCTGGTTTGAGGCTTTAAATTGATGGAAAACAGTCACTCCGTGCTTTCAAATTTGCATTTCTTCTATAACCTCTTCTTCATTTAGCAAGTGTGCTTCTTGCATTTGAGATTAAAATCTGGCATTAAGAGTTGTTCTTATAACTGCAAGTAGTTTCCATGGAAACACAGCATGGTTTCCAAATGTCAGCTTTCTCAAACTAACACTTGCAGTTTATGAAGGATCCTTCATTGAAGTGTGACAAACTCTCGCACCTCTGTGAAGTAAGTAGGGGATATTGGAATAAGAAGAGATATTAGGGTCAACCTTATAGTTAAATTGTATTCCCACACCTCAAAATATGAGGTAAAAACCATCAATTAAAAATGTGTGTTTTGAGAAAGAATAATTCCTCTCCATGCTAATCAAATAGCAGTGGCAGAGAAGCTAACACAGGAAGCATATTGATTTCCTTTTCTACAAAATATATTAGAATAGCTGTCCCTTGTCTCTTCCAGTGCTCCCAAATACATTTCACAAAGTAGAGGTTTCCTCCCCACCTGGGGACTCCAAAGTTTGAGCACTGGACTAAACATGTGGGAAAAGGGCTTTGACAAAACAGACAACAGCAATTCAGCCTGTGGGCCTGTACACATTGAGCAGGGCCCCCGTGTTGAAGGAAGGATGTAAAGTAATGAGCTGGATGTGGGCCCTAACCCCCACGGAGTAATTGCAGACAAGAATCTCAAACAGGGCTGTTGTGAGTATAAAAGAGGAGGATGATAGGTCAGCTGTTCTGTGCACCTGGATTTCATGAGCACAGTTAGATGCTTTTTGCTAGGGTCTGAGATGCCAGAGTGAGTACCCCACACTCCCCAGCCTCAGCTACTCCTCACTGTGGAGTGACTACTGCTATTTCAGACAGGTTTGCCACAACCCTTGACATGCTCCCTTACTCACCACAATATCCTGTGAATGACAAGAAGTAAATGTGGTTCCCCTGATAGAGATGTGGCTTTAGCCCCAGGGATCATCTCTGCAGATGCTTCAGAGGATCTCTAGAGAGCAGAGAGAGGTGTTTGGGCTTTCTTCTCAAAACAGGCAAAGAAAAAACCCAGCATATTTATTTCACTGCAGCTAGTACAATTTCTGCTAGGAAAACTGAGCAGAAAATTGAGGCCATGAATCCAAATAACCGTGACCAAAAGGGACTTTTTGGATAAAATTTAATTATAAAGTTTCATTTTAGGACTCTCTTTGAGCACTCCTTAAGTTTGAAATTTACCTTACTGAATAGTTTATTTAACTCTTAATAATAAAGATATACTTGACAAAAGCACATCTAGAACTTGTCAACTTAGAAATTTTTTTTTCTGGGCTATTGGTTCATTGAAATTTGGCTCAGTTTACTACATCAGTTAGTAAGAACCCTAGTCTTTCTCCTTTGGGCCTTCTTTGTGTCCTTCTCTTTCTCTTCTTCCTTTCCCTATTTCCCACCCCCCTTCATATTTCTTCACAGATACATATTCTCCATATTCCCCTTATCTTTCTGGGGTTCTTATTTGTTTGTTTGTTTTTATAACTTTGTCACCCTACAAGCTAGGGAGCAAGTGATGAACTAATTTGGAAACTCAACAATCAGATATGCTTTCTCTTACTTGTTTTTTTCTGTCTGGACCACAATGTTCCACTGCTTCTGTCTTCCCAAGTCCAGAAATCCTTAGTTTCACCAATTCAGTCTTACAGACTTAATCACCAGATAGAAGAAGAGCCATTACCCAGTTACCAGAGTGGGTATGATACATGGAGGTCTACCTACACCAGGTTTTCAATCAGCCCTATGTTCTATTCCATTTTCAGGGGGATAACTATTAAAGTAAATTCTGGAGTCTTTTGAAGGATCCATGGTGTAAACATGATCATTTCTCTGTTTTTGCTCATGGTTGCCTGAGTATTTGTGTTTCTTGGGTGTACCAAGGAAGTCACTTCTACTTCTGCTTTTAGTTTCCACATTTTGTTGCTATTATGTCCTCCCATTTTCTTCTTTGTTATTTTTCTATCTTGTGAATATCCCTTTTGTGTCATTGAACAAGATTTTAGGGAGGAGAGGAAATAGTATACACATCCAACTGGAATTTATTCATGATTTTATTCTTTTTTGTTGCTATTATATATGACTCTAGTATCTTATAATCTTTTAATCTTATAACCAGAAATGTCTAAAGAGATTCTCTCTTGTTTTACAAATGAGAAATCGAACTGAGAGATATTAATTGGACAATTGACAGAGTTGATCAGAGTAGATTTTAGGATTCAGACACAGGTCTTTGACATTAAAATTTCTCCTCTCATAATCTCAGAATTTTAAGCAATGCAAAACTAGAAATTATCTCATCAAGGCCTTCATATTATGAATTGAATATCAAAGAAGTCAGGACTTGTCCTTGGTCAGACTGCCAGCTAGGATTTAGGTTTCATGACACCCAAGCCATAGTATCATAAACTTTTTTTTTTTTTAGATTATTTCCTTCACAGTGAGGGAAGGTAGATTTAGAAGAAAAAGTGGACATGGTTTATGTTTGGAAAGTAACTGATATTCGTGTGTTGGAATTCTCCTTAAGTCTGTAAAATTATTAAGACTAGCTGAGTCAATACTAATATTAGCCCTTATCAAAGTTCTGGGAAGGCCTATTTCCATTGCAAGAAAACCACTCAGATGTAACATGCCAGGCCTTGATAGAGAAAACAATGTTTCAGGGGCCAGCAGATGGAACTTTGTTTACATTTCAATTGCTGAACTCCCACACAAAGGAACACGGTTTGAGCCCTGAATTTGGTGACCTGAGAATCACAGTGGCATGTGTGTGTGCATGCCCAAGATTCTGGGAGGAGATGGAGGAAAAGGGATTGTGGCATGGTCATCCCTGCTGGGGAGTGATTTCTCACTTTCCCTCTCACTGGCTCTACCTCTCTCTCCAGCAGGCACACGTGTCCTAAGTCAAAAACTTCTAAAACAAAATCATTTCAGTTATATGTGTCCCAGTCTACTTTTAATAAAGGTAAAACAGCTATTAATAAAAATGTAAATATTTGTCAAACTGAAATAAACTTTAACTGAGACTAAGAGATTTAAACAAGACATAAATACAAAACTTTCTAAACTTCTTACCATTTCCATATTTGAGGAAAACACAGAGGAGAGAAAAACAAATGTATATTTCAATATTTAAAAAAAGAAATGCAAATAATTGGGTAGGTTAATATTAGCTTCAGGGAATATTTGCTGTCATGCTATGAAACTTGGAAAAAGATTTTATAAGAAGTGTTAACTTAAATTACAGCAAAGAGGATAACAGTATAATAATTAACATGTAAAGCATATGCTAACAAACCATTATTATGTGAAAAATCAAGCTGAGGTTCAGAGCTAAAAATCTCAATGTTTAGCAAAAGCAAATAGAATATGATTAAGTCACTATAGCATCAAGCTTACTTTAGAAAGTAAAAAATAGCCTAGAGATTTGGAAAACGGAAGGAAAAGGCATAGGTTTGATATTTGTTTTAGCTTATTAACACAACATATAAGACTAATCCATATATGAATTATGTAATAGAAATTGCTTCCTGAATTGATTAAATTCTAAAATGGGGATCAATCTTTTAACTACATTCATTTTCCGGTTAATAAACATTAGCTAATAGTGTGAGAGAGTTTCCACCTACTTATTAAATTTGTTTTACCTAACAATGACTAAGAAGTCATTTGTGCTGGGGAAAAAAAAAAAAAAACCCTCCACTTTCCCAGTTTTTACAGTAAGATTTTGACTTGGCGCCATCTGGAACAGCCAGAGTAGTTCCAGGCTCCAGAGAGATCACCACCCAGAGTTAGGACTGATGGGAGAGAAACATGAATGGTCTATCTTGCTGTTCATTAAACAACTTTCTATGGCATTTATTAAAATTTGTGTTGGTTTCTGATTAGAAATTATGTTTTTTTCCCTAGATCTGGGATAAAGACAAAGATAAAAGCTATTTAGTGTGAAGTAAACCTAGTCAAAAAATGCATTCAGAAATATTCTAATTCCTTTCTTTTGAAGTCTCTTTATTACTGGTTGGTATTTCAAATAGTCAGGAGAATTTTTTTTTGTCTCTCTAATAATTTTTTTAAAGTTTTATTTATTTATTTATTTCTTCCATGACAGAGAGAGAAAGAGAAAGACAGTACCCCCAACAGGATCTTGTGGATGACTTAACCCCAGCATCAGCCAATCCTGATCATGGGCATGTATGTGCCCCCAGAATGTACAGAGAGGTCTTAGGACATGAACCTAGGACCTGACATGTAGGTCCCGTCTCACAGAGTCTTATTTTGCCACTATACCACCAACTGGCCCAGGCCTAAGAGTTCTTATTAATAACCTGTCCAGGACATTCAAATTAAGAAATTTTTCTAGGCCATCGCTATAGTGACGAGCGTGATTAGGTAATAACATAAGACTGTTGAACTCTTCTGTGTGCCAGTTAGTGGGCTTTGGGCCTTAGATAAATTTTATCTTGAAATATCAATTAATTTAATTATTTTCTCTAATTCTCTCTTATATCTTTTCTCTCACACTTGCAACTCAGGGATCATTCTTCCTCCCTGCATTTTAGAGTGAAAAAATAAGATTGAAAAAAAAAAAAAAACCTGCTAGGACCAGCAAGCGTGTGTCATGGTGGTTAAGACACTGGACTCCCACATGGGCGATCACAGTTTTAGTCCCAGATCTGGCAGTTTACTTTCTCATCTTCTATCTCTCTCTTTGGTGAGCACACATGCCCTACAGCAAAAATTTAAAAAATAATAATAACTAAAATTAAATGAGTAATAAAAAAGAAAAAAAAACTTTCAATCTAAGGGGAAGAAAATATATATTTATTTACATACAGAAACTTTTCCTTAGATATCGTAGACCTGCGGAAATGAGAGAAATAAAAATGTGACAGCTAAAACCTGACAAGAGAGCCTGGATGCTTCAACGTGACTTCTAAGATGAGACTGGCAAGTTGTTAACCTCCCCTCCCGAAACTTATCGATAGTGAACATGGTCTTCACCAGTCCCAGGCACTTTTACGCTACCCCTGAAGAGACCATAGAGAATTTGGACATCCAGTAAAAAATGGGCCAAAAGATGAAACTCATGTCTACTGAAGCTGCACTAAATTAAACCAGTAAGGTATTTTACTGTGAGTGGAGGTAGAATTAGACTGCTATATTTCCATCAAATATAAATTAGGAAACAACGTGCATAACTTACTTATAAGTTAGGAAGCTGAGGCACACAGAGATTAGATATTTTACACAAGATGAATCATGTAACGATTTTTGGAGCTGGAATACAAACCTGTACAATCTGGTGTCAGAACTTTCATTCATCATAATATTCTACTGCTTCAAATATCCAGTGAAAATAATTTAGGGTAAGGATTTATCAATAGGGCCATATGCTTTTGCTTCTAAAAATTATTCATCTTCTCAGAGGGCAATGTTGGGCACATTTTGTCCCTGTTATATACTCTTTTCTTCATAAGGAGAGCTGGACCAAGGGTACTTCTGACAACAAATATAACTCAACAAATCCTGTGCAGCTTGGGCTTGGGGATATCAATATCATTTGCAGGTGTTCGCATTTCAGATTTGTGGGAAACCTAATACTATTTAGATAAATGAGATTTTAATTAACAAAAACTGAGTTCCAACCCAAGAGAGAGTACTACAACCTTAAAATTGAGTGTATAATGAATCTAATTTTTAAAATGTCAGCTATGCCCACCCACCTGCGTTTCTGATAACTGTGCTATGGTTTCTAAGGAGTCATCCATAAGTCTGGTCTCCTAGTATCAGTTACTCAAGAAAAATTTTCACAGGAACAAAGAAACTTTAGTTAGTATAATCAAATCCAGTTACTTTATAAAAATCATGAAATTTGGTATGAATACCTATTACAATATTGAGCCTCAGATACTACAATACCTAAGAATTGAGAGTGTCATATCCAGTCAACTCCTATTTCCTCCCTCTTCCTTCCCGGAAAATATACAAAATGAGTCTGGAGAGTTTTGTAGTGCCAGAAAGTAAGGAAGTGCTAGCCCCAAAATGATAAAGATGTGTTGAGGCAGTGGTCTCCAACCTTTTTGGCCCCAGGGAGCATTTTGTGACATACGATATTTCCATAGACGAGAGGGCAGGGGATAGTTTCGGGGTGGTTCAGGTGCATTACATGCACTGTGCACTTTATTTCTATTATATTGTAATAGCTAATGAAATAATTATGTACCTCAACATAATGCAGAATCAGTGGGAGCCCTGAGCTTGCAACTAGACAGTCCTACCTGGGGGTGAAGGGAGACAGTGACACCTGAAGTGTGTTGCTTATGATCAGTCTACTCTGATCTCATTCTGGTTACTGTCATGCAGAAAACTCTGCTTCACAAAGATAAATGTTGGAAATGGAAGTGGGCTTTTCAGTGCTCTTATGGCAATCGCAGAATATTTTACCTTGACTTTAATCCAGAAAGTCAAATGGAGATTTGAAGTCTTCTCAAACATACTTTTAAGGTCACCACCATTTGTGATCTCAGCTGTTGATCTCTTCTTGCATGGACAAAAATCACCTAGCAAAGAGGTTGTCAAATCATTCCTTCCCAGTTCGGGGGTCTTTTGTGTTGGCAAGGAATGCTCAACCTCTTCTGAAAGCTGAGAGAAGTGATCGCACACCAGCTGAAAGACAAAGGTCCTGGCTCAGTCTCTTTCAAAATCTCTGCTAATGTTTGAAACTTTGTCAAAAATCCCCACGTCAATCATCACCCATGTCATTTCAGTTTGGCTTTGAATGGAGCCATTTTATCTGCCTACCTGAACACAGTTGTCGTTCTCCCCTGAAGTGACAGATTGACTTCATTGTGCAGGTTGAATATGCTACCCGAGTAAGTTTTGCAACCCATTCTGTGTTGCTGAAATGTACTGACAGAGGTGACTGTTTTTCTAGAAGAAGACTCTGGAGCAGCTCTCATAACTCAAAGTCTCTGGCCAGTGATCTACCACTAGAAAGTCATCTCACTTCTGTGTATAAGAGAGGACGTGTGTGCTCTGAGCCCATGTCCTGACGGAGCTGTGTGAACAGATGTGAATTAAGGACATGCATTTTAATATGATTGATCATTTTAATCATATCCTGCAAATGTTAAAGTCAGGTGACATTTTTTGGCTAGCTAGCATTTCTCTATAGATGACACAGTGCTTGGACTGACATTCAGAAGTGACCTCTTTGACCCCAGTAGTGAAACCAGAAAGCCATCCAGTTGTGGCAGCTGCTTTATCTGTACAAAATTAAAATGAGCAATTCAGTTTTCCTGGTGTGTAATCAGTCAAATACTTCAGTAGCCCTGCAGTTGTGGTGTTGGTTGGCTACAAAAGTGCACATAATATATCCTCATGCACATTCTCCTGAAAAATATATTGTATAAAAACAAGCATTGTTGCTTTGTTGTCAACATGGGTATGCTTGTCAACCTGGGTTGCGTGTCATGGTGACTAGTTAATCCCCTGACACATTTGTGCATCCGTATCTGCCATTTCTTCAATTCATTTAGTTTTGCTAGCTAGTTCCAAAAGAGGAACATGACCCACCATTTGAACAGTGGCCTCTCCTGAAAGTTCATGACAAACCCTTGATCCTTAGCAGCAGACAGTATCCACTCTTCTCCAGTAGTAAAGGGCTTCTTAGCTTTAGCACCGTGGTTTAGCCAATAAGAATAATGCTCTCAGTGCAGATAGATTTGATGAAGTGATGGTCTTCAGTAGCTGCTTCTGGTCTTTGTGTTCACTTTTTTTTTTCTCTTTTGAAAAACTCCAAAAGCTTGTCCTTTAATGCAGAGTTCTTGGTCTCCATGTGGTAAAGCAGTTTTGAGGGTTTCATGGTTTCATTGTATACTTGATGACCACAGTATACAGAGCAGGCTTGGAGATTTGAATCATCTATTGCAGTAAACCTGTAATTTAAGTAGAATTATTGCTATTTTCTTTTAAATGCTGATTTTTTTTTGTTGTCAATCTTAGAGTCTTTTGGTGTTTCATCATTGGATCTTTTCCCTTTTAAAGAGAAGCTCTCCAGTGATATTTATTTTTTACTCTTTTTGGCTAGAGTTTGCTTGTGGGCTTACAAATACTGTAACCGATATTAGTACACAGTACAAGAAAGGTGCATGGAAGGAAACGGTAAATAAAATAATGGGTGGGCCATGCATAGACTAAAATAAGTGTGAGATTCTGCCTTAAATCCTGCTACCAGATGCAGTTATGAAACGGAAGTACATCAACTCACTTGCCACAGAAAGTCTGCCACCAGACACAGCTTAACTTTCACTTGCCACTCACAGATAGGGCTATTTTTTTTTTTAACTTTTTTTTTTTTTTTGAGAGGTTTTCTCTATAGGGCGCGTGTGCTCGCCAGCCAGACAGAGACATAGAGAAAGAAAGCGAGAAATCACCCCCCAGGGGGGATGGTCATGCCGCAATCCCTTTTCCATTCTCCTCTGGGGATCTTGGGCATGCATGCACATGCGCCCAGCATGAGTTCTAAGCCACCGGGTCCAGGACGCGAACTGTGGTCGACTATGTGGGAGTCCAGCGACATAGCCATTATGCTAACTGCTGGTTCTCACAGATAGGGTTTTGACGTGAGTCGGAGAGCAATTGATTTATTCTGGTATCTATGCAGTCAAACTCTCTGCTAATGCTAATCAGTAATTTCAGCTGGTCCCAGTGCTAGCATCACTGTCTCAGTGCCACCTCAAATCATCAGGCATTAGAGTCTCATAAGGAGTGCGCAACCTAGATGCCTCGCATGTGCAGTTCACAGTAAGGTCCACCCTCCTGTGAAAATCTAATGCCAACGCTGATCTGACAGGAGTCAAAGCTCAGGTGATAATGTGACTGATGAGGAACAGCTGTAAATGCAGATGAATCTTCCCAAGTTTGCCTGCTACTCATCTCCTCCTGCTCTGCCCAGTTTCTAAGAGGCCAGGGGAACCAGCCCACAGGGAGGCTGGGGAACCCTCTACTAAAGGGACATTGAAATGAACTGAAATAGCTCCCAATGGCCAAAACCTGAGCAATTTCAGTAACAAAATAAATATTAGATTCAAGTAAAACTATAATATAAATACTAATAAGTTTATATTGACACAAGTAAGTCATTTAATAAACAAGTAAATGAAAGGAAATGACAAACCCTCACAGAAGTAATTCAAATAGTTTATGTAGCAGTTCTACACTGAAGCAGATGAAGTGTTAACTTCCCGCTCCTTAGGCATAGGCTATACACAGTGACTCCATTCCATAGAACACACTATGAAAAGGGAGAAAGAATGAAGAGTAACCATAAATGGTAGGGAAACCTCACAATCTCCACCAAACCCATAACCTCAGTCTAGTCATGAGAGAAAAATTAGACAAATCCTAAACGTGGAACATTCTACAAAATATCTGACTAACATTCTTAATTGTCAAGGTTATCAAAACAAAGAAAAAATCTGAGAATTTCTCATAGCTGAGAGGAGTCCAAGAAGATACAATATGTAAGTGCAATGTCGGAATTATCTGATGGGTAAAGAACCACATATAAAATCTAGAAAAATCTGAATAAACATATTATAACAACCAAAGATGTTAATAATGATGAAAACTTTATGTAAGCTATTTGAAATTTCTCTTTGCTTGTGTTTTGTGACATACAATGAGGTAACATCCTGATAAATCCATCATAAATGGAAAATATGGTAAGTTGAAAGTGCATTTAATAAGACGCTCTTTGACTTATGGTGGAGTTATAATTTCTACTAGATGAGAATTGTTTACACATCATCATAAAATCAAAAAACTGTAAATTGAACTATTTTAAGATGAATACTTGTGTTAACTTTGCAATCATTTTGTATATCTCTTCCTTGGTATTAGACATAAAATAATTTGTGCTGGTGAGTTCTCTTTGCAGAATTTCTGTCTATAAACAGGTATATCTTTTTCTTTTAATAAAATATATTGACTTTGTGGAGACTTTAGAAACTCCATCAACTAATGTATAAATAGAATTTTTTTGTTAGGAATTAATTCTCGTTTCTGCACTAAGGGCAAAGGGAAATGTTGCAGCTGATCTCTATGTCAATATATTGCTTTTCATTTCTGTATTAATTATCATCTTCTAAGGCATTTTCATTTTTCCAATGTTACATAAACATAGCGTCAGATGACACTTTCAAGATGTTTAGACTTCATAAATCCATAAAATCCCTGAAAGTTTCCCACAAGTCTGTGATTATTATTTTTCTAGTTGAGATGTCTCCCAAAACCCAGATTGGCAGAGTTTGCATTTCTTTTGAGAGCTTTATTTTAAACAATTTGAATTGGATTTGCTTAGTTGACCACATGTTTAAGGTGTACATTTCAAAAGGAAGGTACTTACTAAGTTTTACATACAACATGCATTCAAAAATGTCACCTATTTTTAAGAAATTGAACACACATTTTCATTCAAGAAGTGATTGAAAACCTGTGATGTGTGAAACATTGTGGTGGGCATTCATGACAACAAAGATGAAGAGCACACTATTTCCACTTAAAAGAATTTTCAGCTAAGTATGAAGGGGCACAAGATCAACACAAAATACGTACTGTTCACATAAGAAATAGGTGACTGCTTTCCATTGAGATAATCATGAATTCCATAACCAAGGTATTTACCTTGAACTAGAGCCTGATAGAATTGCTAGAAAATGAGTAGATTATTTTCAAAAATAATCTCAGGAAAGAGAAGTGGTAAATCAGGGAGAGGGAAGCAGGAAACAGGAAAGACCAATTCCAGAGCACATTTCGGATTGGTCACCACGGCAGAAAGTCAGCTTCATTTTATCTGGACCTTCTGTGGAGTCAGGAAAAGTGTAACCCAGAACTACCTGCTTGAGAGACAAAATAGGTCAAATCATAATAACAGCCATGCTCCACTGGTCAAAAACTCCTTTTTACTTCTAGGCTGCACATGAGTGAGTGCTCTAATTGGTTCCCACAGGTGTCCTCTTTCAGAGAAGCTTGGGACAGAAAGCAAATGATAACTGGTGCAGCTAAGGAGGAGCTGGAAGATTTTATCCATGTGAACCTAGTTGCCATGACAATGGCTGAATTAAAAGATGAGCTAAGAGAATGCGAGGGGTTGGAGGAGCAAGATATTCTTTTTTTAAAATAACTTTATTTTTGACAAAATCTAAAATAATTTACTGCAAGAGATTTTGGTGTAACAAAACAGACATATCTGAACATATTCAACTAAAGAAGATAAACAATAAATCTTAACAAGATTGAACCACCTTAAAAAGCTGTACAACTTTAACAGACTAAACCTGAATGTCATAAACTTTGTGTGTTTATAAGACTGTCTGTGTACACTTCTTCCAACTAATCCCAAGTTAAACACCATTGTCTCTTGAAGAGTATTTTAAAGGGAAAAATAGAAATATCTGATCATATTTGAAAGAAATGTGACTTGAAGTAATATGAGACATTATTTTTGGATTAACAGTTTGGTAAGGTATTCTTAATACAGAAAACTGTAACAGAAGGGAGAATTTTAGATAGATCTCAGAGGTATATCAGGATTATTATACACAAAGTTTAGGAAAGTTAACAAAATCAGAAAATTATTTAGAAGTGTTTATCCGGCAGAGGAAATCTAGTGAACAAGTATATTGGATTTGGAAGATCACAGAGTGTATCAAAGTGTAAGTATTATTAGGAGAGAATAGAATGTACCACTAGGTGGATTATGACAGCTAGACTGGACAGAGTTCTTGGATTCAAGAACGGAAGATCCTGGGGGACCAGTAGATGGTGGAATGGCTATGTCACTGGACTCTCATGTAGCCAACCGTGGTTTGAGTCCTGGACCCGGTGGCTTAAACTCACGCCGGGTACATGTGCATGTGTGCTCAAGATCCCGAGAGGAGAATGGAGGAAAAGGGATCATGGCGTGGCCATCCCCCAGGGAGTGATCTCCCATTTTCTGTCTCTCTGTCTCTCTCTGTCTTTCTGGCGAGCACACGCACCCAATAGCAAAAACCTCTCCAAAACAACAACAACAACAACAACAAACTATCATGGTTCA
>NW_006159990.1:2245539-2263604 GCF_000334495.1 Tupaia belangeri chinensis | reverse complement strand
CAGCAGAGGGAAGTCCCTGCCCAGTTCTGATCACATTCTAACCACTGGACCCTGAGGGATGTTATCACAGTTTAAAAAAATAGCCACAATTCTTTCAAATACCTGCCTTCAAGAGATGTAGCTCAATTCCATTACATTTCAGAGTGGATTGGACTTAATAACTTTCTTCTGACTCAAAAAATATAATAAACTTATAGAGAGTCACAGCCAGTTACAGCTCAGAGAGTACATCATAAAAAAGTATGCAGCTTTACCCCTGTTCTCCTTTTCCCAATACTATGAGGATACAGAATCTTTCCTCAAAGAGAGGGTTAATATTATTGGCTCAAAGTAAGATTAATGGATTAGGTAAACTTAGGTTTCTTTTTTACCCGTCCAACAAGATGAAGAATTCTAAGGAGAAACAGATCAGATGCAGAGACTGAAAATGGTACACACCTATTCTTCTGGACTGGAGTGGGAGTAAGTAAGTGACTTTGGTCAGTATGTTTATCTCCTTGTGTGGGTAAATTCTGTACCAAATTTCTCTGATTTCAAGAAACTAAAAATAGGGGATCAGTAGTTAGCATAATGGCTATATGTTGCTAGACTCCCATGTAGTCGACCACGGTTCGAGTCCCGGACCCAGTGGCTTAAACTCACGCTGGGCACGTGTGCATGCATGCCCAAGATCCCAAGAGGAGAATGGAGGACAAGGGATTGCAGCATGACCATCCCCCCTGGGGGGTGATTTCTTGCTTTCTGGCTCTCTGTCTCTGTCTTTCTGGCAAGCACGCACGCCCTATAGCAAAAACAAACAAACAAAACAAAACAAAAAACCTCTCAAACAAACAAACACAACAACAAAAAAGAAACTAAAGATAATGTCTGTTTATCTTTTGTCTGTTCCAGTCACATTATTTAGAACAGGAGACACATGACAGGGCACAACTTGATTTTTGATCCTGGATCCTACTCTATAATCATTATGGAAACATGACCTCTTTGAGTTTTTAGATGTGCTGTGATGCAGTTTTATACATTTGTCTCTCTGCTGTGACTGTTAGAGGTTATCTTTTTTAATGTGAGATATTTGTAATTTTTCTCAGTTTAAATTGTGTTCTTATGAGTGAATAACATTATTTACTACCTTCTGAATGCATATATTCTGAGATCATTTATTTCTATGACAATTTCCATGCATTGAGGCATTTTGTATTTCAGTTAGCTTTGCATTTTCTGAGACAAAAGATATATCAAATTTAATTTTTTTAAATCTATTTTTTCTTTGGTTTTGCAATAGCTATTAAAAGATTTCTTAGAAACGAATTAGCTTTCCTAAGGCTGTATATATTCAGCCTATTAAAACTTGCATCAAAAGTTTTTAATGAAAATCACTTAGATAATTCAAAAAAGAGACATTGTTGCAAAATTAAAATAACTCCTTAGCTTCTTCAAGGCTTATGCTGTAAGTTGGAGCCCTAAAAAAGACAGGAAAAAAAAAAAACTAAATAAATGCATAGGTGATTGCTTCTATAAATGTCATTATCTGATCTTAGTTCCCTCCCCATCAATTTTCCAATAAAATTTAACAACTTTTCTTGATTAACCAAGACTTTCAAATCTATAGTATTAGCATTGTTTCCTCTATATCTCTCCAGCATTCCTAGTGCACCAAGTGCTTCTTTAAATACAGTTTTTGTATTTTCAACCTTTCTCCTTTATACATATTAAAAGTATTCAACATCATCATTATTTTTAAGTATTTCTTTTTAATCCTTATCACTATTTTTTTTTCTTTTTTTGGAGAGGTTTTTGCTATAGGGTGCGTGCACTCGACAGACAAAGAAAGACAGAGAGACAGAAAGCAAGAAATCACCCCCCAGGGGGAATGGCCACATCGCAATCCCTTCTCCTCCGTTGTCCTTTTGGGATCTTGGGCACGCACGCACACGTACCGGCATGAGTTTTAAGCCACGGGGTCTGGGATGCGAACTGCGGTAGACTACATGGGAGTCCAGAGACACAGCCATTATGCTAATTGCTGGTCCCCAATTCTTATTACTATCGTTCTCATTGACTGGCTGTACCATTACACCAGAGCTTTCCTACTTTTCATTTATTGAATATGGCCTTTTCTATGCAACCTACTTTACAATGAAAGTTCAGACAGCTGGTAAGAGCTTGTTCAATTTTTCTCTCAACAGCAATAACAAAAACAGTCCCTGTGAGCTAAGTCTTCCTGTTGTCTTTTCTGCCTAATCCAATTCCTTATTTCTAACCCCCTTCACACATTTTTCTACCAGGCATATCTGTTTTGTCTTGTATTATCAAAATCTCCCTGTCAACTGAAAATGCTCAGATCTTTGAACCCAAGAAGAAAAAGCAAATGCTTTCAATTTGTCATTTCATCCAATTACTACATAGTTCTCACCTTCCATTCATTCAACCGTAAACTCTTTATTTTATCTTCCACCTCTGTCACATTAAAAAGTAGTTTTAAAATCTTTTTTTATTCAATAAAGATATAATCAAGGATAGAAATGAAAAATACATGACAATTCAGCAATTAGCTTGAAGTTATTGGGATGAATAGAAATGTCATCATTCATACTTCATCTTAATGAACATATATAATTGAACCAATTTGTAAAATAACCTGCTCCACAAAAGAAGTTAGGTAATTTCATAATGAACATATTCTAAATATTTTTTTTCTTTCTTTCTTTTTAAAGATTTTTCTGCTTATCAAATATTTTCTCTCCTCGTACCTCACATCCACCTTCCACCACTCACTCTCCATTATCCATCTTTCTACAGTTTATAACATTTACACCCTTCATCTCCACCATCACATTTTCAAGTCTCTTAATCTATGCCATAGCATTCAGTACAAATTGAGTGGGGATCCATTGATTGTCGCCACAAAAAAGTGTAAGATACCTAGGAATAAATCTTTTTTTTTTTTTTGAGAGGTTTTTGCTATAGGGTGTGTGTGCTCACTATACAGAGAGAGACACAGAGAGACAGAAAGCAAGAAATCATCCCCCAGGGGAGATGGCCACACCGCAATCCCTTCTCCTCCATTCTCCTCTCAGGATCTTGGGCACGTACGCACATGCGCCCCATGAGTTTTAAGCCACCAGGTCCGGGACTTAAACTGCGGTCGACGACATGGGAGTCCAGCGACATAGCTATTATGCCAACTGCTTGTCCCGGGATAAATCTAACCAAAGAAATTACAGACCTCCATAAGAAAAACTATGAGAATCTAAAAAGAGAAATTGAAAATGACACAAAAAAGTGGGAAGACATCCCATGTTCCTGGACTGGAAGAATTAATATAATCGAAATGGCAAAAAAAAAAGAAAAAATTCAAAATGGCAATTTTCTCTAAATTAATCTACATATTTAATGCAATGTCAATAAAATTTCCAGAGACATTCTTCACAGATCTAGAAAAGACAATCATACATTTTATCTGGAATCATAAAAGACCTCATATTGTTAAAGCAATCCTCTGTAAGAAGAGTGGAGAGGGCAGCATCTCACTCCCTGACCTGAAAATATACTATAACGTTGTAATAATCATAATAGCATGGTATTGGCATAGAAACAGATAGGTGGACCAATGGAACAGAGACCCCCAAAACTTGAACCCCTTACTTCTCACCATTAACAAAAATCAACTCAGAGTGGATCAAAGATCTGAACCTAAGACCTCAAACTATAAAACTACTGCCGGAAAACACTGGGGAAACTCTGGGAGACATTGAGGTAGTCAAAGGCTTCTTAAATAAGACTCCCATAGCATGGTCAATATTCCTAAAAATAGCCAAATGGGATTACATCAAATTAAGACGTTTCTGTATGGCAAAAGACACGGTGTGAATTGACAGCCCTCAGACTGGGAAAATATTTTTGTAAACTATTTGTAAACTATGTATCAGATAAGGGGCTGGTAACCAGAATAGAAAGGAAACTCAAGCATCAAGCATCTTTTCTCTTTCTTTCTTTCTTTCTTTCTTTCTTTCTTTCTTTCTTTCTTTCTTTCTTTCTTTCTTTCTCTTTTTTTTTTTTTGCTATAGGGAAAGTGTGCTCGCCAGGAAGACAGAAAGACAGAGAAGACAGAAAGCGAGAAATCACTCCCCAGGAGGGATGGCCATGCCACAATCCCTTCTCCTCTCAGGATCTTGGGCACACACGCACACAGGCCAGCATGAGTTCAAGCAGCTTTTTCAAAAAAAAGATGACCAACCCAATGAAAAGATGGGATAATTGGTTGAAAAAAACCACTCTCTAAGGAAGACCTATGAGTAGCCAAAAGGCATATGGAAAAATGCTCCGCATTCCTCATTACAAGGAGATGGAGATCAAAACCATAATGAGATAACCAATTAACCACAGTCAGAATGACTAAGATTAAAAAAAAAATGTTAAGTGCTGGCTTGGGTGTAGTGAAAGTGGAACACTCCTACACTGCTGCTGGGAATGTAAATTGGTCTAGCCACAGTGGAGGACAATTTGGAGATATCTCAAAGATCTACAAATAGAACTACAATATGATCCAGCAATCCCACTTTTTGGTATTTACTCAAAGGACAGAAGAATCCTTGGTCAGAAAAGTGTTCGCACATCGATGTTTATTGCAGCATTATTCACAATTGCTAAGACATGGAGCCCACCCAAATGCCCACAAATAGATGAATGGACTGAAAATGTGTGGTTCATGTACTCTATGGAATACTACTCAGCCATAAAAAAAAGGTTTTTGACAGAAAGTGGATGAATATGGAATATTTACTGCTGAGTGAAGCAAACCAGACTGTGAAGGAGTGACATTTATGTCTCCACTTAATATATACCAAGAGTCTGCACTCTATGGCTGAAATTGAATGACTAGAGAATATAGAAACAAAGAAAATACTTATAAATTCCAGATACTGTGTAGGAAGAGGGTGAGTGTAGGAGGAGAGTCTGAGGAAAGACATTAAGGAGAAAAGTAGAGAGGCAAGGCATTTCTGAGACAAAGAAATGAGTTATTATCTGTTGAAAATAACATGTACAGTATTCTCAAGTGGGCTAGAGAGAAATGTATACATGTTGGAATATTCACTTTGCAAGCTAAGTAATGTATATGATTGAATGTATAAAAGAAATTGAAATTAAAAAATTGAGTGGGAATCTGCCATGTGTATCTTTCAAAGTCTGTCTTATTTGTTAACATTAAATCTTCTATATTCATCCATTTTGAGACAAATGATAAGATCTCAGTTTCTTATAGGTCTGTAATATTCCATTGTAGTCATGTGCCACAGTTTTTTATCTGAGTCATCAGTTTTTGGACCCTTAGATTGGTTCTATGTTTTAGCAATTGTAAATAATGTTGCAATAAGCATGGAGGTGCAGATTTCTTGCTGACTGAGTGTTTTCCTACCGTTTGGATAAATACTAAGAAGTTAGATTACTGGGTCATGTAGAAGTTCTATTTGTAAGTTTTAAAAATAAACTTCCATATTGTTTTCCACAAAGGCTGGACTAATTTACATATCCACCAACAGTATAAGAGTTCTCTTTTCTCCACAACTTCACCAACACTTGTCATTCTTTATTTTATCCTAGCCATTCTTTCTTTCTTTTTTTTTTTTTTTTGGAGAGGTTTTTTTTGCTATAGGATGCATGCGCTCGCCAGACAGACAGAGGGAGACAGAGAGATAGAAAGCGAGAAATTACTTCCCAGGAGGGATGGCCACGCTGCAATTCCTTCTCCTCCATTCTCCTCTTGGGATCTTGGGCACGCACACATACGCGCCCGGCGTGAGTTTAAGCCACTGGGTCCGGGACTCGAACTGCGGTCGACCACGTGCGAGTCCAGCGACATAGCCATTATGCTAACTGCTGGTTCCAATCCTAGCCATTCTAATTGGGGTTAAATGATATGTCGTTGCAGTTTTAATTTGCATTTCCCTTAGGACAAGAGACTGAACATTATTTCATATGCCTCTTGGTCATTCATCATAAGTCCTCCCTGGAGGGTTGTCTATTCCATTTACTTGCCCAATTTTTAATTGGATTATTCATTTTTTTATATGTAAGCTGCTTGGGTTCCCTATATAGTCTAGATAATCAATCCCTTGCCTGAGGAATAATTTGCAAATATTTTCTCCCATTGTGAGGGTTGTCTTTTCACCCTAATTTCCTTTGCTGTGAGTAAACTTTGTGGCTTGTTGTAATCCCACTCATCTATTTTAGGGGCCATTACCTGTGCTTTAGGGACATTTTTAAGAAATCTTTGCCTATTCCAATGTCTTCAAAAGTTTCTCCTGTGTTTTCTACTTGTAGTTTTGTAGTTAAAGGCTTTATATTTAAATATGTGATTCATTTTGAGTTAATTCTAGTTAATGATGAGAAATAGGAATTCAGTTTCATTTCCCTGTAGATGGATATCCAGTTCTTCCAACACCATTTGCTAAAAGGACTTTTCTCTTCTCCACTTCATTGTCTTATAACCTTATCAAAGCTATATGACTATATGATTTAGGGGTTATTTCTGGATTCTCTATTCTATTTCATTGGTCTATGTATCTATTTTGTGCCTGTACCATGCTGTTTTAATTAGCAATGCATTATAATATACTTTAAATTCTGTGGTGAGATACACACTATTTTACTTATTTGGTGCAGTATTGCCTTGGCAATGCGAGGTCTTTTTTGATTTCGGAGAAATTTTGTATTTTTTTTTCTTTTTTCTTTCTTTCTTTCTTTCTTTTTAAAATTTTTTTCTTGAGAGTGTTTTGCTATAGGTCGCTTGCACTCCGCAGAAAGACAAAGAGAGACAGAGAGACAGAAAGCAAGAAATCACCCCCCCAGGAGGGATGGCCACTCTGCAATCCCTTCTCCTCCATTCTCCTCTCAGGATCTTGGGCGCACACACGCACACACACTCAGTTTGAGGTTAAGCCACTTGGTCCGGGACTCAAACAGCGGTCAGCTACATGGGAGTTCAGCGACATATCCATTACTCTAACTGCTGGTCCCTGTAATTTTTTTTTTCTATTTCTGTTAAGAATGTCTCAGGTAATTGAATCAGAATGACATTGAATATATAAATTAATTTGGGTAGGACTGACATTTTGATTATATTGATTCTTCCAACCCAAGAGCATGGATGTCCTTCCATTCTTTTGTATCATACTCAATGTCTCTTTTTCAGACTTTCACAGTTTTTCTTATAAAGGTCTTTCACCTATTTGGTTAGATTTATTCCTAGGTATCTTACTTGTTTTGTAGCTATTCTAATAAACTAGTTTGTTTGTGAATTCCATGGCCTATATTTGTAGTTCCTTTCTCCTTGAACTAATTGTAGATATGACTGAAATATACATTTCTTGAAACATTTCTTCCTTGTGCATTTCACATTGCAGTTCTCCTCATTTTCTCTTTACTACCTCTTTTCTAAGTTGGCTGGTTCATCTTCCATTTCACTCATCTTACACTAATGTGAGACTTAGTGTCAGATCAGATGGGAGGGAGATAATCTATCTGTAAAGAAAACTTTTAACATTTTTAAAGCACCCTCTTGACAGAAAAGTAGCCACTTCCATTTCTTGAGGGTAGAAATAGTCTGGGTCAAAATTATCTGTTCTTGGTTTACTCGATAGCCTCTGAAATTAGACTAGTGGCATGATGGATTTTATAGACTCATTATAGAATTTTATGCTTTAAGAGTTTGCTCATCAGTGCTTTTCTGTTAGTTGTTTCAATAATCACAGTACAGAATTTAAACAAAGGCTAACAATCAAATGAAAGAGGGAGGCATACAAAGCTCTAAACACGAGATTACACCCATGGAATCAAACATGTTGAACTTCTTAAATCCAGAAATATACATTAGAATTATGTTAACATGAGAAAATAACTAATATAAAAATTGTTGTCACAATGTGTATCTTTTTTTAGGTTTTTGCCATAGTGTTTGTGTGTATTTCTCAGAAAGAGATAGAGAGATAGTGAGAGGGAAAGTGAGAAATAATCTCCCAGGGGAGATGGCCACACAGCAATGCCTTCTACTCCATTCTCTCCCTGGGATTGTTGGACATGCATGTACTTGTGCCCAGTGTGAGTTTCAAGCCACCAGGTCTGGGACTCAAACCATGGTCAGCAATGTGGGAGTCTAGTACCTTAATCACCACACCATTGTCGGCCCCTTGTTGTGTTTCTTAAATGATGGTTTTGAGCTAGCCAGTGATGTGGTAGTTAAGGTGACTATATCCCACAAAGCAATTGTGCTGTTCAATTCCAGACCTAGCAGCTTGAAAAACGGACCAGACTCATGTGCGTGTGAGCTCAAAATCCCAAAGGAGAAAGAAATGGATGAGAAGGAATTGTACCATGACCATCTCTCTCTCTCTCTCTCTGAGTGTATGTGTGTGTGTATGTGTGTTAGTGTAGTTGGGGCATTGTCTCACTTTCATTCTCTTTCTCTCTGGTGAATGCACACACTCTCTGGTAACACCAGGGCAAAAAAACTGTGGTATTTTAAATTTTAAATGCCATAAGTCTTGTCAAAAATTTGTGTCTAGATGTACCAATATTAAACTGTTCTTTTGAGATTTGAGTTTGTAAAAAGGATCTAGATAAAAAGAAAACCATATTAAATATAAGAAACACATGTAGTAAAGCAAAATATTATCAAGCTAGCTGAACAGACAATGATTATTTTAAAAGGCAGGTTTTTAAGGGAGGAAGCATATTAAATTTAGTCTCTGTTCCAATCACAAAAAAATACAAAGATTGCTCTTATTGTTCAGCTGTTACTGACCTTGAGTTTGTAATGTAGTATAGTCCTTTCAAATCAACCTTACTCATTTTCGTTTTCCAATCCAACATCATTTTAAAGAATTTCATGACCTCCATAAGAAAGGAGAAATAAAGTCTGCATTTTGACTTGTCATTGGAGAGTGGGTTTACTTTTTTAAATTTTATTTCTTGGAAGAGAGAAAGAAAAACAAGTATCTTTGACAGGGTCTCCTCACAGTGAAATCTCTCTGCAAACCTTTCACCCAGCCAGGATGATCTTCACCCACCTGGTGAGTTTCAGTTAGATCCAGGGTAAGAACCATGGTCTTTCACAGGACTTTGGAATTGCAGAATAGTACCTAACACCTGCACCATCATGGTTGGGTCAACTGTTTTGACAGTGTTAATCTTACAATATGGAATACTGTGAATATCTTTCCTTATTTGCCATATATTCATAAACAAAAAGCACAAGAATTTTTCTAGGAAATGCAATTTTAATACTTATTTAAAGGTGCCCATCTTAAAAAATCAAAAAGGCTAAGCACTTGGTTTAAATGGGAAAACATGAGGTAATAAAATGGAAAACATGTTTGGAGGTCATAGTCTTAACATTCTGGCTTCGTTACTAACCAGTTTCATGATCTGACCTTAATTTTTCTATTTACTTAAAAATTGTATTAAAACCTACAATATAAGGTTGTAGGAGAGTAAAGATAATAACCTGTTTAAAACAAAGTCAGTTTTTGACACTCATGCTACTATAATTAGGACCACACTTTATCCATCAGATACAGTTGTCATCTGATTACTTGTAGGGCATTGGTTCTAGGACCTCTGTGGAAGTCAAAATTTATAAATGTTCAAGTAGCTTATACAAAATTATGTAATATTTGGGTCCATATAATTTAAATAATCTCTAGATTACTTAGAAGAGAAAAGGAAAATGTTTGGTTAAATTTATTTTAGCCTCTCTCTTTTAGGGAACCATCTCTTTCCCATGTCACAATTACAGTTGGTCAGATCTTTGAATGAGAAACCCATAGACATGAAGGACTGAGTGTGTGTGTACTTTTAGACCATGGCTTTGCCCATCAACTGAACTGAACTTGCCATAAAGCTAATGTGTGTGTCAAAGAGAAACAGACTCAGGATATGAAAAGTGTCATACTTACAGTTTCTCGAGTTTTGCCATTTCTTTGTGTTTTGTTTTGCTTTCTAGCGGGGCTGTTATCATGAGATTTAAACCTTTGGAAGGATTGTATACCAAGGATAACTCCCAGGGTTTATTGTGGGAGGGAAATTTCCTTACCATGGTAAGGGGGACTAGAAACATACTACCTGTCCTCATAACCACTTATTTCATTCATGAATAGAGAGATTGAAATTATTATCTCATTTGTTGTATGCCCTTATTTGACCCTAAGTTAAAATTGCTGCCATTCTTTTAAAAGCTAATTTTAAGTTAAAGTGGTCAATATAGGGGGAACAACAGGTGGTGTTGTGAGTAAGGGGCTGGACACTCCATATGTCTGACCATGGTTCCAGTCCCGGACCAGGTGGCTTGCTTTTTCATTCCCCTCTCTTTCTGTCTCTATCAAATTAAAAATAAATAAAGTTAAATAAATCATTCTTAGAAAGAATTGTCAATATATGATATTCCAGAGTTCATTAGTTTTAGTCTTTTTTTTGGTGAGGGAGAGGTTTTTTGCTATAGGGCATGTGTGCTCACCAGAAAGACAGAGAAAGACAGAGAAATCAACCCCCTCAGGGGGGATGGCCATGCCGCAATCCCTTCTCCATTCTCCTCTTGGGATTTGGGCATGCACACATATGTGTCCGGCGTGAGTTTAAGCCACTGGGTCTGGTACTCTAACAGCAGTCAACTACATGGGAGTCCAATGACATGGCCATTATGCCAACTGCTGTTCCCATTTGTTTCAGTCTTAAAGAACTATCTATGCTCTTGTGAAGCAGGACCTCTTCCTGTAACTAATCATTATGCAGGTTTTAAAAAGATTAAGATAGTAAAATCACCTTGGGCCAGCAGGTGGTTGGAAGTTAGGGCACTGAATCTCTCATGGCTGACTATGTAGTTCTAGTCCCAGACCCAGTGGCTTGAGAATCATGCTGGGCACATATGCCTGCATACCCAAGAGCCCTAAAAGTTAATGGACAAAGGATTGCGGCATGGCCATCCCTCCTGGAGATTGAATTCTTTTTCTTTCTCTCTCTCTCTGTCTTTCTCTGGTGACCACACATGTTCTATAGCAAAAGAAAAAAAATAAATAAAGAGGAAACAAAAATAAAATAATGTCAAAAAGAATATGCATTTAGTATGACAAATAAATATGTGAGAAAATGGAGAAGCTAATTATTAGAAAATGAGTCTAAATTTGCTGCAGAGCTCTGATTTATATATAATCTAGCCCAGACACCATTTTTTCTTTATTGTTCGTTCTCAGCATTCTATAGCCTTATCTCTCCTGTCTTCTTATTCTAAGTTATATTCCCTCCTTTCTCCAGTATGCTCCTGAATTTATCTTCCTTTTAAAACAGTACTGTCTAACTTGACTGATAGTACATAACGAATTGGTTTGCTCATATATATATATATATTTTTTTTTGAGAGGTTTTTGCTATAGGGCACATGCGCTCGCCAGACAGACAGAGAGATAGAAAGCGAGAAATCACCCCCCATGGGGGACGGCCACATGGCAATCCCTTCTCCTCCATTCTCCTCTTGGGATCTTGGTCACGCACGCACATGTGCCCGGTGTGAGTTTAAGCCACCGGGTCCGGGACTCAAACCACAGTCGACTACATGGCAGTCCAGTGACATAGCCATTACACTAACTGCTGGTCTCTGCTCATATTTTTCTACACTGGAGCAAAGTGGACATGAAGTTTTGACTATCTCAGTCTATACAAAGCTTTGACATATAAATACAAGGGGCTAACACTGTGAATGTTCGGACAAGTCTAACCGCCAGTCATTAGAGTACTTTTTTCATGCACTATCAAAGGCCAATACTGAAAGAATATTTGGGAATGGAAAATCCTGCACATTTCATCAGATTGCTACAAAGAACGCCAGTGTCTATACTGCATGAAAGTTTCTATTGAATGATGCTTATTGTTTTTCATGCATTAATTTCAGTTTAACTTGCCTAGACTGCTTTGGTAAAAGCAATAGAAAGCAAAAGCAATGCCAACTCAGACCTTTCCTGGAGTATAAAATTTACTGTATTCATGAGCACATAATTCTTGAGTAAGTAATATGTTGAAAAGAAAAAAGAGACTTTCTAAGAAAAATTTAAGAAACTTGTTTTTTTATGATAAATTTGTTTCATATTTTTTAAAAAATTTATACTTTGCAAGCGTTAGTGATACACAGTAATTGAACATATAAAATAAATTAAAATAAAAATCCATAATTTTAGATTTAGTATAATTGGACAATGCAATGCCTTTAGTTGATACTTGCTTTAATACTTAAAACTTTATTTAATCTCAGTTCTGATGTCCATGTTCTTGATATGTATTTTTAGCCATACATGAAAGAATCATACTTGAATATAAAGACGGACTTATTTGTTTCTGCACAATGATGAGTTAATAAGGTAGGCAATGAGGTCTTTATTCTGCCTAACTCCAATAATAAATGAGGAAGTTGCCCAATAGCACAGGTTGTAATTATATTAACTGATGATCTATTTTACTCAATTTTTCTTATAAGTATTTGAACATTTAAATTCCATTCCATTTTTAAAAAGAATTCTGATGTAAATAACCGTAAGTAAAATGACAGATTTATGGTCTTTGCATGTAATTATATATTAAAATATTCTGTTCTAAGATCTACTCCAAATAAGTCTTTCTCAGTCATGAGAACTATCTAATATGGTGTAATAAGTAATAAGCACACATCTTATCCTGAACAAAATAATAAATAATTAGGTTTCATAAAATTGAAGGTTTATAATCAATGTTAGAGGTAATTAGTTTTTACTTTTGGAAGAAATTCAGTCTGCCTTTTGCTAACTGAAGGTATATATTTATTAAAATTGTCATAGATAGCAGACTAATTTTAAACTTAATACATAAACCTTTCATCGTCTCATCTACACAGGTAAATGAGCTACCTTTTATGAAAAGTTAGACTTTTCTCTATAGTTAATTTAAATAAATGATGTGGCTTAGAAGGAAAAGTTCAAGTACCCAAAACATCCAGAGCTCTGCGTAGTTGCTTCTGCTTTGCAGAACTCAGAGGGAAACTCTGATTTTCTAAAATTCAAAAGTGATATATAAAAGTACATGACTCGTAGTTCTACAGTAGGAGAGCAACACTTTATAAGAAAGGGCATTAAGCCTATGTCTTTTTTCCTTATATCAAAATCACAGGTAGTAATTGAGTGGCCAATAACATGCACATTTTAAAATAAAAGAAGGAATTAATTTGCACAGCAAATACGTTTTGAGAAACAACTGTGTGATGTCCTAGGACCTACATCTGTGAATTGAAAAACAGCTTCTATTCTCACGAAGCTTACATGTTAGTGTTAGAGGACAAACACAAACATCACCACAATATCAAAAGTGCCCAGTGCTATGATAGTACTTAAACCAAAATGACCCAGAAATACATGGCAGGGTCCTGGAGATAAAGAACTTTAAAAAGGGACAATGTGGCTATACAATGGAGTTATAAATCATAAAGATCATGACTACTTTGGAAAAGGCACTAAATATTTTTTTTTTAATGAACATTTTCAATAGCAATTATTTTGGAAAAAAAATAAAAGAGTACTAAAAGATAGATAGTAATTGGGGAGAGCAGAGCTCAAATCTATTACAGGCCAGCTACTTTTCTATGAGGTCTCTCTTTGACCTGAAATCTGAATGATGCAAAGAAAATATAACATCTGTAGGAAGAGTAAACCAGATAAAGGTAGCAGTCAGAGCAGACGGCCTGAGGAAGGAAAGAGCTTGAGATGTCATACAAGAAGCAGAGGAGCAGTGAGTGGAGCAATAGGCCTAAGAGTAAGCTCAGAGAATCTTTCATATTATAGCTTAAGCTCATAGACATAAGCAGAGACTCAAGTATGGATCTGGCCTTGTAGCCCGTGTAAGACTCTTATTCTAATTGTAGTGGAGCACTTTAAGCTGAGAGAATACATCCTACTTGAATTGTTCAAATATTTTGTATTTAAAAGTATACCAACCATAATGTAGATGTTCAGGAAATTTTGAAAGAATAAATTATTATGGCCTTGTTTAGAGAGTTCTGCTTGAAGAATCATCAAAGCGGCACTCAAGTCATTTCTTCTTTATATGTTATGCTGTCATTATTGCATAACAACAAAAAAAGCCATTTTAAAAGGAAAAAATAGCAGTGCTGTTGTTCTAATTTCTTTTCCACAACCAGACTTTATAGCCTATAGTTTATATTTTGAAGCATAAATACTAATAGTGGCCCTGGCATTGCTGTAAAGAAGTATCTTCTTAAGAGATGATACTTCTAAAAAATCCTCCGTATTATTGGACTGTGTTAGAACTCTGTAGATGTGATGAATCATCATTAAATTTTGATTTGGGGGGAAATTGAAAGAGCATTGAAAGGATTGAAAGGATAAGACTGGTTCATCTTCACATAATATGCTTGGCTACTCTTAGAAGAGTACCTCAGACAACAAACAGAATTCAGAACACCCAAATCTTCTGAAACTTTCTAATCCTTGTATGCAATGCTGTTCAAAATTGGATTTCTTTGGAATTGTTCCATTATATTTATGTCAAAACAGGTAATATTTTTCTGGTCCACTAAACTAAGCCTTATTTCAACTTTGATGGATATAAAATAGCTCCCTTTTATCTGGAAAGAATATAGTACATGGTGCTTATGATTTGCCTTCAGAGAAGCTTATTTCGTTCAGTCTGTGGAACCAATACATTGACTCTGCGAGGTTTTAGCGTGAGTATATCATGTAGATGCTCTCCTTACCTACAGAAAATGGGATTATTGAGTGAAATATTAACAAGTGCAATTACCTGCACAGGCAACAATGACCACGGAGAAATGAAAGCAAGATTAAACATGTTAAAAATAAGCACATTTGCACAGGAATATCCTTGAAAACGTCATATGTCTGTAATTTTTTAAGGGATACATACAATAAATATGCAAGAAGGGGTTTAAGGCAAGAATGAATTCAAGGTAGTAGCAAAAGAATATGTCAACAACAATGGTAAATATTTATTGAGCTTCTTTCTGTTCTAGATATTATTCTAAGTGCTTCATGCACAGTATTTAATTTAGCTTGCAGAATAATCCCATCATAGCTACTGTTATTTTTCTTATTTCATAGATAACATAGCTGAAGCATGGAGACATTACACGTTTTTCTTACAACCTCCCACTTAGTAAATGGGGAAATCATGTTTGAAAGAACCAACTAATCTTGCTCTATATCCCAGAATGGCAGCAGGAGGGGTGCACCTGGATCTCTCTTCAAGAAGAGTTTGGTATTTGGCTATGAAGAGTAAAGCTGGTTTATGGTGATTAACTTCAACATCTGAACTGCTAAAGCAAAACCACATACTCCCCAATCTTAGTCTTCTTAATAGTAAACATGGCAGAGGTTTTGGAATCTGATCATGTATGCCCCTTTTGGATTTTCTCTTTTGAAAAATTGTGCTTCGAATCCCCTTTGCCAAAGAGATTTTGACAGATGCCTTAGTCCTGAGACTATTTTTTTTCTTTTCTCTTGCTAGATTGCATTCAAAGACTTTTTGTGTACCTTCTACCTCCAATTAAGCTCTTGTATTCCTGGGGACCAGCAGTTAGCGTAATGGTTATGTAATTGGACTCCCGTGTAGTCAACCACGGTTCGCATCCTGGACCCAGTGGCTTAAAATTCACACCGGGCGCGTGTGCTTGCGTGCCCAAGATCCCAACAGGACAATGGAGGAGAAGGGATTGTGGCGTGGCCATCCCCTAGGGAGGTGATTTGTCACTTTCTATCTCTCTTTCTTGTGAGCGCATGTGCCCTATAGCAAAAACCTCTCAAAAAAAAAAATTGTATTCCTAAGTCAAGCTCAGAATATACTCCCAGAAATACAATTTATACATTATCATGATTCTCTGAAAGCCTAAGATAAATTGAATTTGTGACATGTTAATCAAATTAAAAATTTGTTATGTATATTATGTGCTAAACACTGTGCTAAGCACTTTATACTTACATTGCATGTTCTATTAGTCCTTATCACAAATCTCAAGAAATATTATTTTTCTCAGAATTACAGAGGAAAAAAGCACAGCTTCTAGAATTTAAGAAATATGTCCACACTAATGAAAGAAACAAAGCAGGGATTCATATACATGTCTTCTTTTCACCCATTTTTATTTTATTTTATAATTTCTTATTTACATTCAATCACTACACATCTCTATGGTGTACATGTCTGCTTTACCTCACTAAACCATTCTATTTCTGTAGACAGCAACCCATAGACTGCTAAAGTAACTTGTGAAGAGAGTAGACTGTTGCTCAGTGAAAATATTATTATTACAAATGATTTATTACAAATGATAGAAGGAAGAATAACCAACACATTCTTTGGATTCTATCTTATCTAGCAAAGATAATAAACTTTAAAGAAAAGAAATATATAACAATACAAGAATATTGCTGCCTGAGATAGTTTGGGATTGATAGCAAGCATCCCTTTGTTACTTTAAATTAATCTGATTCTCCAGATTTTGATGTGTTATATTCTAGGGAGCTGAAGAACAGTATGAATGTGATCTGAGCCACTTTCAGGAAAGGAGAAGTGTGAGATGACAGGACAGAAACAAATGCCTTAGTTTGTAAAAAGAGGAAATGTATGGCTACGTCAGATACTAACCTGTGGTGGAAGTGGGGATATATAATGAATTTCAAGTGGACTTGATTTTTAGTTTTTAATTTGTATGGAGTCAAAATGCAAAGAATGAGACAAACAAGAGAAAGATGTAAAACGACTAGATACTAGAAATACGCTGTCATAGATGTATACATCTATATAGAAGGCACACAGAGAGAAATTGGTTTTCCTCACGTATTGTTTTATAACTTCCGGAATCCACAAAGTAAATGGCATGACCTATATTCATTACGATCTGGGTATCATGACAAGAAATCACACAGGCAGGGTATCTGGCTACCATTTGCTATTGCTTCCTTTGGTCCTAGAAGAGAAATAGAAAGTTAGTTAGCTTTAGGACAGTGGTAATAGGATTTCCTTTATCTTGAGCTCAAAATCTAAAGCTCCAATGATCTCTAGTCACGTGCAGAGAAAAGAGGCTAGTAAATGATGTGTTTTCAATGCCAAGTTTTCAAAATGAGGAAGTGGATTTATTTTGTTTTGTTTTGTTTTACAAAATAGCAGTATATAAGGAAATGAGACTCAAGATGTCTGCGTTTATCCCCAGCACTTTCTCACCATTACTGTGGCAAATATCTGGATTTTCCTGTGACTAAAATTTCCTTATGTGTGAAGTAAATGTATGTCTAAAGTTACATGGAGACAGAATGCTCTCTGCATGCTTGTGGTGTCTATTGGCAAGTACATTAATATTGGAGTAAGACTAGCTATGAGTAAAGGTTCATGAAAATAACATTGAGAGAAGGAAACCAGAAACAAAGGAAAATATAGGCAGAAATCTATTTTAATAAAATTCATAAACAAACAGAACTGGACTATGACTAGCACATAAATAACTGTTGTATAAGAAACCAAAAGCACCTTTCCTTCCAGCTTATAAAACTCTGAGCCAAAGCATGTGACTTGATTGATAGAAAAGGCTGAGTTTCAGCTTTTGTTCATGCTTCTCACTAGTCATCATTATGTAGAGACCATGTGTGGAAGTTCACATCCTCCTCTAACTAGTGGCCTAAAAGGGACAACCATGTGAGAAAGAATATTACTTCTCTTACCCTACACATATAACTAACCCCCTACCTCATACTGTCTACTTAATGCCAAGGAGTCATTTTACAATCACAGGTAAGATGATCAAAAAAAGAGAACTGATGATGATACATTGCAATCTGTAGCTGTCATTCCCCAAAGCAGGATACTACAAGTGGAAAAGAGGAGAATATACCAGAATCTTGAATCTTTGGTTCCAAAGGAGCAGATGATCAGACAGAAAGGAAAGGAAACTAAAATAATTACAAAGAGTTGGTTCTATGTCTTTTGTGAATAATGCTGCAATAAACATAGATGTGCGAGCATTTTTC
>NW_006159990.1:2222762-2245377 GCF_000334495.1 Tupaia belangeri chinensis | reverse complement strand
CTGGCCATGTGGAAATACAGAGCCCCCAACCACCATGCCACCTGCTGGCCCCCTGACTGTTCTCTTATCCTTTGGGTAGATAACCAGGATTGGAATTGCTGGATCATATGGTAATTCTATTTGTATATCTTTGAGAAATCTCCATATGTTCTCCATGAAAGGATGAATAGATAGAAGTGTGGCACATATACTGCATGGAATACTACTCAGCCATAAAAAAATAAGCAAGACTCTGGGTTTTGATAGAAAGCAGATGAATATGGAAGATTTACTACTGAGTTAAGCAAGCCAGGATATGAAAGAGAGATTTTGTATGTCTCCACTTAACATACGCCAACTGTCCACACTCTATAGCAGAAACTGAAAGATTAGGAAATATGGAAGCATGGAAAATGGTAATGGATACTGGAGACATAGGAGAAGATGGTGGCAGGAGGGATAGAGTGAGAGAAAAGGAATCAAGGAGAAAATAAAGAGACAAGACATTTAAGGGATACAAAAATAGAGGATTGTCTTTGATGATAATGTATATAGTATCTTCAACTGGACTGGTGTGAAGTGTATTCATGTTGGGTAAATTCACTTTACAAGCTGTAGTGATATATAGTGATTGAATGTGTACAACAAATGAAAATAACATACTTTCAAAAGAAAAGAGTACAATAGACCAGCCTTTCATATATGCAGAAGAAAAGAACAAGTGATGAGCATAATAAGAAGAGAGAGTAAAACTGGAGGATAGTAAGATTTTGTTGTCGATTTTATTGTTTACAATTATTTGCCCACTGCCCATAAGATCACATACTCTGTCCTTTGCACTGCAATGCAGAGTGCTTTCCTGTAGGTGCTGACCTCTGTTTTCAAGGCTGGTCATAACAGTACTTGGGCTAAGGGAAACTGACAAAAGTAGTAGGATGGGATTTTACTTCTAAGAAGAGCTTTTATGTTGCATTGCATGGTTCTACCATTTCCTTTCCTTTTGTCATCTGCAACTAAGAATGGCATAACCTAAAAGAAGATGCTCTGTCACCTGGAGTCACGTAATAAGAGAATCCGTAAGGGGAAACATGACATAGAAGCAAATTTATGTTTATGTTTATTGTGTAAATTACTCAGGTTGGAGAATTTTCTCATCATGGCAAAGCCAACACAAGAAAAAATTATTTGAGAAGGAAGATACAAAATAACAGAAAAAAATAAGCAAGGAAAAAAAACCAGAAGATTTTCCCCAAAAAGAAGCAGGCATATGAGAAATACATACAGCTTTCTAAATAAAACCAAAATTGATGTTAACTTCTCTTCTACAGAGTTATGTGTATGAAAAGCACAGTTTATGTTATTTTGAGAAAAATAGTTGCTGATATAAAATTATACAAGGCGAAGTTGTTTATAAATAGGGCACAAAAAGACATTCTGAAATATGTATATATGCGGAAAATATTATTGGTACTTCACGAATGTTTTTTATTGCAAGTTGCATAAACTAAACATGAACTAGAAAGAATGTCATTTATGGGTTAATGTGGTTCTAGGAATTATTGACTAACCTACTTGCAGAAAAGGTAAAGATGCACTATTATGCAGAAACAACCAGAACCTAGGAACTAAACTCTTATCAGGGTGCCCATCCCACTCTGTTTCTCTCCCTGTATCACCTTCTCCTCCAAGTGGAGGAAGTTGTCCATTATCATGACTAAGAAACTCACAGCCTAGAAAGTCATGAAAAACCAATGGGGAGGGGAGTGGAGGGCACAGAGAAAAACAGAATCTCTTTTTTATTTTGAGAGGTTTCTGCCATAAGGCATGTGTGCTTGCTGGAGAGAGAGACAGAAACTGAGAGGGAAAGAGAGAGCACCCCCTCCCCGGTGGGATGGCCACACCACAATCCCTTTTTTTCCATTCTCCTTCTGACATGTCGGGCATGCACACATAAGCACCAAGCATGATTTTCTTTCTTTTTCTTTTCTTTCTTTTTTTTGGAGAAGTTTTTGCAATAGGGCATGTGCACTCACTATAAAGACAGAGAGAGACAGAGAGACAGAAAGCAAGAAATCACCCCCCAAAGGGGATGGCCACGCCTCAATCCCTTCTCCTCCATTCTCCTCTTGGGATCTTGGGCACGCATGCACATGTACCTGGCATGAGTTTAAGCTGCTGGGTCCAGGACTCGAAACGTGGTTGACTACATAGGAATCCAGTGACATAGCCATTACTCCAACTGCTGGTCCCACCAAGCATGATTTTCGATCCACTGGGTCTAGGACTTGAACTGCATCAGCCATGTTGGGGTCCAACAATGTAACTACTAAACCATCTGCTGGTCTCAAAAGAGGTTTTAATTAACTCTGAATTCTGTTATGAAGCAAAATTTAAAAGTTAAGACTTTTTAAAGGGAAAGTTCTTCAGTTGTAAAAAAATGTAATAATAGCTGCATTAAAGATGTTAAACTGTATCACTAAAAGTAGAAATTAGGGTCAGAGATAGGTAGAGACTGTTACTAAAAGTTTACTAAGCACATTAAATAATTAGTACAAAGTGCAAGTCATAGAAAAAATAAGAATTCATAAACATATTTTGGAATATTTTTACCTCTTGTTATGTCAAATAATGAAAATACATCAAGAATTTGACTCAATAAAACAATAGTAACCTAAGATAGAAAAAGTAGAAATTAAGATTTAGTAAGCTAAATTAACAACAAGTAAAAGAAAAAATATATATGTATATAATTAACTGAACCAGCCAGTGGTGTGGTGGTTGGGGCAGCTGAATCCAATATGGCCATTTGAGTAGTTTAAGTCCTGGACCTGGCATCATGAGAAACATGCCTGGTGTCATTAGGTGTATGTGTGATTGTGCCCCAAATCCAAAAAGGAGAGTGGAGAAGAAGGAATTGCAGCATAGCCATCCCCCATTCAGGGAGGAAAGGTGCTTTCTCACTTTCTCTCTCTGTCTCTGTCTCTATCTGTTTACCTCTCTCTGATAGTGCACATGCCCCACAAAATAAAAACCATATGTATATAATTAACAAATAAATACAGATCTGATTCTTCATTTTTTAAAATAAGATTTCTGTGAAACTCTGGAAAAACTAAATAAGTAAAAAAAAAAAAAAAACCAGCATTAAATATGAAAAAAATGATAGCAATGGCAGAGAAGATAATAAAAATATGTTCATTTTCTATAATTACATTTTAGGTTTTCTAAGAAATAGATAATATTCAGGACCAGAAGTTAGTGTAATGGCTATGTCGCTGGACTCCCATGTGATCAACCGAGGACCCAGTGGCTTAGACTCACGCCAGGTACATGTGCGTGCATGCCCAAGATTCCGAGAGGAGAATGGAGGAGAAGAGATTGCAGCGTGGCCATCCCCCCTTGGGGGGTGATTTCTTGCTTTCTGTCTCTCTGTCTTTCAGGAGAGCCCACGCGCCCTATAGCAAAAAACCTCTCCAAAAAAAAAGAAAAAGAAATAGATAATAATCAATGAAAATGTCAATTATGAGGATTGGTTTAAACAGACATAGAGTACTCAGAAAGGACCAATGGGGATGGAAGAAGTGAAAAAAAGAAAAAACCATCCTCAAAAGCCCAAACTCACACCAAGCAAAGTCTGTGCTCTTCCAGAACACGTGAAAGGTGAAGGCCATTTTTATGTAGCAGTACAAATATGAAACCTAAATATTTCCTATGTAATACCTCAAAATAAATTCTAGGACAAAAGATTTAAATTTAATTAGTAAAACTTAGGAAAATGCTAAGGGAAGAGATGAGTAAAATATTATTAAATACATTTTAAGTTAAAATGTTCTTTGTAAACTTGACGTAATGAAATGAAATCATGGAGCTTTGTCTGATTTTACCACGTAAATAAGATAAAGAAAGAATAATGCTGAAGCAAATAGTCTACCAGGGAACACTGTATGAAGTATTATTATGGAAATAATTTTCTTAGTATCTTAAGTATTCTGGCAGATTAACTAGAAAACACAAATGCCCACTTTAAAAAGAAAATGTAGACTAGGATGCGAATGAACAATTCCTAACAGAAAATGGATAAACAACCAATGAAAAGTTGTAGATATACACAACCTTGCTAATATGAAAATTAAAGCTAATGAGAGTGCATTGTTTTTATTTATACCACTGGCAAAACTCCAATATCCAGTTTCAAAGAAAGCCCTTCTAAGACACTTTTTCACACATTTTAAAGAGAATAAATTTGCATTTTTTCAGAAATTTGCTAAAATGTGTAGAAAATCTTGAAAATCGTCAAACACTTGTCTAATAAAAATAATTCCAGAAATTTATCCTAAGGAAATGATCTGAGGTGGGCACTAAGCATGATATTTATGGTTTTCCTTTATTAAAATTATTGTTTAAAATAATGTTGACAATTAGGGAACCAGCAGTTAGCATAATGGCTATGTCGCTGGACTCCCACGTAGTCGACCACGGTTCGTGTCCCGGACCCGGTGGCTTAAAACTCACGCCAGGCGCGTGTGTGTGCGTGCCCAAGATCCCGAGAGGAGAATGGAGGAGAAGGGATTGCAGCGTGACCATCCCCCCTGGGGGTTGATTTCTCGCTTTCTGTCTCTATGTCTCTCTCTGTCTGTCTGGCGAGCGCACGCGCCCTACAGTGAAAATCTCTCCAAAAAAAAAAAAAGTAATAATAATGTTGACAATTAGAACAAATCAAAAGGTATAATAGAAGAATAATTATCAAGCATCACATGATAAAGTATGATTTAGCCACTACAGCTAATAATCAGTATTGACTGTCATAAAAAAGGCATGCATTTTTATACCATGATATATTTTTAAAACAAAATGCCATTCTGGAAGGACCAGCAGTTAACGTAATGGTTATGTCGCTGGACTCACATGTAGTTGACCGCGGTTCACGTCCCAGACCCGGTGGCTTAAAACTCACGCCGGGCACATGTGCGTGCGTGTCCAAGATCCCAAGAAGAGAATGGAGGAGAAGGGATTGCGGCATGACCATCCCCCCTGGGGAGTGATTTCTCGCTTTCTGTCTCTATGTCTCTTTCTGTCTGGCGAGTGCACGCACCCTATAGCGAAAATCTCTCCAAAAAAAAAAAATCATTCTGTAAATAAAAGTTTATTTACAGCAAACAATAGCCAGTCTTGAGAACTGAAAATATACTTGTAGCAAATAATATCTACTAAATTTGATAAGTAATATCTCAGACTTAGACATCAATATTCATGTAACATTAAGGACAAATAATGATTATTTATCAGACTATTTTTAACTAATTAATAAACTGATTAATCATTTAATGTAGATATAGGGTCTCTCTGTATTGTTCAGACTGACCTTAAACTCGTGGTTGTCCTGTTCCAAGTAATTGGGATTATAGACATGTACCACCGTGCTCAGCCTAAACTATTTTGATTTAAGCAAAGGACTGGCTTTTAAAAAATTGTGTGTATAAAAATGTAGCCTGGATGATAAACTTTGACAGGGATTCATAGTAGCTTGAACAATTGCATCCAAGAAGTGTTGAATCAAACTTCTCTGCCATCCTAATGGATTAATGTCCTTGTCCTTGTCCTCCTTAACAATTCTTTCACTGTCTTAATACAAATTACTGGAGGTATGACAGATGACACCAAATCATAGAGTGCAAAATGTAAGAAAACAGTGGTAGGCACTGAGTAAAAGTGTGTAACCTTCCTGAACATATTCTAATTCAGTTTTTGTTCTTTTCTGCACTATGTAGGCCAAACCATAAACAGTGATAAAACAAATGAGGCTGTGACCAGCAGTTTGTGATCTTAGTAAGGAAATGTTTTAAGTTCATTCAATCGCAGTTGCCCTGTTTAGGCATTTCGCAGATATTAACACAGTCGTTAGAGCGGGCCTCTGAGGCAGGTAGTAATTATCTCTGTTTTAGAGATGAGAACTCTGAGGCATAGAGGATTTATTAACTTGTCTAAATGTACACAGTCAGTTGTAGTGAAGCTAAGGTTAGAACCCAGCTATCTGTCATCAGAACTAGTGCTCTTACCTACTACAGTGCCCGGGTTTGAGACCTATGCCAGACGCTATTGATCTAGGACTGAACCGTAGCCCCTCACCTTAGCTAAACAGGAGAACCTTACACATAATAACTGGCAGACACTATGCAATATGTAATGAGTTACAGCGAGTGTGCAAAAGAGACATGGTGTGCATTGAAGGAGGCTGGAATCTACTCTGCCTCCTGGAGGCCACTTTGTGGTGTGTGGTTCTCTTCCTGAGTAGTGAGTCTTTGTACAACCACTCAGCCTCTCACGCACATGGACTTCAGGTGCACAGACACAGTCGGGCATGCATGAATACCAACAATAAACACAGCTCTTGGCAAAGGAAGGGGTGTTAGAGGGAAGGTCCTCATTACTTCGTTTTATACGCCTTTTACATTAGCGAGTGGTAAATTCTTCAGATGTCTGATTCAGTTCTTCAGTCTTCTCTACAATATTGAATCTAAGTGTCTTGGAGAACCAGTGGGGTGTCACAAACAGTAATAGCTCTCTGATCACCTAGGTCTGAGTTAGAATACCTGCTTGGTCAAGGATACACTGGACTATCTTGCACAAGATATAAAATATCTCTAACATTCAGTTTCCTGATGAGTTAAGTGAGAATAATGAAAATTACTACAAGGTAGATATGTATTAGAAATAAATCTATTTTCCTCCATCTTTGAAATAAATTAATGAGGTCATATATGCACAGCTCGGAGTGAAAGAAAAGCTAATGAAAGTATTTTTTTAAATCCTTGCAACCATCTTTTAGTGCCAGGAATTTAAACCCAAGATACATAAAATGTAAATAATTATATTATTATTATTATTATTATTTTGCATAAAGCAAGACCAGGTTGTGTTTTATCTCCAAAGCCAAGGAAGCAACCATGCTAAAAACAAATTAATACCTAGTGGTTTCTTAAATAAATTATCTGAAAAGGGCACAAGATCTCCTGAGACTGGAAAATCAGGAGCGCTCTTGGGCTTTAGGCAAAATAAAGCTAAATCCATGAAAGTACATGTTCATTTGAGAGAAGGAAGCTTTTTCACACTTCTTTCCTAGCAGTCTGATCTGCAGAGACTACAGGAAGTTGAGGCACTATTTCCAGCCTCCACATTTTACCAACTGAGGTATTTTAGCCACATAAAACTCCATGATATTTCTACAAGCAGACATAACAGTACTAGCCTGGCACACGCCCAATTTGGGTAATTACATTCTGTCATCTCTCAGGTCTCCCTAGCACTTTAAATTAGCCACAATTTATATTCTTCTCAGTTTATAATCAAAACCACCATGTATTGCAACTGTGGGGTTACACAGAGACAGCAGCTAAATTAACAAACAACTGGTAAATAATTTTTTTTATAGTTCATTTTTCTGTTGTCTTAGATTTCTGAGGACTTCTTAGGGTCAGAGAGTATTCGTTCTGTTCATAAAAAAGATGACCAAAGCTCCGGAGTAATCTAGTGTCTACATCTATGAGAAGTAAAATTACAGATTTAAAAATAAATTCCCATTTAGGTATTTCCTATACCTTAGGACTGAAATAAAGGAAATAACAATCTTTCTAATTTTTAGTTGTCAAAAGGCATATATGCTCAACAGAGTGACAGAGAGACGAGAGGGCACTACCTCAATAGGGTATGGTCATGCTGAATTTCTTTTTCCTCCATTTCTCCATCCCATCCTTTATTTTGGGTGTTCACGTGCATGTGATACAGGGCTGGGTTTGGAACTGCAGAATGTCATGATGGATCTGACTCCCTATACATGAGGCTTTCTATTGTCCCATGGGGATGGCACAATAAATCCTTTCTAGAAGGAAAAAAATAAAAACCCTTAATATAAATAAAAAATATAATATGTTTTTTTTTTCCTTTTCACTCTTCAATACTGATCAAGTTTTCATTAGCACCATGTACTATGTCATGTCTTGAGGTCCAACAGATGACATTTCTCCTTCCTTCTTTCCTTCCTTCCTTCTTTCTTTTTTCTTTCTTTCTTCCTTTCTTCTTTCTCTTTTCCCCCTTTCTTTTTTCCTTTTTTCTTTTTTTCTTCTCTTTTTTTTCTTCCTTTTTCCTTCCTTCCTTCCTTCCTTCCTCCCTCCCTCCCTCCCTCCCTTTCTCTCTCTCTTTCTTTCTTTCTTTCTTTCTTTCTTTCTTTCTTTCTTTCTTTCTTTCTTTCTTTCTTTCTTTCCTTTCTAAGGTTTCTGCCATAGGGTGCATACACTTGCCAGAGAGAGACAGTGAGAGGGAAATTGAGTAATCACCCCCATGGGGATGGCCATGCCAGAATCCCTTCTCTTCCTGGGATATTAGGCATGCATGTACATATACCAGACATGATATTAAAGCTACCAGATTCAGGACTTGAACCTTGTCAACCAGATGGGAGTGCTGTGCCTTAACCACCACGTTATCTGCTGGCTTCCAGATGGCATTTTTAATGTTTAAAATGCATCAGTCTCTGTTTAACTCATTAATATTCACAGGAACTTTATGAGGTAGGTGCTATTTTTACACATATTTCACACGTGAGAAATTAAGGCACAGTAAGCTTCAATACCTTTTCAGAAACAGCATGGTTATAATCAAGGCTTCAAACCTGGGTCATTTGCTGCTAATACCTGTGCTCTCCACTGCTGTGACCATCTCTTCTATGAACAATAACGTCTTAGGCTTTAGTATGACATAGCACAAGATGAAAAATAAGCAACTAAAGGAGCAAATTAGAGACATATCTGTGAGGAATAGTATACATGCGCTGTGAAGACAATGAACATACGCTATTAAGATGAGAGTCACAAGGTAGAGTCTCTTGGGGGTAGGGTGGTAAAGAAGACATCTCTGGGTAAGGTTGGAGATCTGGAACACAGGAACGGGCGAGCCAAGCAAATAAGACAGGCACAGTATTCCCTATAGAAAGAAGGTCTGTACAAGAACCCTAGAGGGGAAATAGACGAGGCATGTGTGAGGAGTCAGAATAAATGCAGGATGGTAAAGACAATAAAGATGAGAAGGGAGAGGGTGAATTTTGATTGGAGACAAAGGCACAAGATTGTAAAAAAGACTTATGTACATATTAACATTATAATACTATATGATGAAGAAGTTTATGCCAATTTGTAAACTTAATTCCTCTCTTAATTTTTTGTAATATCATACATTGTCGATTCTGACTTTGAAGGGTACTATGCTATTTTGCTTTCCCTCCAGCAACAAATGATAATTTCTATTGTTCCATATCCATACTAGTATTTGATAGTTCCAGTATTGTTAAATAATTCTAATAAATGTGTAGTGATACATAAAAAAAAAAAAGATTGTAAAAGACTTGAGCTATGTAAGGTGTTTAGCTTTTGTTTATGTGTAGTGGGTGACTTTGGAGGGTTGTAAATAGGTAACTGGCACATTTTAGGTTTGAAAAAAGATTATTCTAGGACCAGCCCTATAGGATAGTGATTAAGAGAGCCAGATCCTATACAATCGGCTGCAGAGTGTGAATCCTGGCCCCCGTAGGTTGAAAACATACCAGGCACATGTATCTGTATCCAGAGTCATGAGAGAATGAAAACATGGAGACAGGATTGAGGCATGACCACATCCAATTGGAAGGACTTTTTCTCTCTCTCTCTCTCTCTGTCTCTCTCTTTTTCTGGAAAGTGTGTTGCCCACTGGCAATCGAAAAAAAAATGTTTTAAATGGAGAATATTCTTAAGAGGTAGGCAAGAGTAGAAGAGAAGTGAATCAAGCCCAAGGTGGGATAACTGTTATTTGAAAGTGCCTTGAGACGAAGCTTGCTTCACTCATTTGTCACATGTGAAACAGAGGTAGAAATGACACCTACCTTGTGAAGCTCCTGTGCATGTTGATGAGCTAAACAGGGCTGGTGCATTTTGAGCATCTGAGTTCATTCTTGAACCTCCAGACATGTCACAAGGAGGAGATTATGGATGAATAAAGAATAAATTTAGAATATATTTTTATTGACATTGCTGATGAATATAGAAGCAGAGCAAGTGAGAAACAAAGAATCAAGGGAAAACCAGCATTTTCATTATTCAGGTAGAATCTAAGTCTCTGTTTTGTTCCAGATTTTTGGTGATTTCTTCTGAGAATTCTTAGTTGGACAAAAAAGAGTGTTAGATAGGATATAAATTCTACTTTTTAAACGTCATTAATTGAGCCAATAGATCTTTGTATTTCATTCTTTGGATATATGTTTTTAATGACTAAAGGTACATCAGAATTCCATCGACTTAAATTATTTAATTCATGTAAAATGCATTCACAATTTTGCCTTAGAAACCTGCTCATTTTAGATCATTACTCATCATCACAGAGGGAGCTGCTCAGAAGGGCATATTTAACGTGAAATGGTGGACAACAAAGTTATGACAGATATGACACAATTTTTAGCAGCTGACTAGGACAACAAATTATTGTACTGAACTCATACCTCTCTAAACAGAAGATATTTTATTTATTTTTTAAATTAAGGTACATTGCAGCCTTCAGATTATGTGAATAAAAAATGTCTAAAGTAACTTTGAGTGTATTTAACAGATAATTGTTGAAATGAGGATTTTATTAATTTTAAAGTAGTTCCATAAATATTAATGAAAATCAAGAGAATGTTAATATATTACATTTTTTAAAGAGATTGTATGTTTATGTATGTTTATGTTTTTTTTTTCTGGTATGGAATGTTTCCTCACAAAGTTTAGGCTAGTAACTATGACAGTTTCTTTCCTGAAGCTCTTTACCAGCTGTATTTCACAGATAAAAAGGCTGATTCCAAAGGGGTATTAGTTAACTGTGGTTAGCAAACAGATTAAAGGAAAAAGGAGACATGATTATAGGAAAGCAGAACATTTAAAGTAAGAAATATCTGGAGATTCCCATAGTTCATAGCCTCCTACTCTCATGGATTCTAAACTCACTGGAAGATAGTTTCTACTGGATATCCAGCAAATTGGTAAAACTTGGCTAAAATTACAAATACTGGGTCATCAGAAAAGTCATGATGCATTTTTGCACACACAAAAAATAGGAAAACATGTCATAACTTTTCCAATGGCCTAATATTTAATCCTTATATTCTCTTTCTCAGGTGATATGATTGCCATCACCCCATTTTCTAAGTTCCCATGTTTAGACACTTTTTTGTAATTATACTACCCTCAATCAATATTTCACCGGGACTGATTAATTTTACTTTCAAAATACCTCTTCAGTGTATCCCCATCTCTCCTTTCCTATAATCAAATGGCTGCTTCATTCCTTTCTCCATCTCTTGGCTGAATTATTACAACAGCTGCCAACCTAACTCATCCCTTTGGTTTCTCCACACTCCAATTCAACATCCATGCTGCTATCAGTTGTCTTCCAAAAACAGAAATTTAATTTCCACTTCGAAAATATTGCCTTTACTCCTTTTACCCTAAAATTAAATTCAATACCTTAATAGTACAAACATCTCTTTACTAAATGGCCCTACCCATCTCATTGCATCTTTCAGCATTTCCCAGCATAACCTTCGTGGTCTGACTTCAGCTATGCTCAACATCTCCTGCGTTCACATTCACAACCCTGAGCTTTTTCATGCCTGAATTAGGCTTTCTCAGATAACTTTTACTCTCCTCACCTCACCAAGCTTAATTTTCACTCATTTTCTAAAAGAGGATCTTTCCTTTTAAGTGTGGGCAAGGAAAGGATTGTAAGGAAAAGCCTAGGTGAGAAACCAGTGATAAACATAAATTTAGATAGTCCTCTCCTAAGATTTCTTTCTTTAAAAATATTTTTTTTACACTATGGCATTAAGGCTAATTTTTAATTCAGAATGTCTGGGTTTTAAGAACATGAATATGTTTTTTATTTACTGGTAGAGCAGTAAAATTAGCATAAGATTTAGAATTTGAAACTGGAACCCTTTGCTCTCACTAAATCTCAGTCGGAAATAGTCTTGGCTGAAGCAAGCCTGTTATCTACTCACTTGAAACCTTGGCTTTGTATTTTATCTAGGCAATCTCATTTCTGAAGTACACCTCTTGCATTCACATTCTATTTTTATCTAGAGTGTTCCTTGCTACCCCAAATCCTTTGTTTCTTTTCTTTAGAGGCACATTTGAACTCAGGATAATCATGGTAGGAATGGACTGCTAAATGGGTACTGTATTCCCCTACACTAGTACATTAGTATGCCAGACTTTACAGGCGGTCTGGTATTGTCTCCTTCTGCCTGCTGATGGATAGAGTATTTCCTAATTAATTTTCTTCAGTAAAATTTGGTTCCCAGAAGGTATGGTAAATGTTAAGGATGTTGCTATATCTAAACGACAGGACAGATGCAGATAGATGACAGATTGTTACTCAGTCTCATGGCTTAAAATATGCATAATACAATCTTTCAATTTTTAGTGTAATTAATTGCTATACTTGTATAATTGCTTGTCATCTTAGTTTTTGTTGTAATTGGAATTTTTTTCCTCTGCAATTTCACACTTAATGGAGAATTAAATCCAATAAATAGTATGTCAAAATTATTTGAAAATTGAATTGCAAAATAATGTATAGACAATCCTTAAGGCCAGCTTGATGACACAGCAGTAATGCGTAGCTCAAGGAATGCTGGATTCTTAAGGAAGATCAGATAGTTACATGGATTGGTTTGGTTACCTGGTCTAACTACACATGCATGGTAGGCATGACCATAATCCTGGCTGGCTGGCATGGCTAGTGGGGTACCATGATGTGGGACCCTTCTTAGGACACTTGTCTTTCTCACTGTCTCTCTCTTGTGAAAGAAATTAATACATATTGAAAAATAATTTTGAAAAGTATGTAGTACTGTCATCATTTAATCTGGACCTTTTCTTTTAACTTCTGAGAATATTAAAATCTGAGATATTAAATGACTTCTCAAAGAGAATGTAGACAAGACACAATCTCTTGGTCCTTAGGAGTCTCGAGTCTAAGTCCAGTGCTGTTTTTCATCATAATATGCAGCTACAGTACATAAAGTTTGAATAAAATCTTTCCACATTTTCGTAAGATCCTTTTCCACAAATATTTATCAAAGCCTCTATCTTCGAATCTGCCTGCAGTACCGAATAATTCATTCAAGTTGACATGGTGGAAATGGCTTGGAACAGATAGCAACTTTTCAGATTTTGAAGTGTACTGTCATCTAAAAGCTAAGGATGGAATAGTAGATGTCATAATGGTTATGTTGTTGGACTCCCACATAGTCGACCACCGTTTGAGTGCCAGACTCAGCATCTTAAAACTCATGCTGGGTGTGTGCGTGTGTGTGCGCGTGCGTGCCCAAAATCCCAAGAGAAGAATAGATGATGCGGGATTGCAGCATGGCCATGCCCCCTGGGAGGTGATATCTCATTTTCCGTCTCTCTGTTTCTCCTTGTCTCTCTTGCTAGTGTATGTGCCCTATAGCAAAAATAAACAACAAAACAAACAAACAAATGAACAAACAAAACTAAGGATAAAACATTATTTGTTTCCTTTTATTTTCCTATAAAAAAAAATCATGTTTGGAGCCCGAACCTGGTGGCTTGAAAATCATACTGGGTGTGTGTGCGTGCATGCCCAGAATCTGTAGAAGAGAATGAAGGAGAAGGGATTGTGGATTGGGTACCCAGTAGAGAGGTAATGTCTCACTTTCCCTCTTTCTGTCTCTGTCTGTCTCTCTCCTTCCAGAGAGTCCACCAGCCTAAAAAGAAAAGAAGAATAACGATGTTTGCAGATGAAGAGCCAGTCCTGGAAGGCTACCAATGCCTTTCCAAATTTTCTTCTCAGATATGTTAACTTTCCTCTGTAAATGTTGATTAGCCTAGAGCTCTGGAATGTGCTGTCCATGGTGCTAAATATAGCTGTGCTACAAAATCTTTTCTTTCCTGGCCTAGCAGTTTCAAACAGTATTTAACTATTTTTTCCCTAGCTTTTTGTAACCTGGAGTTAGTCTGTATGTCCTATGTTGCTTTTAAAAAATGTAATAGCTCACAAAGGTAGCTTTGAGAAAATCTTGCTTATGGTTGCAACTGAAGTTAAAATGAAGATTCACATCACCAGGAGAAACATTTAAATTTATTTGTAGCTATTCTGCTTTTCCTAAAACCATACTCCTCAGGTGCTCTTAAAAATTAAAGCAAGGGATTTTGCTGTTGTTCTCCTAGTTATAGTTGCTACAAATAATAAAGTAGTGTAGTGTAATATAGTGTAACTGTCAAGAACAAAGAAAATAAAATTAGCCATAGGAAATTAGGCACAGTGCACCCTGTGGTTATAGGAACACTAGGTAGGCATTGCAACTCAGCATTAAGCTGGAGTCTGTAAAATGACAACATAATGGACAAAGAAAATTAGACATTTTTCCAATTGTATATTTGGAAGACACCCTCAATCCACATTCAATCTGTGTAAAAATATCTCTTCATTCAAATTATCTATACATTTTTTTTCCACCAGATGATGTGTTTACTCACTGGAGAGAGATAGGGAAGAGAGAAAGAGAGAGAGAGACAGAACACCACCCATGGAGTGAAAGGTGGCCATGCCACGATCCCTTCTCTATTTCTCCTTTTGGAATTTTGAGAGTGAGTGCACACATGCCTCACATGTTTCTCAAGCCTCCAGGTCTAGGACTCAGATATGGAGTTGTTCATGTGTAATCCACTGCCTTAACCACCATGCCATTAGTTGATCAACCTTATATGTATTCCAAAATGGATATTCATAGGATATAGTCCATTGCATCTAATTATCCCAAATGGTCTTGACTGTTTTGCTGTTTGTTTTCCTGGAGTGATACACATAAGGCCAGAACTGCAGACTGCCAATTGTATCTCTCAACTTAGAATCACAACATTCTTACTGGCATCCATGTCTGAGACTTCCATCTCTACTAATGATGTGTGGTGTCCACTAAGAATTCCCTGAAATGTGTAGTTATGTGCCTACAGGAGACTTGCGTCTCCATCTCATGTTTTATTTACAGTTGGGTTTTTTTTTTTTTTTTAACCTCACTCAGATGGGAGGATGTCCTAAGACGATGGTCTAAGAGGTGGCTATAATATGCACCTTAGGGTACTGCAATCATGTTATTAATGTAATCAACACATTCAATCACTTTCAACCATGATATTATCATAATAATACCCAATGTCCCTGAGTTTTGTACTGCCCAGAACATGAAGGAAAGCAATTGAGAGAGTCCAGGACCATTAACATCAGTAACAACCATAACTGTCACTTTAAGTACACCACTGTACTCAAAGGACCTCCCTGTCTGTATCTTTCTCCATTCTTCATGATGGAGCATTGCTGGTATTCTCTAGAAGGTGGGCCCATTCTGTAAGTCTTTGATACAGGTATTGTTGCTGGCTTTGCTCTTCTCATCGTTCTTCTTTTCCATCCCTCTCCAACCTGTTGCTGAGTATTTCCTTATTAGAATTACAAACATCTTGTTTGTTATTTGTGATCTCTTCATTGTTAATTTCAAAGGACAACTCTAAATCTTTTCTAACTCTTTTCTTCTGAAAGCACAATCTCACTTCTGCTCAGTGAAACCACACTATTCCTTTCTTCCCCACTGTTCTACACGATCTTTACATGCCTGCTATACCAGACTGCCCTCTCTTACTCATGTCTCTGGTGATTTTCTCTGCTTTTGAGCCTGTGGGAGCCTCTCATGTGTTTATGACCTACTTCAATCTCTTTCATAAACTCTGGTCTCACATCTGTTCCCTTTATGTGGCTACCTCAGTCTAAAAGCCAGTTTCCCTAAGAAAATCTCACTATAGTTCCCTCATTCCCTCCCTTTTCCTGTCCCACCCTCCACACAGGCTCAGAAGATCTGACATGTCCACATCATATGATTTTGTTGTGATCGTTTCTTTCTTTTACTTTATGTTTTGCCAGTAACTTGCACAAATGGGAACTTACAGCTCATTGAGATAGCAAAAGTAGGAAGTTTAAGTTTTTTGTTCCCACTGAGTAAATATCTAGTCTTTTTCTGATCATGGTAACACAATGCTGCCTTACATATAGAAAACACTCATGTACACAGTGTTTCTGCAGAGGAGTGGGAAGGGGAAAGAAATGGTTGAGAGAAGTGGGGAATGGAGAGTGGTTTCAGGCTGATTCATTTCTTCAAAGATTCAAGTCTATTAGAATTGATATAAGTTAAAATATAGCTTTAGACTTTTTGTATGATGAATAAAAGGCATTTATTTATTTTGAACTTCTGATTTTGCTTCTCAGTATTTTGGGAATAGTTATTTAAGAGTAGCTAAAGAATTAAAAAGATCAGACCTCTGTAGATTTCAAGTAAATTCCTTCTGAAAAAAATCAAAGAAAACTTTCATGTTTTTCTTTTTACTTAGTCTCAGTAGAAAATAGATAAGCTATAGAGGGCACCCTGAGGTACTCCAAAGACAAAATTATATTCGAGTTTAGAATAATAATATGACCTTTCATAGAGATCAGATAATTTATGTTGCTCATTATGATTTTCTAAGAGGAAGATTAAAGAAACTTTACACATACCTACAAGAAAGACTAAACAGTTTGGGAAATTAATGTAAGATTAGGAATTTTAAAAATAAACATGTATCCAGCATGGATATTTTGTAAATAGTCTAAAATTATTTGTATATAACTTTCATCACACTTCTTAATGTTAATACTGTGAAGATCTGAAATAAAATACATATTGCCTATATCATATATCTGTATCCATATAATGTAGATACAGAAATTTTGTGCACTGGTGGATGTGGTAAGAACATGAAATAGAACAGTAAGTTAAATTATGGAGTTTTGGGTTCTAGTAATTTATAATGTTTTCTAGTTGACATAAGCAAGGGCAAAAATACTTTAGACTTTTTGTATGATGAATAAAAGGCATTTATTTATTTTGAACTTCTGATTTTGCTTCTCAGTATTTTGGGAATAGTTATTTAAGAGTAGCTAAAGAATTAAAAAGATCAGACCTCTGTAGATTTCAAGTAAATTCCTTCTGAAAAAAATCAAAGAAAACTTTCATGTTTTTCTTTTTACTTAGTCTCAGTAGAAAATAGATAAGCTATAGAGGGCACCCTGAGGTACTCCAAAGACAAAATTATATTCGAGTTTAGAATAATAATATGACCTTTCATAGAGATTAAACAATTTATGTTGCTCATTATGATTTTCTAAGAGGAAGATTAAAGAGCATTACTTTACACATACCTACAAGAAAGACTAAACAGTTTGGGAAATTAATGTAAGATTAGGAATTTTAAAAGTAAACATGTATCCAGCATGGATATTTTGTAAATAGTCTAAAATTATTTGTATATAACTTTCATCACACTTCTTAATGTTAATACTGTGAAGATCTGAAATAAAATACATATTGCCTATATCATATATCTGTATCCATATAATGTATATGTATACACATACATACATACATATATGCATTTTAGGAAAGTTCTTTTGTTTACTCCATATGGCATTTATATTTATGTAAGAACCTGTAGAGTTCTATTTCTTTATCTTTGCAAAAGCATTTGAGTTTCATTGTTTTAATATACCTCTATTTTACAAAGTGAGACAGCAAAGCATAGGAGTTATTAAAAATAAGCATTTCTAAAGAAAACTGAACTCAGTTTATACTCTGATTGTCCTTTATTGTTCTTTGCAATATCCTGTGTAAAATGGTGGTATAAACACCCAGTTTATTGGCTATGCCCGATGTATATATATATACTGCTGACCCACAGAGTAGGAGAGTTTCAAGGAGTGATTGCGTGTCTGAGAGAAGTGATGGGCCAGGGTGAGAAGCAGATGGTCGCCTGCTTTCCCAGAATCCTCTAATGTTTTAGGTCTCTGGACTTTCTAGCTTTTCTTCCTCTTCCCTTTCTGTGACCCTGATTCTTCTCTATGACTGTTTTCTCTATATACTTCTCAACATCCATTCCTTTGATCTGTGGACTCCCTTCTTTTAGGTACACATTGTAAATCTGAAGTAATCTCTTGGCCTCCATGTCTTCTTGCATGTTCTTTTTGAAGTTTCCTCATTTATTTAACTATAAATATAGACATATATGTGTGCATATATGTGGGTGTGTATATATGTATGTATATACATATAAAGTTTATATGTGTGTGTATATATGTGTGTGTATGTGTATATGTGTGTGTGTATATATGTTGTGTGTATGTGTATATGTTTGTGTGTGTGTGTGTATATATATATATATATAGATATATATATAGATATAGATATACATATACATATACACACATATGTATGTGTGTGCATGTATGTACATAAGTAGAACTTTCCTTTTTTTTTTTATTTTAATTTGCCAGAAGGTGTGTGCACTCCTCAGAGAGAGAGAGACAGGAAGGGATGAGAAAGCACACCCAGTGGGGTATGGTCATACTGCAATCCCCTCACTTCCAGTTCTTTATCCTTTTGGGATTAGGGATACTCATATATATGCCTGGCATGTTTCTCAAGCTGTCAGGGATAGGATTCTAACTGCATGGTTAGCCATGTGGGATCTAGGTCCCTTAATCACTGGGCCATGGAGCCAGTCTAAAAGTAGAACTTTTCTTAATAAAAACAGAGGTTGAGGAACCAGCAGATGTTGTAATGGTTACATTGCTAGATACCCATATAGTCAACTATGATCTGAATCCCAGGTCCAGTGGCTTAAAACTCACACCAGGCACGTGTGTGTGCATGGCCATAATCCTGAGAGAAGAATGAAGAAGGAATTGAGGCTTGACCATCCCTCTGAAGGGTGATTTCTCACTTTCTGTTTCTCTGATGAGGGCACACGCCCTATAGCAAAACTCTCTCCAAGAGAGAGAAACAGAGAGAAAAGTCTTGCCACCACGGTCCACTCCAGTCTTTAGCCAGTCTCACATCATAGTCATGTGTGTCCAGTCCAAGACCTGCCCATGTGAGCAGGACTCACAGAGCATTACTTTATATTGTCCTTTTAATCATTACACCGTGATCTAGCCCCCCCTATTTTATTAAATGCACTTAAAATTTTTACTTATTTTTAAACTTTCACTGGAAAGATTGTATTAGAGAATCAGTCACTTTTGGTTACTTTTTCAAGTAGTGTTATTTTTCTCTTTTATTCTTTCACTTTTGGGGAAAATGTATTTTTTATGTGTGAATAATTTCTCTAGTTGCCAGAGGGCATGTGCGTTCACTAGAGACACAGAGAGGCAATGGGGCATTTTCATGTCACTACCCATTTTTCTTTATTCATGCCCACATATATGCCCTGGATATGTTTGAAGTCACTGGGGTCAGGATTTGAACTGTACTCAGCCCTGGGGAATAGAGTCCATCAACTACCAGGCCATAAGGCTGACCTATATAGGACTACATTTTGAATTTTAGTTATAATTCAAATAAACAATTTTACTGGAAATGTGTTTGCATATTTTACCTTCATCTTGATTTTTGTTTTTCTCTAATTTTGATTACCTGTATCATTCCCAAAACTTGTCATGCCCTGTTATAATGCCAGTTATGTTACAAAATATATTAATAAAAGGGAACATGTTGTTTACTCAATTTAAAGGAATACTCCCAGGCCAGCCAGTGGCATGTGGCTGAGTTGGCTGAATCTCACATGGCTAACTGTATGGCTCAAGTCTGAGACCTGGCAGCTTATTGTTTAACTGTATGGCTGATGGCAGTTCGAGTCCCAAACCTGAGCATTTCCCAGAGGGTCTTCTTGATCTCTCTCTCTGTCTCTGTTTCTGGGGAACACTTTTTTTTTTAAAGACATATTCCTATATTATATAATTCACAAATTGGTGTACGGTGACTACTGAATACTATTGATATAAATCAACTCAGGTTGAAATGCTGCTAAAAAACAAACATCTGTAATGATACTCTATTAATCCCATGCTCTGTGGGGTTTCCAACTTTCAAGTAGTTTCCCAAATCCATAATATGCATGACATTATTTATTTCATATTAATGTAGTCTGTGTAGATTTAACAGCACAATATACACACTGCTGAATTGAGTAAATAACATTTTATTTTAATGTAGAAATATTTACAATTTTGAGAAATGGACTCTTTGTTTTTTATAATTATTTATTTAATTTTAATCCATTATTATTATTTTAATTTGATCAGAGAGAGAAACACACAGAAAGAGGGAAAACGAGAGAGCAAGCCTCCATCGAACCACCATCGGCCATGTGGGACTTCTGGACCTCAACCACCATGCCACCTGCTGGTCCCAAAATGGACTATTTTGAATTATAATATATCTTAGTCTTCCAGAAGAATTAATTTTCTAATGAAATAGGGTAAAGTAAATCAAAGACCCAAACATAAAACACCTGTAAGAAATTTTTTTAATAAATTCTTTTATGAAAATGTATGTTCTTAAGAACTTAAAAAGGAGCCAGCAAGTGGCATGGTGGTTAAGGTGATGAACTCCCACATAGCTCTCCTGTGGTTGAAGTCCTGGAGCCCATGGCTCAAAAATCACACTGTCATGTGTATACACAGGCCCAAAATCTTGAGAGAATAGAGGAGAAGGGATTGTGGCATGACCATCCTCCTAGAAGGTGATTTGTCACTTTCCTTCTATTTCTCTCCTCTCTAGCAAGCACGTGCGCCCTATGGCAAAAACCTAAGACAAAACAAACTTAAAAATATATGTTCATGAGAAAACATAGGCCCAGTTGCAGTGATGCAGTGATAATACAATATTCTCTCATATAGATGACTGGTCAGTTCACAAGTCAACCTATACAGGCAGAGTGCTATACAGACCCTGCTTTTATTTATTTATTCAAACATCTGTCAGAATCTCTACTCGAGAGAACTGGGTCATATTTTTTTTCTTTATCTTTTATTTATTTTAATATTTTATTAGACTTTGTTTTTCAGAGCAGTTTTAGGTTTGTGCAGCAATTGAGAGCGTGGTGCAGAGATTTTCCGTGCACCTCGTTTCCCCAGAGATGCAACATGTCCTATAACAACTTCCTCCACCCGAGCGGTACAACTGTGGGTTGTTGGGAAAGTAATGACCCATTTTTCTAGAAAACTATGTCATGACTTTTCCAACAACCTAATACAACTGATGAATCTACATTGATACATCATTCTCCCCCATGGTTTACACTAAGGTTCACTCAGTGTAATTTTATGTGTTTGAAGAGATGTGTAATGACTCAGCCATCATCATAGTGGTGTGCAGAGTACTTTCACTGTCCTAAAAATCCTTTGTGTTCCATATTTTTACCACTGGCAATCACTGATATTTTACTGTTCCATGGTTTTGCTTTTTCTAGAAGGTCATTTAATAGAAATCATACAGTCTGTAGTGTTATGCAGTGGGCTTTTCTTTTTCCACTTAATTCTATGCATTCAGGAGCCAGCAGGTATCATGGTGATTAAGGTGCTGGATTCTGACATGGCCAATGGCAGATGGAGTCCTGGGCCTGAGGACTTCAAAATCATGACTGGCATGTGTGCGTGCATGCCCGAAATCTCAGGAAGAGAATAGAAGAAAAGGGACTGCTGTGTAGCCATTTACTGTGGGGGAGGATTTCTCACCTTCCCTATCTCCTTCTCTGTCTCTCTCCAGCAAATGCATGTGCCTTATTGTAAAAGCCTTTAAAAAATGATAATAATACACATTTACATTTCCTCAAATTTTTTTATAGATGGATAGTTCATTTTCTTTTCAGCTCTAAGTAATATTGCATTGTCTGGTTATACCAGTTTATTTACAAACTGAAAGCGATCTCAGTTGTTTTCAAGTTTGGGTAATTATAAATAAAACTACTATAAACACTCAGATTTTCATATGAACCTAAGTTTGCTGTTTGAAGTAAATGCTTAGGTGCATGATTGATGGACAGTATAGTACAAGTATGTTAGGTTTTGTTTTGTTTTGTTTTGTTTTGTTTTGTTTTTTGGAGAGGTTTTCGCTATAGGGTGCGTGCACTCTCCAGACAGACAAAGAGAGACATACGGACAGAAAGCGAGAAATCACACCCCAGAGGGGATGGTCACGCCGCAACCCCTTCTCCTCCATTCTCCTCTCGGGATCTTGGGCACACATGTACACACGCCCGGCTTGAGTTTTAAGCCACCGGGTCCGGGACACGAACCGCGGTCGACTACGTGGGAGTCCAGTGACATAGCCATTATGCTGACTGCTAGTCCCCAAGTATGTTAGGTTTTGTAAGAAATTGCCAAACTGTCTTCCAAAGTGGCCATGCTATTCTGCTTTTCTAATAGCAGGAGGTGTCCTTGTTCCACATGTCCACCAGCTTTTGGTGCTTTTAGTGTCCTGCATTTTGGTCATTAAAATAAGCATGCAGTGGTATCTCCTTTATTTGCATTCCCCTGATGACTTATTATGTAGATCACTTTTTCATATGTTTATTTGCTGTCTGTATATCTCCTTACCAGAGGTGTCTATTAAGATCTGTGGTCTAGTTTTTTAATTGGGTTGATTGTTTATTGTTGAGTTTTTAAGAGGTTTTGGTATAATTTAGATAATGGA